>NC_044274.1:14427313-14754397 GCF_003957555.1 Calypte anna
TGGAAGGCGAATAACAGTAGGCATCAATACCAAGAAATCTCATAAAAGACTTAAATGGTCTTCAGATTCTCACAAATAGTCTCACTTCAATGTATGTTCAACATGTTAGCTCCACATAGAAAGGTCCAGGCATTATCAGTGCTATTCTGAAATTATCATTTTAACACTTTCTTGAGCTTTACAGGAGTCTATGGAATGCTACCATTTACCTGCAAAAACAGAGGCATCACCCACCTTGAGCAGCATTGTTTGGTATCATTAACTACTTTTAGTTTTATCTTTGTTGAAAACAGATGATTGGCTCAAACTACAATTCTTATTCCCTTACACCTTAAAACTGAGCTGTTGTATATACTTAATCCAGTCTAGCACTGAGGTGAAAAAAATAACTTTTAAGTCCAGATTCTGCAGTAAATAGCTGTGACATCCTGTGGTTAAAAAAAAAAATTTATAACTTTGGAAGCTACTGTTTCATCTTGTCATCATGTAAAAGCAGCAACTGACTGACAGGGTGCAGAGGCAGCTAAGATACTTACTCTCCTCCAGAGTGGTGGTAGGTTGTTAATTGTATTGCCTACCAAGTGTTGTGTTAAGTTAGAAAATGCACCTCAAACTTTAATTTCTCATTTCTTTCTGTTTGTCTTACCCAACTCAAATAGCCTTGTAACTGTGTGGGTACACAATCCACCACAGAACAGGACCTCAACACGGAAAGCAGGCACAGCCATAACCCAAATTATAAACCATGAGAATTTTCCTACATGTCTCCTAGACTCAGTACAGTTTCCTTTTGTTTCTCACAGCACAGCGCAGGGTCCTCTCCCTAGCTGAAGCACCAGTGCTGACTGTTCAGGGGATGCTCAGAGGTGTTTGGAGCGCTGGGTACTTGGAGCCCTCAACTGGTTTTATGTGGGTGGCCATCTGTGCAGGCACCATCCCACTGAGGCCAGCCCAGGTGCAGCTCTCCTCTGAAAGAAACAGTTATTTTGTGGCCTTACTTGGAAATCTGTCAGAACACCATTTGCTTCTCTTCTTTTTTTTCTAACAAAGCCCTTTCTCCACTTTGGGTATATATTATAAAACCGTATCATTACTTTTAATTTCTGACTCTGGAAAGCCCATGCATCTCATTCATTCTGAGCTGATGTAAGTATGATATACTCCCAGAGAAAAATTGCTGCAGTGGGATGTAACACAGGAATTTCCCAAAGTGACATGTATTCACAGGCCCAGACAGGAATTTCTTAAAGCCTGTCTTCACTGGAAAACAGCAGTGTACTCGTAGGAAAACTTCAATCAAACAAGAATCTTACATCTGCAGAATTTTTAATAACAGGAGTTTTCTAAGGACAAGGTGGAAATTTCTCATCCAACAACAAAACAGCATCCCTTAGTATTCATAAAGGCATGATGGACAGTTTAAATCCTCCTCCCATACTTGAATAAGACTGCTGCATCTGAGGTGAGGCCTTTGGCCTGTAACATTTAAAGCTGTTTCATGATCAGTGAATACTTGATTCTGAAAAAAAAAAAGTAAACCAGCTTTCATAGGAGAGGATAACAACCAAATAAAAAGGGGTGAATTGATACTTCTGAGACAGCTGATTTCAAAGCCCTGGTTTAAATCAGGCAGTAAAAGGTTTTCTGCACCTCAGGCACATGCCCACAACACTTGTATAACAACCATGATCTGTAGCTGGAACAAAGTCTAACTTTTGTCCTAGTGCAGATTTAAACCTCTAAAGGATAGACCTCTTTTTACTTAGCATCTGAAACACAGAAGTAAATTAAGCAAGTATGATAAGCTGCTGTTTACCAGGACATAGTAGTGAGCAGGAAGAATTTGTGCTGTGGGGGACAATTTTCCTGACATGACTTTGATTCTACAAATGACAGAAAAAAAAAAAAAAATTCAGTTTTCCAAAGCAAATTCCCGCCTACCTAAAGCAGGTAGGTTTTGTCATTCCAGTTTAAAATTCCAACTAACTCAGCAGTAATGAGAAACTGCTGAAATGAAAATTAGTTTGTTCAGGATTCACTCTGAAACATCTGGTCACTCTACCAAAACTATTCTATGAAGAGTCCTGGGCCAAAAGAAATGAGCTGCATTATTTAAAGCAAAACAGAACATCAAAGTCTACTTACTGCAGGGAAAAGCTGAAGTAAAAGGGCACCATGAAAAATGTTGTACTGATGTGTTTTCTCAACCATTCAGTCTTGCCCTGACCCAAAGACTGGAGATCCTCCTTTTAGCAAAAGTTCTGGTATTATTCTTACAGCCCTGTTCATAGTATTCATTTTAAATGCATACAATAGGTATTCCAACCCTTAGTTTTAAAAAGAGGACAAAAAAGTGTTTTATGTCTGCAACTGCATGGCAAGCAGAAATAAAATTTGAAATAATTTAACAAAAATTTGGAGCAAAACCATTCTTCCATTAATTGTATTAGAAGAAACTAAAAAAAGGCAGTATTTAAAAAAAATTAATTGCCAGTGTTGATTTGTTTTGGGTGTTTCCATAGCAAATCTCTAATTTATTTTGTTTAATGAAAACATTTTTTGGTATCATTTGATGTTGTCTTTCCATCTTGAGACTGCTCTGGGGACTTAACTAAAGATAATCACACTCAGCAGTGCTCTGTGGAGAAGGGGCAGCTGCTCAGACTGTGATATGATGCATGCTTTCAAAACTGTTGAAGCACAAGCTGTATGGTGTTCTAAATACAGAAGGCACAAGGACAATTTTTTAATTAATTAAATTACATTAATGTACCTGGTGCACATGCACAGTGTGAAGTTATTTAGAACATCTGTCACCAATTACACTAGGGATCTAGCTTTTAACACTGAATCACAGCACTGAGCATCCCCCTTTCCTGGTGACTACACTGAAAATATAATAGTCGAAGTTTGATCATTTTGATTAAATCTAACAGACATGCTTAAGGCAGACTAAAATAGGTGAAATGTCTCTCATTTTCAGAAATGACTTAGCCTCTCTGTGCCACCTACTACATTTAGTTGCAGGACACAACTGTTTAAAATTACTTAAGCTAAAAAAACACATGAGTTTTGAACATAGTCTTTGTTTCCTGAGCTCAAAGAAGCCAATTTTGCATTAAGGGGGTAAAACCTACCCAAACCCAAATAAACTGAGCCTCTCCCTCTGACAACAACATACAAATTTAACACAGTAATAAATTCTCATTTCTGTCCCTGTTTCTCACGTGCACTGAGATAAAGAGCAGCTTTCCTCTGGACTTGGATTTTAAAATATAATCAGAATTTCTTACACAATCATAGTTCCCCAAACCTGTTGCTATAAGGAAAAAGAGGAAGCCTACTGGAACTACTAGAAAACTTGTAGTAGAAATGTGTCCATTGGCACCACACTTTCCAACTGGAGTGGCTGGTTTTATTTTTCCTAGAATTGTCAGAGTGCCTAAAAACATCAGAGGAAAACCTTAACTCAAAATTTTGAAATACAGGTGATTTAAACACCTGCAAAAGTGATCTATCCTTTGAGAAGGTGACAGTGGGTCTAATTTTAGGAAAGTGAAATTTCACATGAGATTTTCAAGAGCATATTTTAAGTGCCTCAGATTGTGTGGTGAAAGGAACCTGTTGAAACAGAACACTGAGGGAGTGGAGTCACAGCAATTTCTTTTTATCACAAGGATTTGCGTTTTCTGAGATATTTCAAATGTATTTACAGATGCTCTCTTCCCACACAAGACCACATAAAATTTAACAGAAACCTAGTGACAGACCCTAATATTCATACCTGGATTGTAATTATTAGAAAGTTTAGAAGCTTGGTTATTAGCAAAAATAGTGAGACACAGCCTCGGGTGCTATAAACTGCCATAGTACCGAAGTCATGTATCCAAACAGAAGCCACTAAGTCCAAGAGATGGTTTGGAAGCCTGGATTCAGATCCGGTTAAAAAAATTAATCCAGCTCCAAGCAGGAACAATTGATTCTGTAATTTCTTGTTCAGTTTTCTAAAGGAGCTTAAAATACAGCAATTTAGAGGGTTACTATGTGAAAGACAAAAAAGAGAAAAAAAAAATGTGGTCACTACAGGTTATAACTATGATGGCCCTCAAGCAAGCTGTGCCCAGGAAATTAGTGCTGAGAACAGGACACAGAACATCAGTATCTCATTTTTAGGAAGTCAAGACTTTAAAGTCCACTGATACAAACACACTCCCTGACACAAGTTATATACTTACCTAAGTAGTTTTGAGAAACAAAGAAGCCAAATAAAGAAAGTATTCACCCTATACTTTATCAGTGAGGGAGGGAGAATGTGATTTTAATTTCTGACCTAAATGAAAGTGACAGATATGCATGTTAACGATTTAAGAGGTTGCCTGGAACACAAATTTTGTGTTATTTCTGAACAAACAGGGGATTCCACATAAGAAAAGACACAGGTAGTAAAAAAAGCCAAGAGTCAAGAAAGCAAGAACAGAGACAACTCACTGTCTTTTTGGATGCTCCTCCTGAACCTTTCCAAGTCCACACTGGGGGGTCTGCTGGGCTTCTTTGGAGGCTGGCCCAGCTTGAACAGTGGGGGCAAGACTTTCCGTTTGAGGGCTCCTGAGCTCCTGTTCTCATCCTCTTTCTCTTGTGATGTGCATGATACCCTTCCTGCAACAAGATCTGTGCTCATCTTATGGAACTTGGAAGAAGAATCTGATTCTTCCTGCATGATTTTGTTGAGAAAGATCTTTTTAGCAGCAAGCATTCCTTTTTCTTCTGTCTTTTCTTCCACATTTTTTGGGTTGCCTTGAGATGACCTGGAGCAAAATCCAGTAGGCGTCAGAGCTGTGTTAGAGTTACTATTTCCATCCATTTCCTTTGCTACTGTAAATGAGAGCACATTTTCTCTCGGGCCTGACAGTCCTTTTTTCAGAAACACACTTTTATTACAAGCATCTTCTTTGGGGGGCACCTCATAGTTTAGAGAAGGTTTTTGTGCAAGAGGTGGTTTAGAGGAAGGAGGCTTAGGCTCATTCTCTTGTGTTGCAGACATGAATGTTTTCCTGAGTCCAGTTACTTTTGAAACTGTTGGTTTTGCCTCATTTTCCTGTGATGTAAAATTGGAATTTGGTTTTGCTCCCAGGTAACTCTTTTGTTTTTCATGAGGAGCAGAGTTAAGAAACTTGTTCCCTGCAGGTTTTGGATACAGAGTCGTTGGCTCTTCTTCTGCACTGTCACCGGTTTTGGTGGGCACGTTAGCGCATCGCGTCTTTCCATCATTTTGGTTTGGGTCTTCTTTTGGCAAATCACTAGTTGGGGTGGGGGCTTTAGAGCAACCAGCATTTCCATGATTTTCTCTGTTAGTTGCTTTAAGCTGAACCCCAAATCTTTGTGCCACTGGCTTCAAATATGTGAGCTTTGGATCCTTTTCTGTTTCATCATCGGCCGAAGGCTTGATCCCTGGAGAAGGCTTAGGAGGAACAGGTTTGTGAATGGTACTGGGTCCTGAAGCAGAAGTTGCATGACCTTGACTTGCAAATTTGTCAAGTGCTGCTTTCCTCATCTGTAATTTGGTATGGGTAGGTTGTCCTGGAACTTTGACAAGTTGACTTTTACAAGAAACATCCTCTGTGGAGTGGATGCCCTTGTCAAATTTCACCACTAATGCCTTCACATATATCTTGTCATTCTATAAGCATAAAGAAGAGAAAAAGCAAGAGCAGAAATGAGAAAGTGTCTGTTGCAATGTTCACACATACTGTGCTTTAAAGAGTTTCCTGGTCTGAGGCTTGCAGTACTGCTGATTGGCTGTGGAGATATTGCAGCACATCTTCCTGTAGGGTTAGAGAAGCTGAACATGTTGTTATATCCTTGCTGTGGCTATACAATCTTTTTAAAATTTTCAGTGCAGGCATTGCCTTTAGTGAGTGATTGTGCAGGTCATTTGGGGCTTACTATGTGTTTTGGATATTTCTGGAATCTGGAACTGAAAATCTAAATAAGAAAATGCGTACTACTTAAAATTAATGTAGCCCTGAGAAATAGGAGTATCCTGTAGTGAGAAGTGCCAACTGCAATAGGACCGGGCTTATGTACCAGACTGGACTTATTTCTGCCAGCTATTTGGAGAACTGCAAGTTCCTTTATGAAAACTGAAATTCTACTGGCTTGGGGTGTGTGTGTCACCCTCTCGGCAACTTTCTTCCCTGCCCTCACTTTGTCCTTGTTTCTCTTCTCTATTTTTATCACAAAAACACTGTCATATCTGGATGGAAAATGAAAATATGTGGTGTAAAATAGGAATAAATGATAATCAGTACACCCAGATACTGTCAAAGATCCTTAAATTCTTGGGTGAAAAAAAACCCAAAACCTGCATGATTAAAAGTGAAGAAAATCCAGCTTAATTTGAAAATCTTTTAACTATTCGATACCTTTCAGGACCAGTCTCTGATATGAACTGAGAGCAAAAGCTCAGTACATTTGAATTCAGTACAATTACAACACTGAACAGTGAAATAAGAGGGCAGAGGTGGGTGAGCTGGTCCCACTGCACCGGGCTGAGGTCACCTTTGGGTTCCAGGACCTCTCTACATCAGAGACCACCTTCCCAGGCAACAGTGGGAGCAGGGGTGCAGCTATGGCAGATAAGCTGATATATCTGATGCACCAAGTTGCCTAAGTGGGATCTGTTTTTTGTGAAAAAGTTAAAATATGAGACTAATGATGTAAGGCGGGGATGTTAAAAGTAAGAAGATGTAAGTGAATGATCTGTTGGGAAATAAAGGAGTATAACTACAAAGCACAAAAAATATGGGTCTGAATGAAATTTTAGAAGGAGTTTAAGAGTTTGAAGAATTCACTGTGCATTCACTGAGTTGAGGGTTTTTTTGGTCTTTTTTTCCTTCATTAAAAAGAGCTTTTGAATTAGAGTCTTGTTCTTTTTGTCTTTGATAAGACATCACATGTTAATTTAATGCGTTAACATTGTTATGTTAAATAACTTTACTTATGGCTTCTGCAACTTAAAGATAACTTTTCTGTTCTTTTAATAAATAGGAAAACAAGAAATTAATTCTTTCCAAACTTTTTGTACTATACTAAAAAGTTGTTTACAAGAAATGTAGCCTCCCAAAAATAGGCACACATGAAACTTATCCCCAGATCACCATGTTGTTATCTCTTCTGCACATACAGGGACGGGAGGAAGCTCGTGTTTACTATGGAGATTATCAGGTTTAAGCCATCTATTGCTGGCTGATGTGTATTCTCTCTCAAACACACACAATTAGACTGCAGAGATACATATATGTCCCACAAATTGTTCAAGATTTCTCCCAGCATACCTCACACAGCAGTGATTTACCCACTTAAATAGGAAGTTACAGTAATTGTAATGCCAGAGAATAGGAAAGGCTTTTGTCTCTGATCTCTTTTGACTTAGTAATAATGCATTATTATTTTTTTAAACTATCTTTTTAAACTTTAGCAAAATCTAAGTCTTTACAGATACTGTAGCTTTACATCAGTGTCTGAAGTCTTCAGAACATAAAAATGATAATCTGATCACCTGCTTAAGTTACAGCAACAAATGTATTATTATGTGATGTTTTTCATTTAAAATTTAAGAAAATGTACCCTGTCAAACTATAGTAATGTCAATGTTCTGGACAAGAGGCACTTAGCATATATATCTTTTGGAAGTTGAAAATGTGGTTTGAAGAAAACCTTCTTGCTATGATAAATGGTTTCTGAGAATTCTTCTACATCACTGCAGTAGTAAAGCCAACTACATTCTTTGAAATGCACTGAACCATTCACTACAGCCATATTAGGACTGTCAGTGAATTTCTTTTAATGAAAAGTTTCGCTCTAGTAATTCAGATATAGAAGCTATTCAAGAGTAAAAAGTTTCTGAGCATGTGGAAGGGTTTATAGTGTAAATGTAGCCTCTTGTTTAACTACAGTAAGTGGTAAGTGGTGAAAGTAACACCCTAAGAATCAGAAGACAGTAAGAAACTGTGAAATATTTCTGCTTCCCTTTAAAGTATGTCACCAGTTCCTGCTTTCATAAGCTGATACATGGCTTTCATGATACTGGAAGCCATGTTGTGGATTCTAATGCACAGCCTGACTGGACAGGGAGATAGATGAAGAACTGGGAAAAAGAGATAATCTTTTCTTTGTGGCATATGCAGAAGAATCTCAGGCAAGAAGACTTTATGTTAATTTTCTGCACTTTCTCTTCGCGCTCTGGAAACTCAGTGCAAAACGCTTTGGCTGTTCAGCTTCTGATCTGAACTGGAAGCAGCACCTAAAGCACAGAACAACATTTGCTTTGGTATACTTTAGGATATTCTTTAGTGTAATGGTGATGGACTTGTATCTTTTTATCTTTTTTTTTTTTTTTTTTGGTGTGTGTTGATGGCTGGATGTGGTAATCTTGGAGGTCTTTTCCAACCATGACAATTGTGTGATATGAGATGGTTGCATTAGCAAAATATGTTTGCTTAAATCCTGAACAATAACCCTTGGTTTAATTCCTATGCCATATATACATCAACATCTGTGTAGACAGTGCTATCCTAGCTTCCCCACTGCCTTCATTAGAGACTTGTATAGATACCAAGACATACTGGTAGAGAATTCTTCTACAGCTTGATCTTAAGTACATTTCAGTGTAAACACATGCAGTTTTCTATTACTTAAAATATACCTGTGTATTTTGTACAGAAGTACATAGTAATGAGAATACAAAAATATAAAGGTTCCAAATGTGTTCTTCCTGAATGTATTGTTAATAGGCCAGTCTAAATTAGCAGCCTGATCAAAAAGCATTTGTTTTGACATAAATATGCTATCCTTATTTACTTTTCAGTCTTGGAGAAGCCAAAAGATCGTTTTACTTCAGCTTCTCCTTGTGGTTGCCCTTTCTTCAGACAGCAATACTGGGTCAACAAAAGGAACAGCAGATGTGTGTGCATATGATCCCTAGATGAACAAAATTAATATATGTAAAAGCATAAGGAGTTATGCAGTTCTTCAAAATACATGGGTATCTGATTCATAAAGGAAAAGAACCACCATGTTTTCACTGCTCACCTGGAACCTTTTCCTTTCTATTCCAGAGTGGTAGAGTATAAACAAGCCTTTTAAAAAGCTCATAATCTTTTACAGAATCAGAGCTTGATGAGCTTGCTAGAAATTCATGAAAGAAAGATTATAAAACCATTCTCTGAAGAAAAGTGCAAGTACTCATGAATTCTGTGACAGTGCAACAGACATAGAAGCTGGTAACCACTGGAAGACTTGAGCTCTAACCCATGAACAAGACATAAAGAATAAAAAAACTGAATGGAAAAGGAAGGAAAATGGCACATGAAAGTTATATACTCATATAGACCTGAAAATTACTTAGGAATTTGAAGTCATGACTTTAATTCTTCTGCAATTAATGGATTTGAGGGAGTTTAGCTGCTTCTACAACATGCTAATGCCTTTGTGAATTAATAATAAATTACTGCTTGACTATTTCCTTTTCCAGACAGACATAATTCAGAATTATTGTTACTCGACTTTGTTTCCAGAAGAGATGAATAATTTCCCAGTTGCTTTTTTGCCCCTTGAGTTGAGTTATAATTACTAGTCAAAGAAAGCTCCCTCTAATAGTTGAGAGCAGCATTTGAAAAGTGGCGTTCAGATATTGCAATATTCTGTAACTACAAGTGTAGCTGGTAGAAGTATGCAAGGAAGCCAGAAAGATAGCATAAACCCAGACTTCAAAGACTTGCTAATTAAATCGTTGGTATACAAGGAAAATGGGCCTTCACCAGATAGTAAATAATAAAGATACAAGCTATTTTGCTGTATGGAGGGTTTTTGAAAGTCAGGCCTCTAGAATGGAGAGGATAGAGAGAAATGTAAGATATTCCCTGAGAGAGGCTGCCAGCTTACATATTATTCTGAAAGCATCATTTTAAACACCTCTCTAAGAGCAGCAAGACAAAGCCAGAACAGTAATGAGGACCTGTGGCTCTCAAAATTAGACAAGGCAGCATTCCAGCCTTATCATCTTTGCCATTGTACCTTCATCTACACTTTTCTTTTGTCTCTCTCTTGTTACTTTTTATAATTTTTACCCAATCATATTACAGGAGCTTAAGAGGTCAACATAGTTCAGACACTCCCACTCAGTTTCAGACCAGGACTAGTGAAGGCATTGAGCTTCACCAGAATAGCCAGATGACATCCTAGATGGGTCCCAAACTTTGCTGTCACAGCCTATACATCACGCCAAAGCTTCTATCCATGCACAGTGATCTGTCCATCCTGTGCTGTGATTATTTTGGCACTAAGTTTCACTTTTATTTTCTTGCTTCTTTTTTGTTAGCTGCCTATGTCAAAATAAAAAATACTGTTGGCAACTCAGTATTCAGCAGCAGTAGTCCAGAATCTTCAATTTTCCACAAGAACTTCTATCCAATAGAATCAGATGAACAAATAACCCTTTCTGAAAAAGGACTAGGATATATTTTAGCATTGTTTTATACAATTACATTATAATTAATACTTTAGGCTTTTAAAATAGTTTTTCTTATATGCTGATCCTCAGCTTTCAGAAAGATGTAAATTTTCTAGCAAGTATGCCCAGAAAAGAAGTAGTTTCCCCTTCACTCAGATTCCTATTTATATACAATGTATACAGTGCCTTATGAACGTCTTTGGTTTGGCTCTGGTTATTCCACTAAAGCTAATGTAACATCTGCAAGTTTCAAGTAAGAAAGTCTTGAGTTCCTGCCACCAAAAAGTTCCAACATTTATTTCTAGAATTTCAAGATCCCATATGGTTGGAAAAGAAGTTTTGTGCCCTTTCAAGCCATTGAGTACAATTCTGACTCATCTCTGGAAAGAAATATATTTTCCACAACCCACTAAAAGCAAAAAGAGTGCACTGATATCTCAATCCAGAGTATAGTATATCAAAAAATACTCCACCCACAAACCACCCTGCCACAAATAATGCAAAAGGAACTGCTGGAAAACAATTACCTTTAAGTGATACAATTATTCTTTAAAATGCAAAGTTCACTTAAATTAGTACTGCTCTTAATAAAATATGTTTTAAGAGTGAAAGGCCCATTTCAACAGCTTGGCATCTTTCAGCTCCACAACTAATTTTAAGTAAAATCTACTATTAACATTATTAGTTACATGAGGTTATACATTTATGCTTTTTACTGATTCTATTTGTTGTAGAATGCTGCACATTTATTTCCAAGAAAAACATATACAATATTTTACCTGGATTCCCCAAAGCTCTCCAATATTTTGATGCAGGCAGAAAAACTGTATTCTTCAGTGAGACAATCCACAGTTTTATCACCTTAACATCCTGGTCTGTTTGCTAAGAATTCTTCTTCTCAGGGAGAGTTTGCATAAGTATGCTGCTTGTGGGTTTCATTATCGTGAACAGTAGAGAAAACTGCTGTCCTCAGGATATTAGGCAAGAAGTGGTGAAGGAAAAGGGAACTAAGATGTGTTCAGACTGGCTGCTGCCATCAGCAGTATTCACCATGTGATATCTGAAAGTATTGCATTTGCCCTTCCTTGCAGTCCTGTGAAGCTATAGTGGTGCATACAAGCTTGAGACTTTACAGAATGATGGCTAAGGAAATGACTGTGGTAGTTAAAAGTGTGAAGACTGTACAAAGTGTAAAGGACTGAATAGAACTCTTAGGTCATGAGGTCTAGTTCCCTGCTACTGTCAAGAATCACTGCACCCATTCCCACTCATCAGATGTCAGTTAACATCTTTGCTTGCTCCCACCCTTCTCAATCTCAAGAGATTCTGCTGGTATGTTTTTAAAAGCTTTTGCCATGAGGAGTTTTTTTTTTAAAAACCAAAATATGGACATGTATTTCTTCTGTTCTTCCACCTATGAGCACATTGCACAAAGACTTTGAAGGAAGTTACAGGACAGGAAGACAAATATTGAGAAAATAAGCTTCACAAGAAATTTTGAACTGGTGTTTGAGCTGAAAGTAAACCCAAACTATGAAGGCAGAACCCTCTACTAAATACAGCCCAATAAAGTTTCTGATGCTCTGCTCAGGGATCAGACTGCAGGAGAAAAATCATATGTCTTTAAACTTCACAAAAGGTTGTTTGACAATCATTGTCTATCACTTCTCCATTTGCACAGCTTGCTTAGTGTTTTTCAAAAAATTTTTGGATGCCAAAATAAAGCACTGTGAGTTCTTGATATTTCCAGATTAATTTTACAAAAATGTCTAGTTCAACTAGTTCAGAAGTTTATCATAGTGCTGCATTAAGTTTGAGTTGAAAATATTGTCACATACTTTGTATTTACCACTTTTCAAGGATATCTTTTTCATTACATAACAACAATTTTTTCTTACTAGGAGAAATGCAGTCCTTTATCCTATTTTTTTCTGCTAAATACTGCATTTTGTTTATAAAATCATATTTATGAAAACAATCAACAATTATTAAACTCTGTCTCTTGCTATTCTATTTGATGGTCTTCATGACAGCTTTAAGGTGCTAAATGTAGCAATATAGCCATTTTGCATGAGTAAACATTGCTAGAAGGGTTTGCTCAGAGTACCAATGCTAAGCAAATCATACCGTGATCAAAGAGCAATCTCATCTTTGCAGCTCTGAAGCTAGACAGTTCCTGTCATCTTCTCTTTCATCCAGTTCACAAAAATGAATAAAGCCCTTACTGACAGAATGTTGCCGATAATATAAATAGCAATAAACACACTGAAAATAAAGTTTTATGCTATGAAATTGCTGTGAAATTTGCTCATCTGCAATGTCTACCATATGCATCGTTTGACACTTGCAAGGGAAACAGCATCCTGGATCCTCTCTTTTTATTTTCCTCTTACTTCTGTGAAGGATGTTTGTGAATGATTTGAGAGAATTAGCTGTTTTACAACAATTAGCTGTTGTGAAGAAGAAATCTGAAGGAATTAATATTTTAAGGAACAGGACCGCAAGTCTGAAAGTAGCTTATAGATATTTTGCCTTTTTTATTTTTTCCAAAAGCAGCAGCAGCAGCGAAGTCACAATATTTTTTTCAAGAAAGACAAGAATATCAATAATGACAATGTCTTCTCATGTATAAGCATGCTGTTCCAGACTCTGTAGATCAAAACCAGTCTCTAAGTCAAAGCCGAGCAATAGTGTGTTACTGTGCCCATGAGCAAGTTTTATGACTGCAGCCAAAGGTATTCCTTTTTAGCATTTAATCAGCTTTCTATTTCCATATACCTTTGAGAAAAGTGACTGCTTCAGAATTATACTTTGCAAAAATAGAGGAACGTAAAAAGGAGAGAAAAAGAGCCTCACTGACTTTCTCTGTCATGAAGTCCTACTCTATCTTTTTAAGGTATCTTTCACTCACTGATGTTGTCTTGTGCTCTTAAGTGGTATGAAAGGTCAGAAACTCCTATCTCAACACCTGTGAGTTTCCAGTTCAGTGCTCACAAAGAATATCAGAGTCATGATCTTGTTATTTCCACAACTGTGTCAGTACCACTGTTGGAAGTGGTGTAAACTGAAGTGAAATGATCCAAAATATTTTTTTCTTTCTATGTTGTTTTAAACCTGATCCATTTCACTGATCTTTGTCTATTACATGATCCCAAACAGGTAAAATGGTATAATAGAATTATTGCTGAGTGTGGGAGAAGAAAGATAGAAATGTATACATTGGGGAAAAAAGTACATGTGAGAGCACCTTTGAACAGGTGAATTAATATAATTTGAGTTTTGACAGTCTCCTTACTTAGTCAGAATAGTGTTGCTCTGTTTATCTGTAATACACAACGTGTGCAAATATGCAGAGTGCTCAGCAAGAGAAAGCCAATGCTAGCACTGTTTTTTGCTGAAAATTCTCTTCCTGCCTCCTCCTCATGCTCATGGGACCTTTGCCTCTCAGTGGCAGATGAGGAGCAGCAGCAGCAATGACATTTTTCCATCAATTGTATCTTTGGACATAATTGTACCAAAAGAGTTACAGTCTACCTAGTTTCAAACTGCTTCTGCAGGATAAAATTTCAAGTACAACAACCTCGTCAGAGGGCCAGGCAAAGAGTTAGCAGCCCTGCTTAGCACTGCTGCACCTCTCCCCAGAGTCAGGAGTTGTGGGCAAAAGTGTCATCCTGCCACCATGGTGATCCTGTTGCAGCATCATTTTGGAAAGTTCCTGATTTTCAGTAAAAACTTGATATTCCTGAAAACTGGTAGGAGCTTCTGTCTGCAATTGGTACAGAATGGTTGGAGAACAACTATTTTTTGTAGTGGTGCCCTACATTATCTTTGTGTCTGCAGACAGGGCTAGACTTCCTGAAAAATGTGCTGCTGCATTTCCACTGGGTTGCCGTTTGAAGGTGGCTTTAGAATTTCTGACAGAAGTTTGATGTGATCGTGAGTGAATTTGCAGCATTCTCTTGTGCCTACATGCACTTTCATGATTACAGGAACAACTGGGCTTTCCAGATATTGTTTGTGGACAGATGAAATGCAGAATTCCCTGAAAGTTCCTGAAGTAAATTCTGCTCTTTTAAACTGTAATAATTCAATCCTGTAATCTTAAACCCACTGACTATTGTTACTATATTTATATTTGTCTGAACAAGGGGTAAAGGAATCTGTTTCCACTATTTCTATTTTCCTGAGAAAATCGGTAAATCTTCATCAGGTGATGATGGCAGACTCTTCTTACCCTGTGCATTGTGAAGGGCTTATTTTTGTCACAAAGGAAAGCTCAGCACATTCCAGAGTATGCCAATCAGGTGCATGTTAACTCCTAGTTAACTTGTTTGGGTTTACACACTGTAGTAAGTGCACTTCCAGAGCATTTGTAAACCTGATACAAAGCATTTGCTGGACAGAACAATCTTACATGCAAAAAGCCAGAAGTCTTTCTTTTTTTGTGAACTGACATTAGAAGTGCTCAGTTGAATCAAATCTCAAGCAATATTTTAAAAACAAATTTTATTCAGATATTAACTGTCACGTTCCACCAAATTACTCATCTCCATTGCCCTCAACTTCCTCCTCTATGCTGTCCTTGGGCTGCCTCTCAGTGCCCTTTTATAGACCACAGGGTCTTCCTTGCCCCTTTTGTTAAAAACCACACTCATGGGGGGGGGACGACGACTCAGATTAAGCAGCTTTTGAATTAAGCTATTTTGCTCTGCAAGCTGCATGGTTTTTGCCTATGCCAGTGCTTCTGCATTCTGTCTGCCTGAGGTCAGCAGCAGGAGTTCAGGGGGAAGTGAAAGCAGCATGGCTGCAAAAAACATTCCAGACTGACAAACAGGAACACCAGGCTGTCACCAAACCCTTCACAGGCACCAGAAAACCCTTTTGAAAGGACAGAGTTCACCATGGTGGTCAGAAGCCCTGATGCACGCAGACACAGCCCCACGAAACACAAGCTGGGAGGACTTGCAGAGCTTGTCACAGCAGCATTGCCCCCTCACAAGACAGAACTCATACCTCATTAAAAGCCACAGCTGACAGCCAGTGGTAGCTTGATTAGATGATTTCATGAGCTAAATTGCAGGTGGTGTGCATATAGCTGTGATGGATGAGTTTAAAACAACCATCTCCTGGCCTGAGGCAAGGAGGATGTGGGGCTGGCCTGGTTCCTGTCGTGGTAAGGCAGGCTGGAAAGTTGTATAGGAGGGGAAATCTGTAGTGACTGGGGTGGGAAGGAGAATGCAGGATCATGGCAGTGCTAAGAGGAGCAGAGCATCAGCTGTTTGTGTGGAGAAAGGATCTCTGGTGTCTGGGGAGGGTGGGCAGCCTTTTGCCTGCCCTCAAGATGTGGCTCTCCCTCAGACCACCTCCCTTGTGCCCTGCAGCAGTGGCCATACCCCAGCTGTCCCCCTGCCATCAACTCACAGGGTCTTGGCGTACTCTGTGTCTCCCAACTCAGGTTGTGCCAGAGGAACCCAGGGCACAACCCAGGGCCTGTGCATCCCTGGGAGTGTGGGAGCAGCCATCTTAGCAGCTGCTGTCAGGGGCGTCCTGGCACCCAGGAAGAGGAGAGGGAACCTGCACTGGGAGAAGGAAGGGGAGACTGGGGAGGAACAGGGGGAGGACACAACTTTCTCAAGGAAAAAGTTGCATCAGTGTCCTCCCAGTTTACCCTCTTGGTAATGGTTGGCCAGTACTGGTCTAGCTTCTCTATCAGCATTCCACACCAAGCCCTGTCCCCTCCCCACACTTCAGCTGCTGATACCAGGGAGAAGAGGAAGTGCAAAACCAAGAGGAACAGACAGCTTTGGGCAAAAACACTGCCTGACTTCCCTTTCTCCTCAACAAGTCCTTCTGTACCTCTATCTGGAAGGCAAAAAAATGTGCAAGAACATGTGAAGCTCACCAGGACTGGTACAAACCCTGTGTGGGATGGAGAGAGATACATCTCTGGGCACCCCATGCTTTTTGCACTCAAAAAATCACCTTTTCTTCCCTCTTGTATGGTAATCCCCTACCACCTCTTCAAGTTTCTTCTACTTTTAGTGCAGAGAAGGCAACTGAGAACTCATGTTACCTAAAGGCACCCCTGCTATAGGCAAGGTCCTGCTCTCTCTTTGCTTCTCTGCATGAGGCTATGGGGACACAGAGGACTTGCAGCTGATGCCTGTGTCTCTTCAGTTATCATGAGGTTTATCCAGGAAAGTGGTAGCATAGGGCCTTTACCCTTCAAAATCTCCTCCCTAGCCCTCTAAAGAAAATGTTTCAGATGAGAACAGTTAGGTGCTGTTAATGTCATAAGGTTTATTACCAAGATATCATCAGCCTTTTCCTTTTATAAAGTGAAAGATCAGACCTACATTTTGCAGCTAATTGATCAAATCATACCAGAGCCAGTCAGGTTAACTTTGCTTTAAAAAAAGGTGTTTGCTTAAATAATAAATTCAGAAATAAATTCAGATTTTCATGGTCAATTTTGTTATGGCAAGCAACCCCTGGTAAAGTTAAGACAAAAATGAGTCTTAATGAAACACAATTGGCATCTTTCAGTACTTTATGTTCTCTCAAGAAAGTACTTGTCAGAAATTTTAAAACATATGAAACACTGACAATGACTGTTCAAGTTAAATTCTTAGTTGCCCTGAATCCTGCACCATTCTCCTGCACCCTTTCATTTTGCTTCTATGATAATTCATATTATTTAGTATAGCGACAGCTAAAAATTTTATAATGTTTTCTTATGGTCTGGTATTTTAACTTTTTAGTCAAGTTAGTTTTCCCAGGCAGTCATGCAGCTAAACAGTGTGTGTATTTGTCCATATATCATCAACAGGTTTCAGAAAATAGATCATTACTTTCTCATGCAACTCATAGAATGGTATGGGTAGGAAGAAACCTTAAAAATTATCTAGTTCCAATCCTTCTGTCATGGGTGGGACCCTGCTGGTTGCCTGGAGAGCTGGTTAAGAAAGGAAGATTCTTATCTTTCCAGTCTGGAGCTCTTTTTCTTCTGCTCTTGTTCTGGGAATAATACAAGTGTCCAGCAAGGATCAGAACTGTAGAGCTCACCAAATTTCATGTTTGCCTGAGTGTAACATCATGTAGCATTTATCTTTGATATAATAATTTAATATATTTTTCTGTAACTTAATGTAGTATTATTTACAAAAATCTCTACTACAGCCTCTATATTTTAGTGGCAAACTTCTTAACACATGAAAAATGAATACAATAGGAACAATTTTAGCAAGGCTTCACAGTTTCAACTACAGCAGTCCTATTCCAGGATCAGTATTTTTGTCTCTCTCTTGCAATTTTTCAGTTTCTTGAACCTTGCATTGAAAAATACAGCTGACCCTAATAGATCAGTTTTAAAATAGACCATAAAGGGAAAGGTACTAAGCATTTTCACAGATTTTGTCCTTCTGTAGCATTTGATGATCTCTTTACAGTTTCTCTGCTCTCAGAGTTCATCAGCAGTACAAATCCCTACAGACCACTTAATGAAAAGTGGTGTACTATTAACAGTCTGTGAACTACTTTAAAATACGTTGATCACTAAGGGTTGGACTAGGTCATCTTTCACAGCCCCTTCCAGACTGGGCTGTTCCATAATTCTATGACAGCAGTGAATCTCAGTTTTGTTTGCAGTTGGTTCTGAGAAACGTTACCTTCTCCCCACTTAACTGCAGGATAAAGTGGCTCCATGGAAATAATTAGTGTGTGCTTATCACAGGGCTGGAGACCCTTCACACAGTCAGTTACTACCCATCATCCTGTAAGGTATAAGATGCCAGACTTTGGAGCTGGACCACCAGTTCCCTGTTTCCTAGCCTACCCCATGAGTTCAGTCAGTGTGAAGAATCAGAGCCCTGGCTGAGAGTGCAGGGCTGAGGCAAAAGCAAGGGGAAACAGGACTCTGTAACAGGGTGCAGTTGGGGTTCTTTTTTTAAGACCTAAATCTGTATTGTAAGGAGGTGAGGCACAGACAGACTGGGACTGTGGTTTGTGTGGAGTATCAGCTAGGAGGATGAGGATGTAGAATAAGGGTCTGTTTTGTAGAAAGGAAGACCTATAGTAGCAGAGCGAGGGAAGGAAGACAAGAACACATTTCATGTCCAGCTGCTGCCACCATGCAAGCAGCTTAGGAATCCCTTATGTAGGCCCAACAAGCATTCTTTCTTGTTGCAGACCCATTCTACTTATTTATCAGTCGTCATTCATCTGTTTGCCAGAAATCCTATGCACCATTTTTGTGACTTCTTCTGTAAGTCAACAGTTTTAACTGTATCAATAGAAAATTAAGAAAAAATGAGAAAAATAGAAAGAATGTACCTCTGCCCTCATGGTGTTCAGTCATCTTGACTAGTTATACCTTCGGTGAAAGTAATGTGTTCTCAGTGTTGATGTGAGGCATGAGACAGTAAACAATTACACTCTTAAACTGTTTCCTCAGAAGGCTGGAAGCCTGTGTAATGATCTCAATTGTTTTCCCCTGCAGTTTGTAAAGGTTCTTCACTGTCCCCCCTTAAGGCTTGCTGCTGTAAAAGTTGAGCATTTCTATATTAGGTACCTGAAAAAATACAAATTTAGGATATTCAAGGAAAGGAGAGAAAGCAAGAGAAAAGAGACTCGCACATGAGATGAGAGGTTTTTTTTTCAGTCCAGCTCATTTAACTGGTAGAGGTTACAGGACTCAGCAGTTACACCAGAAATAAACAGAAACACAAGAATAGAGCAATTGCATAAGTGCTTTCATGTTAGGTCCCTGAACTACTGCTGCAGTGGCAAAGAAGGAAGGTAGGAACAAGTCCTTCAAACATAGTTTTAGAGAAGCATGGTTGGTTAGAAAAGAACAAGCAAAATTCAGAGTGGCTTGTCTGCTACGCAGGGGCAGATTACCTTCTTGTTTCTATCTCCCAGCCACTGATACTGCAAAGTCTCTGTATGAGCCTCTTATTCTTTTTAATACATTTCTTCTGGACAATCTGACCAGTCACAGAACTGTTCAAAACCTCTGAGTTGCTTTCCAGGTGAACAATCTCCCATATTCTAGTGTGAATTTTCTTATGGGAGTAACATATTTTCAAGGCTTATCAGACACGAAATCAGGCATCTGGAAAAATGTTCAATCCAGAATACTGAAGTTTAATCAAAAAGAAATGCAGCCCTTCATGTGATTTCCTAATTTAGTACAATTCCTGTCATCAGTAACAAAGACAATGATGTGGCCTAAATAACAACAAAGAGCATGCTCCCACAGCATAAACATTTCAAACACAACTAAGGTCAGAAATGTTGCTGTGGGGGGTGGATTAATCAAAGATAATCAATTAAAAAAATAGAAAACCCAGTTTAGTCCAAACAACTTTAGAAGAATGGAAGAATGTTTCATAAAAAAAAATTTCCTAAGCCCTTCTGTCTCTGACTTGCATAAAGCCTAGCATCCTCTAGAATCCTTTTTGTGGCCCAATCCTTTGGACTTTCAAGAAAGTTTTTTTGTTTGCTTGTTTTTTTGTTGTTTTGTTTGCTTGTTTACTTGTTTTAATTATTATTTTTTTAATTATTTTTTACCATCCATGAATTCTGACCCCTGATCGTTAGCAGGTGATAGCAGTTTGGTCACAAAGCCTGCTGACTTCCAAGTGATTGTTTAACCTGTGATATAAACCATAAACAATAGAAGTAGAAAGTTAAGTTAAATAAAAATGCATTTATCTGTGCCTGTGACAATCACAACAGAAAAACAGTGTCAGTTTTCCATCTGCTGGGAGTTCTTTTGGTCATCTTAGGTAGGGAGTGTACACAAACCCCATATTCTGAAGCTTTGTTGGTAGACTCAGACTTTCTTCTTTAAAAAAGAATAATACTTCCTTCCTGCCCTACTCTGCTGTCATTTTCCAAGATCCCCCTGTCTTCTGTTAACTTCACTTTTACATTTTTCCTCCTATATTTGAAATGTACAACCTGGGAAACTTAATTTCACCTTCCATTTATTGAGCAGAAGGGGACCCTAACTCATGCAGTACTTTCTCTGTACAGTAAGTGTGTGCATAGTTTTCCTCTGCTTGCACAATAGTGACCTCTAATGGAGGAGCCATCACGTTTGCTAATCGTTTAGGTGCGGAGGGACCTTTTGAAGTCAGGTTCTCGAAGTGCCTGCTCAGAGCATTCATTCTTCGTTTGGGTTTTGAATGAATGCTAGGATGGAGAATCTTCAGCCTCTCTAGGCTGTCCAGTATTTGATTTCTCTCCATGTTACAAAAAGAAAAAAAAAAAAAAATACAACAACCCCCCCCAACCAACCTAGCAAAAAACCACAGACAAACTAAAAAAGCAACAAAACAAAACAAAATAAACAAACAAAAAAACCTCCACACAAAAACCCCCAAAAACAAAACCAAAAAACGTCCACAACAACAAAAAAAACCAAAACAAAAAACCCCAACAAAACAAAAGCCTCCCAAAAAATGGGCAAAAAACCAAGACAAAGCAAAAATAAATTGAGCTTTTTCTTTTTTGCATCTTGTTTCCAGTGCCTCACCTCCAATTTACATTGCCTTTTATTCTATCCCCATGCATCTCTGAGATGAGTTTGACACCCTACCATTAGGTATTTGCAGACAGCAATAAAATCTTTGGTTTACATTTTTATCTCCAGGCTGAACAGGCCCAGTTCTCTCAGCTTCTTGTTTGCTATGTATCCTAGTTCCCTCACACTTACTGTTTGAAAAATGAATTAGGTTGTTACTGTAAAGTAAGCTCAGAGCCTGCCTGCTGCCCTGACACAGAGGCAGAGAAGTTATGGCTGCTTTCTTAACTTTATCATGTAAATTGATTTACTTATCAAGTCCATTACTTGCAGGCTCTTGAATGTGCTGTGTACAGGGTACATGTGAATAAGAAGGAGGAATTCAGCAAAGTCTCTTTTGGTTTTGCTGTCTCCTCACAGAGATGTCAAATACCAGACTTTCTGTTCCAAGGGCTAAAAAGTACAAGGAAAATAAAATTTTCTGTTTAGCTGTTGTGCAGGTTCACACTGCCAAATTTGTTGCTGAGCACCGGCTAGATTAAAAGGTAAGGTCAATTTGCTGGGTGTTTATTAAAGGACAGGCCATTGGGGAGGTCATTCAATGTTCTGGATACTTCTCTTGTGGAGGATAGGACAGCTACTGGCTGTGGTGGGAAGAGGAGCAGCAGGAATTTAAGGGAGTTGTTGGCTATGGGTGTATGTTCTTATCTGCTAGTGCATAAGTGTGAGCTCTAGCAACCAGTCTCAGAGGCTGAGGAAAGGAGATTTGATGGGAAACTCATGTAATAGAAGGAAGACATTCACATCAATGAAAACCTAGTGGTGGAATG
The DNA here is from genome assembly GCF_003957555.1 of Calypte anna. Lineage (NCBI taxonomy): Eukaryota > Metazoa > Chordata > Aves > Apodiformes > Trochilidae > Calypte > Calypte anna. Next base: position 14,449,182 of record NC_044274.1, read on the forward strand.
ATGAATAAATTGGAGACAATGGTCCATTGTCAAAGGCCAAAAGTAGACAAAGGATAAGGTGGGATCAGTCATAGAGATGGGACCACTGGGGGCCTCTAAACACTGTAAGAGATAAAAGGGATTGTCAAAAGGAGTGAGGAAATATAAATTTATTTAGATTATTATTATTATTTAAATATAAATATTTAAATAAGAATCTGTTATCAAAAGAAAAATTATATTACAGCAAACGATGCTAATTCTCACTTTTAAGTGTGACTGTAAAGATAGGCAGTATCTTTAGTAAATAGTGACCAAACACAGTTTCCAGGGAAGGAATCAAACGTGGAAGCTGCTTCTTGAAACAAAAGTTATCATTTAGGGTTTGTTTCCTGTTTGTTTGGGGTTTTTTATTTGTGTGAGTGTGTGTGTTTGTTTGTTTTGTTGTTTGTTTTTAAATTTTTGTGAGTTTGTGTGGGGTTTTTTGTTTGGTTTGTTTTGTTCTTTGTGTGTGTATGTGTGTGTGTGTGTGTTTGTTTTGCTTTGGGGTTTTTTTGGTCTCTTTTGTGTGTGGGTTTTCTGTTGTTTTTTTTGTTTGCTTGTCTTTTCGTTTGTCTTTCCTCCAACTGGTTAAAATACCCTTGATGCTTTTGAAAAAGCAGATAGTTTGGCAGCACTAGAGAAAGGAGATGGGGCCCCTGCTTTAACTTGTGTAACTCACTCTTTTTTTAGTGTAGGAAAAGCTGGCATGAAGTATGCAACATTTTTCATGTTATAGTTCAAGGTAGCAAAGAGGAAGTTTGGGGTAACTTGTATCTTACAGTAAAATAAATAAATATATTTGTTCTGTATCTGCTTCAGCTTTAATTTTTTAAATTAATGTGATTTATCTTTGTCTAATCTACACAGCTAACATGTTTTTCTGTATTAACCTCCCCCTCTGCATTCCCCCCTCAGAAACAGGAAAAACTGGTTGAAGGTTCAGCAAAAGTAATGTTCTGAATTTTAGAGGTCTTTGCAAGCCTGTATTTTGTCCAAGTTGCAAAGTATAGGGGTAGGGAAGCTTGGAGTTCATTCCACTTCTCTTAAAGAGGCCAAGATGTTGCCTGAGTTCAGTGTGAATGGGATGAGCACAGATATGGATCCAGCCTGGATGTAGCAAGTCCTGGCTTTCCAATAGTTTTCCTTAATAGTGTCATGAAGGTCTAATTAATGCATTGCAGTAATGGCATGGACCTCTCAAGTTAGCAGCAGGACACTGTAGGAGAACTAGGTTGCCAGAATTTGGGATGCTCTGAGTGCAGTTTGTCTCTCTGTGCCACTCCAGAAGCATCCCTGGGCATTATGTATGCAGAGCATAGTTGTTGTAGAATTGTTTAGGTTAGAAAAGACCTTTAGGATCATCAGGTCCTAAAGGTCATCACTAGCCCAGCATTGTAAGGGCCATGACTAAATTATGTCCTTAAGCACTACATTTATGCCTTTTAAACACCTCCAGGGATGGTGACTCTTCCATTTCCCTAGGCAGACAATTCCAGCTTTTGGCAGCCCTTTTGGTAGAGAATTTTCTCTTAACAGCCAGTATGAACCTTTGCTGGCCTGGTGTGGGATTCCTTTTTCTTGTTTGTTCACTTGCTTGTTTTTTGTTTGTTTTGTTTTTGTTTTTGTTTTTTGGTTTTTGGGTTTTGGGTTTTTTTGTTTGGTTTGGTTTTTTTGTTTGTTTTGGGTTTTCTTGGGTTTATATTTGTGCAGGAAGGGGCTCACTGTGGGGCTCCCCTCTGCCTCCCATAGCAGGTGGTTCAGTGCCCATCCTCAGGGCTTCCTGCAGACCCCCACCCTGGTGCTGGGGCTGCACGGGGGTGGTGGGGCTGGGGAGCTGCAGTGACTGGAATTTTGATTCACCAGTGCTGAAGGTGCAGGCAGCAAATGTTCCTAGACTCTGCTGGGAAGCAAGCAAGCAAGCAAACACAAAGAACAAAATCCGAGGCTGACAAAAGGAAATTGTTTAAAACCCCTATAGGAGCCTGTCATGCTTTTATCATGGTACCTGTGCCTGGATAAAGGAACCTCTCCAAGAAAACAGTATTCCATAGAATCACAGAAAGTCAGGGGTTGGAAGGAACCTTGAAAGATCATTGAGTCCAACCTCCCTCCTTATTACTGAAGAAGCAAAAGATATGTGAAATAAGATTTAATTCAGAGTGCAGTTTCCATGTAATCATTTGTCACAAAGTTTGGAGGGTTTTGGTTGAGTTTGCCTGTGTTTGAAATGAAATAGTGAATTGTATGTTTTATGTCCTTATTTGGATCTCAGGATTCTGTAGATGTAGCTCCATTCCACTCCAAATATACTTAATATTTACATATAAATGCATAAATTCTTAGTCTGAGTTTCTCCCCCTCCCCCTCTCCACCCTCTGCCCTCCTCCCTCCTTCCTCCGCCCTCTCTCCCTCCCCGTGCCCCCACCCCACCACCGCACACCCCACCCCCTACCCCCCCCGGGGACTTTTTTTTCTTTTCTAAATTAGTTACAAAGTAATTCTGAATCAAAATAAGGAGGTGCAGCTGTTTGCTGTAAATCTAATTAAAAGCCATGACCCATTCATTTTTATTGGTTGGTGTCACATTGACACTAGAACAAAGTGTTCCTTTAGATACACAAAGTAATTTGTCAGCTTATCCTTGAAAAAATCTGTTTTCTCTTAATTTTGGATATGCCAGAATCAGTATGGCTCACAAAAACAAGATGACATGATGTGAGCTAGAAAAGTTAAAAGAGCTTCTTTATGCCTTCCAAAGCAGGAGGTCAGCTGCAAGGAACTGAATTGAAAAGCAGTAGAAATATATCTGAAGGTTTACAGTCACATCCACTGCAGTTTCAGTAATAAATCTTATATATCCACGTAATAAAAACTAAATGAATAGAGCTCTGTACCTACCATGATTTTGGGTTCTCTCTCCACAAGTTTGCAAAAGTGGATGTTCTGTAGTGGAGACAGTGAAAAATGTTCACAGCTTCACTGTGAGCTTCCCTTTTTAAACATGTGTCTACTCGGCATCCACAGGGAAAAATATCAGCAATATGCTTGTTTTGGTATTATTAGAGACATAACAAAATTTAAAATATCATTTGCTTTTAGACTGTATGACTGTGGATGGTGCAGCAAATGAGCAACCATTTATTGCTTCCAAGGTTACCATGAAAAAAAAGGTTTGTGCTGATAAGGAAAATATGTACAAAGGCAGATATATTTTGGTTTTGTTTTTCATGCCTGGGGTTCCTGAATTTTTGTGTATTGAGGTTTCACTACCAACTCCATGCATGTCTCCTTTTGATTCACATTTTCATGGGTGTTTTAAAATCTGGAGTAATTTTCTTCCCCTGAGAAGCTGGACAGTATTTCCGTCAATTAATCTTTGACCATTCAGATGTTCATAATTGATAGAATCATAAAAATAGGATTGTCCTGGTTCTACATGATATTAAAGTTCTGCACTGCTGAACACGTCTCATGCACAGAAATGCAAGGAAGAAAGGCCATATGACCATAAATCTCATTGAACTATATACAGTAAAAACAAACAAACAAACAGAAAACGTAAAACAGAATACATGCTAAATGCAGAGGAGGTGGGCATTGATACATTTTGGGTGATGGCAAACTACTAAATAAAAATATCACTTGAGCTTATAATGAGCAAGCTTATCTGCATAAAGTAGCGAGGGTCAAATAAAAATGATAGTAAAGTAGCAGAAAGTACCATATCTGTGTCACAAACAAGATTTAAACTGCATTCTGCGATGAAATCAGGCTTTCCCCATATTATCAGTACTATAGCAATGAAAGGATTGCTGCATTTCTGTTAACCCCAATTTTCAAGTAAACTTGCAATGAAACTTATCAATAGTATCTATTAGATAATAACAAATGCCACTACAAATACCTATAGTGATAACTAGGGAACATTAGTAGGGCAGTCTCAGACTTATTTGCTTGAGCAGAACTTTATGCAGCTCTAAAAACAGATCTGAAAGAATGACTTGAAAGTTAATATATTAGGTATATGCAGCTACTTTTAAGGTAGTTTTCACTAAAGATCAAGTACATCTGTGTAACTTCAAAGAAGAGAGAATTAAGAATAGGAGAGGGAGGATCCTAATACCAGGTGAAAAATGATGTACAGAGGGGGAATACTGTACTGGAAAGTTTCTTGGTTAGCATGTCTGGTCACTCTGAGGGTTAAATCTTAGACTAAAGCATGTTTCCTATCCTATTTTATTTATTTCTTTATTTTTATATTAACCAGCAATGTTTGCATGTGCAGCTTTTGAGAAATTGCTCTGTTAGGGATTGTTGATGTACGATATAATCTCTTGAAGATTCCCGCTGTTCCCACAGGGAGGCAGTAGCCTCCTATCTTCTGCCGAGAGAAGCTTTATTCCAGGTGCACAGTGCAGCAAAGTACATAGATGTTATATCTCCCAGACAGGAAGACTGAAGGCATGCTGGGTTGATGTGTGCTCCATCTGTTGAAAAAATCCTGCTCTGCACTGGGGAACATTAATTAGTGGTAGTGTTTTTACACTTCTGTGGTATGAAGGGAAATTTTCATGGTGGCAAAAGCCACCGAAAGGACTTTTTTTTGTTTGCCTTTGTAGAAGAGGGTGTGATTCACCTTCTTTGGTCATCATCACACTTTCACTTTTTGAATTCTGTAGGGGCCTGGGAAGCAGTTCTGTCTCCTGATACTTTTGGAATGTTCGGTGTTTGGTACTTAAAGTCTCCAGAGACACTTGTGTGGAGAAGACCAGAAATCCGGGGCACTCTTCCAGACCTGAGCTGCAAATATGCGAGGGACTGATCTCATTGATCTGATAGTTTCTTCCATTCCTGTATTTACCAACTGCTGAGACTTCGTATTTTTGAATAAATACTTTAAAAAATTTTGTTTTCTTGTATTTTGTTTCCATATAGAACTCGTGGAGTCTAGTATAATAGCTAAGTTAATACTAATACTTTTTCCAGGACATTAATTTATTTTTGTTTCCTCAGCTTAACTTTTTTTTTTAATGAAAATTCTTTGTGAACTTATCCAGCCTTCCCACCCCAAACCAATTTTCCAGTCATCTAGATTCAAAAGTAATTGAGGAAGACTGGTAGGTATGTACAATGACATTACAACATCCTCAGCCTTTTTTCCTTCGTAAGTTTTGCTAAAAATGTGGATGTTTGTATAACAACTCTTCTACCCCTTGTCATGTGCCTCTGATTTTGTATAAAATTATTTAATACACTGACATAGATGAGATACAATGTCATGCCACTCAGCATATATTGGGAGGAACAACAGTAAGAAGTCCAGTAAAGCTGCACATCTTCATCAGCATGCCAGTGATTCAGAGCATAAGGTAGATGACCCTGGAAATCCACAGTGATGTATTTCTAAAGAAAATTACACTTCTGGATTCTTTACTAACCATATATCATCAATGAGCTGATACTGTATACATTGTTCTACTACTTGTGATGGATATAAAATCTTGAAAATCAGTTTCTAAACATACCACAAAGAATTATGAAAACAACCCCACAACACTGCCAAGAGGACACCATTATGTCATTGACTGATAAAGATAAAGATAAATCATGCTTTAATAATAGCCAAATAAAATATGGATCACACCCACAGCATCAGCTCATCTCTATTAAGAATTATTGGTGTATTACTTGCTTTTAATTAGTGATCATTCAAGCTGTAGGTGCTTTTAAATCATGGCATTCCATTGTTTTTGGGTAGCTTGCTGGGTAGCAGAAACTGTGATTTGTAGAGTTGGTTTGGAATCCATTACTGTTTCCTGAAAAAGGAGAAAAATAGTAAAGAATGGATAGAAGATAGTAGCTGTGATGTATGTTGGTCAAAATTTAAGGGAAATAGTATTCTCATGGTTCATGAAGAGCATGATTTCACTGGGTTTCAAATATGAATCTAATGTAAAATAATTCAAACAACGAATTATTTAAAAAACTGATTTTCAGAAGATTTAAGTATCTGACTTCCACTGGAAAAGTGAGTTTTCAATATGTCATACATTAGGAGTTAAAGTTATGTCAATTTTTTAAAAAGACCTTCTTAAAAGGCCTTCTATCATGCCATACAAGTGGTATTTGCTGCCATAGCTGAGCAGAATGATGCAGTGCAGGAGTGAAAATAAGCTGTTTATGAAATTTTTAGAAAACAAGACAAACTTCAATGGATCAAGCATGGGCTTTTTTGATACCCATTTTTTAACAAGAGAGCAATAGTACTGACATAGGGAGTGTCCAGGAGCAGGGAAATACAGAGAAATACTTCCCCAGAATACCTTCCTACCCTGGCAAAACTGATTCTTCGGAGTCTTACTATGTGAGCATGGGTATTTATATGTTTGAGAACCTTCCATTAGTTTGTTTTGAGGTTTTAAAAACACAATTCTATTTTTAGTATGCCCCCTGTGTGAAGGTCCAGTCTTCAGTCTAGTTTGAATCTGCTAGTTTTATTTAATTTCCCCTGCTTACAATTGTATTCCTTGTACTACTCTCAATTTTTCAGCTCTGTATTGTACTCTTCTCTCAGCTGGAGATCGAGATGAAGTCTTGCAGGGAGCAGTTTATCATTCCCTGATACAGGGCTAGATGTTATGTCTTGCTGGCCATGCTTTCTTCAGGATGCTTAACACATAGCAGATGCAGCTGAGCTTCCGTGAAGCTGAGAGAGGGCCAGCATAGAAGAAATCTGATGAATATTTGGGGTGCAGTCAGAGGTCATGTTGCAAAACTTACCATCAGGGTATTTAATTTGGAAAATATTAAAAATCTTTCCCTATCTCACCATCTCATTTCTTGTTGTGGCCTCCCAGAAGAGAAGGAGCTTACAGTAACCTGTTAGGCATAAACCTCAGAAACTTCTTCCTAGGCCTGAACATATTTACTGTCTCATCCAAATGGCATGCAGGCTTCATGTTTGCAGCAGGTGAAGAAAGTTAGCATCACCTTGCTTTTCTATGGGCCATAGCACTGATCCTCAAAATCCTACTTAATTTTTTTATTTTGCCATTTTCATATTGAAAATAAATAAATAAATAAATAAATAATAAATAAATAAAAAACAACCTGACAAACCTGTGAAACTACACATTTTCTTAAACCAATTTTGCCAAGCTAGAAGTTTCAAACCTGCTGTAACAGTAGCTTTGTTGCATTTAAGCACTCCTTTACATTTTGTTTCTGGAAAATACATCTCTTTTCTTCTCCTTAACACGTAAGTTGATTAATAGCGGGTCTGATTGGAGATGAGATCTAAATTTTAAAAGCTGTATTTTTAGTCTATTCTTATCCAGAGTTCCATTTTATTCTTGAGTTCTGTGATATAACATTAGTTGTCAAGATATTAAAATACAAATCCAACCATTCACTAACTGGAGTTACAAGGTCACTGTCTTTAAAAGCTGTAGCAAGTCACATTTAAATGAATCACATAGGTGGTCTCACTTCTTCAATTCTGTCACTGAAATACACAAATATTGCCTGAGCTTTTAGTCCAAACAGTAATAGCACATTAGTACTTAGAGAAGCTGCTTACCTGGTTTTGAGCAGCATAACTATTCACAGGGCCGTTTTTCAATACTTTCTCCCTGGCATGATCTGCCACCAGGTCCTGGAGCAGGATTATTACACTGTCGAGTTCGAGTGCTTTCTCCATTGATGCAGGTGGACCAGTAACTCCAACAGCTCCAGCCTCCATCAGTGATAACTGGTATTAAAACACCATACTAGGATTAGCCTATCATCTGTCTTCTGTGCAGTCACAGAAAGATTGTTTAAAGCCTTTTACTTGGCATTTTTTAGGGTGGACAGGTAGACCATGATTCAAGTCTTATGTTTCAGTTCTGGTGATTGTGCAAATCGGTGCAGCCTTCATTTCGAAGCTTTCTCAGTGCTTAAGAGACCAGAGGTTTCAACATTTTTATCACCCTGGTAAGCTGACTGAATATCAAGTACCAAGACCAATTTAGGGCACCTATGGTTTAAAACTTGGCCATGGAGAATGAATTTAATGCAAAATGTTTTTTACATCATTAGTTGCAGAACTACATTCATCTCCCTCTTCCCCTTTTTGGATCAACCTAGTATTAAAGTTGCACAAAAATTATGAAATGTGATCATATGTTTAGCAAACACAGTGCTTTTACAGAAAGTTGGGGCTAAAATGGCATATGACATGGTGAGATTGGTATTGCCTGAAATCAGTTTGCCACAACGCCACCATGCTTTGTTAACGCTCCTATTTACTTACATGAACTTGGGGTATCATTACAAAACATGAAAATATATTAGGGACAGTGAGCTCTAATTTAGAGTCCTCTCTTCATGGAAGGAGCACAGTGACTCCTACTAACTTCCATACTATACATCCATGTGATTCGACAGCAGTAGGTATAAGACAGACATCCTTCTGTCCTTATGGAGGCTCATTTTGCAGGATATTGTTCATAATAACAAATATACCCATTATAATCTCTCTGGAGTATTTACTAACCTTCAATTAATGAAGATCTGGGAATCTGACAAGCAATTCCCTTGAAGTAGCTTGAGCACATACATGTGCAAGCTCCATCTACCAGCACAAGGGTGCCTCCATTTTTGCAGGGTTCACATTTGCACACACTGTATTCAGTAATGTAGTCGTCAATCGCTCTTTCCAAGTTTTGTTTCTTTGAATATGCATCTCTCATCTTAACTGGAACAAGTGTATGTATAGGAGAAGGCTGCGAAAGAAAAAAAGCCCTTGTATAACAGTCTTTTCTAAAGTTCTGAATCCTTTTGATCTGCCCATCACTAGAGCAAACTTGTAAACAAATTGTCAGGATGAAGAAAATACCTGAAAGTTCATGATAAACTTGGAGTCTCATCTCCATCTTAAGAAAAAGCTCTCAAACTTTAAGAGTCACAGCTTTGAAGAAGTTGTACTTACCCGTTGCTCTATCACTACTGGAGCATCAACCAAAGACTTAGCCCACTGTATGTAGTCCTCTATATCAACCACTTTGGATCCTCGCAGTAACATTTCTTTTATTTTAACTGAAAAGTCAATCCTCCCTCCATTAACTAAAGAAATGACATCATCAATTACAGCATCATCCTGAAGTTCTGCTGGAGAAAGAAAGAGGACTGGATGAAGAGCAAAGTTGAATGGCCATGCATCTTGAAGAGTAGTTGTCCTTTTATCTCAGCCACTCCATCTATATAAAATGACTATAGAGAGAAGAACACTTCACTCACTGGTTGTGTTGTAATTCAGTCTACCTATGCTCATACTTCTTGTAAGGGAGGAAATCTTCTATTTTTCAATTAAATTAGAAAACCCTACAACAGAAACGAAAAGAAGGGGTAGGGAAAAAAAGAGACATTGTGGAGATCAGAGCCATTTGATAACAAGCCAAAGTATGAGTAATGCTACTGTGCCATCTGCATGGAACCAGAAAGGGGTAGGAATTAGAGCAGTAGAGAACTTGTGCTTAACTATAGAGCAGGAGCAGAGCACTGAAAATAATTGCCTCTTCTGTGTTCAGAAGTAAATCTCTAAGCCTTTTGCAATTTTTTGGTCATGTGATAAAAGGATCCCTCCTCAGACACACAAGAAAGCAGCGAAACAATCACTGTCAAGGTAATGAAAATAGCCTAATGAGAGAAAGGGAACCTTTGCCTTGACTCCTCCCAGACCTGTCCCTGCACAGCCATTGTCCCCACAGGATAGGGCTGAGGATGAATTGACAGCAAGACAAGTCAATGGCTTGTCTGAAAGCAAAGAAAGGGATCTGGTGATGGCACAGACTTATACTTATGGTATATTTAGAGGAGTGCCACTGAAAAAGCAAGGGTGAATCAAGGTGGTTTTGAGAGGAACAAGTGTGGAAAAATAGAGGGATGAAGGAAAAAAGGGGACAGAGTATGTACAGAAAGGTGGCTGATCAGTGAGCTTGTTGCTGTGTACTGTCCTTGATCCTTGCAGTCTGTCCTGGCTTACCATTACATTCCATTTCTAACTCTTTCCCTAGGTGAGAGGGCTGTACATGCCTGCATATAGAGATCTGTGTGCCAGCAAATAGAGTGGGACAATGTCTGAAAGGGAGCTGGTGTTTGGTGTCAGTAACTGAAGAGAGTGAGGATACGTAAGTCAGTGTGTGATCACTAGCAAAGATCAAGCCAGACCAACAGGTGAGTAGAATAAGCAGTTTGGGAATCAAATATCCAAAATGGATGTTAGTCTGGCCTAGGTATGTACCTGACCCAAGACTGAAACCACTGGAGAATCTGACTACTGGAGTGACCAGGGGTTCTAGGCCAAATACTGGAAACACCCCAAGGTTGTGTGCTTGACTGAAACCTCTTTCTGCATTGGTGTCTGTCTGTTAAAAGTAACTGAAGAGAAGAGCATCCAAGGGTCAATTGCTGTGTAGACTGTGCACCTAAGGCCAGTTACTATATGCATCCCTAGTGTGTGTGTGTTGATATGTATCAGGTGGTATGTACCACCAATGAAAGTGAAGCTGTAGGCCTTGGGGTACCAGTAACAGACTAAGGATTCAATTTCATGAGTAAGATCAGCTGGCAGAGACATCTGTATTAGCTATGTGCATACACTGAGAAGGGGCTGAAATACCTGAGGGCTGTGCTGCCTGGGGAGAACATCTGCTCTAGATGACACTGCTTGAGCAGGGAAATTTCACTAGATGGCCTCCAAGAGGACCCTTCCAACCTCAACCATTCTGTGATGTTTCCCACTAACAGACTTTCACTCTGTTCAGATGGAGAGGGAGAAGATGATGAAACCATTGGTGCTGTGTATGTTCACCTGTGTGCTGTGCTTTTGTCTATACTGTTTTATTTGGCCAGCAATGTGTGTATGTACCCATGTTTTACAGAAGTGTCTTCATGTGTATGCCTACTGAGAACACGTGCTCAGGCTGGATTGACCAGGGAGCATGAGTGTACAGCAGCCTCACCCCCGTACTGGTTTATCTGATTTATCTGTTCCCTAACAGCAGAAACCATTGATTATAAAAGGGAAAGCAATTGGTATCATTTTCCCTTAAGGAAAAGGTAAAATGTAAAATAAGGATATACTTACAGTGGTCCTTCACATTAATCTTTTCACATTTACCACTATCAACATTAGCCTTGGCTTCTAAGTCTTCATATGCAACATTGACACCTAAATGATAGCCAAGGCATCTTTTCACATCTTCTACAGTGATACCTGGAAGTGGAATTAGAGAGATTTAATGGTGATTAGAGAGATTTAATGATCATAAATAATGTGATATTACTATTCTTGGAGATTAACTAGCAATTTGGATTTAAAGTTTAGGCTGATTTCCCAGGCAATGGTGATCTCCTGTGAATCATGTCACACAAATTAATATTGCTGGTATTTTGAAAAGGTTTCTTTAATATTTTTATTTCTCAGTTACAAACAGAGGGAAAATCAGGTTTCAAATAATTCTGGAGATAACAAAGACTGACTCTCATCTCAATAGAACTCATGTAATTCTGTAATGTCACAGATGTGCCACAAACCCTGTTCTTAGTCATTCTCCATATACACAAATCTATCCCCATCCATCTCTTTGCACAGCTGGAGACCTGGGGACAATCTGCATATCATAGTGAAGCCAAGAGAAAGCATACCTATTTGAGACATAGCATAAGTATCCAGCACATACACAAGTTCATATTTTCCTCCCACAGTTCCAGAGACTGCATAGTGAGTTCCATAGTCTTCTAGGAATTTGAAGTATTGTCCCTTATCATATTCAGCAGGCAGAAAGTTTAGATCATCAAGGAAACTATCTGTGAGATGCACATCACGACTCCTCATTTGGAATCTTCCCAGCTGAATCTTTCCTTTTACATGCAGAAAGGTTTGGTTCTGAATGCAGGGACAGGAAAGAAGATGAGAGTGCTGTTCAAGTATGCAGCATAGCAGGAAGGTCTCTCCTATTTCACTTATAAAGAAACTGCAGCACCTTTAAACATGGCATTCAACCTAGCATTTTGGAACAGCTTGTTTAATTAAAAGTTCTCCAATTTAATCTCAGGAAGCAGCAAGAGTTTTATATAATTTCAGTTCTTCCAGTTCTGCAGAACTTCTTCCTCTCTAATTTCAGCAAGCCTTTTGTCATCTGTTTGACAACAACTTCTTAAGTGCCTTTCTGATTTTCATAGCATTAATAAGGCATTCTATATGGCTTGCTAGGTAAAAGAGATGCCCATTGAGGTCAGATGAAGTGTTGCTTTTGTTTATAGTCAGAGAATAATTAAGTTCTTTCTTTTTTTTTGATCACTTCTCTGTTATTCTCAGACTGTCAGAAGGAAGGGGACAGCATCAATTGAAAACAACAATAAAAACAAATGAACACAACACAATGAAAATCAATAAGGAAAAAAAAAAATCTCTTTGATGCATTTGACCTATACACACATTGTAAGTCTGTGTTTAGTGCCTTCTAAGTGCCCTTAAACTACTAACCCAGATGCTGCTTAGGACTGCCAGAGATCTCTAGGCATCTAAATCTCTAAGGAAATATTTGTAGGTACAAATATTCCTGCCATCCAGCAAGTACAAAATATGCTATTCCCCTGCTGTCCCTGGGGTGGTCCTGGCTTTCACACACAAGTGAGCTCTGGAAGGTCTCTTGGCCAGGTACTGCTACTCCACTAACCTGCTGCAATGTGAGTTTGTGGTGACAGACCTCTGCCAGTGACAGATCAGAGTTCATTTTCTGAACTGATCTCCAAGCAAGAATTCGAGGCCAAAACTCTTGAAGCCTATTTCCATCCCAAGAAAACTCACGCCAGTTGAAAGTCAGTGCTGTGTGCCAGCTCCTCTTTATAGTACATACTCCTATCTTTGGCATTACTTTAAATAATCATCTATAAAAGTTATCTTGGTTTTCCCTTATATACATTTAATCATCAGAACTCCTAGTGGGTTTGATATAACCATACTGGGAAGAAACTTGAAAAGATTAATTGAGGAATTTCTGCTCTTCCCTGCATGTGGGGCATTTGAGCACTGTGGAATAGATCTGCCTTGTACATGAAGGCATGTTGCAAACACAGACATTGGCATTTATGGTGGGAAGCATATATGGCCTGATTGCTTGATTCCACTTGTGCCCAGCTGCTGGATTAGGCCATAGTGTCTAGCATGTCTATATCAATCTCTGTGGTCTCTATGACCTTACCAGATGCAGAGTCTACCTCTTTACTAGTAAATAAAATAGGATAGGGTGTTTTTATGAAAGGCCAGGTAGAGAAGTATGGATTTTGTGCAACCCCAAAATAACCTTTCTTTCTCCAGACTGTCTATTTAGAATATTCCTCACAAACATGCTAAAGGGGACTACAGGATGGGCATTGCTTATGAGAGTATGAGAGCTGAGACAATCTAAAAACATGGCAGTCCACTAGTAAAACTTAAGGTTTATTGTGCCAGTGCCATTTAGCTACAACATTTTATTAGCAGAGAAACACCTGAATGGCCGAGATCTGTCTCCTGAGTTATCATTCTACAGGTTTATTTTGTGTTAACCTAATGTAGGCCTACTAACTGGCAATTTCATATCCAAAGACTTGACCTAATTTGCCCACTTTGAACTAGATCAGAGCTCCTCTCTAGTCAAAATAAGATGAGAGATCTTTGGCCCTTGTTATTATCAAACCTCTGTTGAAGATAAGGGTGGCTGCTAGTCAAGGGTAAATAGTAGGAAAACAAAGCTACATTTGGTTAACCTTTGCCCGTGTTCTGAATCTTAACAGTAGTGTTCCCAACATTTAATTTTTTTGAACAATTGACAAAAAAAGCGGCAGGCAACTACAGTATTTAGGTTAATATTCCATTATCCTGGCACTGTATAAATTTGTTTTGTAAAATACTCCAAATACTCCAAATGTTTGTAAAATACTCCAAACCTTCATCTTGGTAAAACTTACCCTTTCTTTGGAGCTTGTCAGGACAGAATATAAAGTTGCATTCTTGGCATAGTAATACTTGAAATTTCCCTCTGAAGCACTTTTGTTACTTCCTTCAGTAGGTGTGAATTTCAGAGAGAGATCAGAATTAAAGTATTTTATTTTTTCTATGTAAACCTCTTTTAACATTTTTAGACGGTCATGGTAGTATTCAGATGTGAAGGTTTTATCTGCTTTTGTCTTAGAAGAGATAACAAAAAGGTTGTATGAGAAAACAAAAGAAGCAGTAACAGAAAAATCTATGTAACACTTTAAAGTTGTATGCTTTACATAGCTTAGCAATGCATTTTTTTCTACAGCTCTTTTTATTTTTAGAAGAAAACAAATGGAAATTCCAATTCTTCCCCAAACCATGTCATCTGGATCATCTTAGTGGTTCAAAAGTGAACAGAAAACTGCAGTGACAATATCTTAGTGAATGTTAAATCTCAGCATGTAACACTGTCAGAGCGATTTATGTGTGTCAACAGTTCCTTTACATGTAAGGAGGAGTAGTCTCCAGCTCCTTCCCAGAATGCAGACAAGATTTGCTAATAGCTCCTGACATCTGAAATTAATAAGAATTATGATTTAATTTCCTTCTATTGTAGCAGGCAATAGCTAATTCAGAATAAAAATTTCATCTTGAATTGTTGTTTACTTAAGGGAGACAGAATTTTTGTAACTAAACATGGTTATACATCAATATCAAATATGAGCAATGATCTCTGGGTCTGATTTACTCATTTTGGGCAGGGTATGACTGACAAAACTGTACTGTTCTATAAAGTTCCAACTTACGGGGACATGCAAAACATTTGTCAAGTAAAATACAGCTTTGACTTCTGAGATGCCTCTGACCTTGATAGTCTGTAAGACTATCAACAGTTTTGGTGTTTAAGCCCCACTGAATGTCAGTTTGAATATCAAAAGCCTATTAGACTTTTTTTTCAGTTGGACAGAGAAAGTCAACACGGAATAGAAAACCCAAGCAAGCCTTCACTATCATAATATTATTCCTGCCCTTTTATCAGTGTTTTTTTGTGTGTCCTTGCACAAGTATCTTTATTGCAGAGGAAAGTTTCCTTTGTCTGTTACTTCTGTTTTTCTCATCCACTCACAGAGTAAACATTCCAGAAAGATAGCTTTGTTTGCTGGGCAGAGGTGCAGCAATGACCCTCTGGGAATGTCTGGCACAACTGAGCTCAGCTGCAAAAGCAAGTGATAACCCAATTTGTTTCTCTCTGGACTCTATCAAAAGCTTGGTGCTAAAAAGCTGCTGCTGCCTGTCTGAAGAGATGTGCTGTCTTGCAAGAGGAAGTCAGGATTCAGCACTCAGTCAGACACATCCTAGGTTGCACAGATGGTCTTATACTCACATCATAAATGAGAACACCCACGTTCCATGGCTTGCGGTAGTACGTCCTTGTGTTTCCATCACGCACTCTCTCACAAAGACCATTGAAAAAATCGTTGTCAAATGGGCTGGCCATTGGCTGCATACCTAAAACATTGATTCTACAAGAGATGTACAGGGGAGGTTATGCTTCAAAAAAAAGAAAGTGTCAGCTCTCATAGCCTATAGACAATCATATTATCACTGGTAAAGCCAGATTCTATAAAAGATGGAGACTATAGCTGTTGGACTGAACCTTCTTTAATTCACAGCATCTTGACTAATCTCTTGTGGTCATCTCATCTGTGTAATGAAGAAAATGAGATCTTTTGTAAAGCACTTTCAGGGCCATGTATGTGAAATAAACAAATAAAAGATAGATATCAAACACACTGAGATCCTTAAGAATAAAAGGAGGTAAAAAACTTTTCTTCTAATCAAAACTATTTGGGAGGAAGCTTTCCTTATTGGTTTTAAAAAAGAAATCTCAACAGCTTTTTTTTAACCTGTTTGGTTTTCTGGTTTTGTTTGTTTGTTTGTTTGGTTGGTTGGTTTTTTGGGTTTTTTTCTTGGGGGGAAGTTTGGTTTTGTTTTTTGTTTGTTTTTGTTTGATTCACTTCATAACTGATGCATCCATTTTCATAACTACCTATAGAAGGAACATACAGCTAATTGTAGCATTGTGTCTTACCACAGAGTGTGACCTGGTAAAGTAACATAATACCTGGAGCAGAGGAGAGAAAATCTGAACCATTAAAAAATCCAGCAAAGTAGGCATACTGGCTGTATAGCTCTATTCATCTACTTGCAAAAATAACTGCTTGCAGGAGGAGTCTAAACTCTTTTTGCTCTTCTGTGTCCATTTCTGTGTCCCTGCTTACTGCGAGGGGGTTACACTAATTATTCTACGGTTCTATGATTCATAGATTTGAGTTTTTCCAGTATTTGTCCTACACATGTCTGTACATCTACCTGAGCGTAGAAAAGCTATTATCAATTCAGTAAAGTTGCCAACATCACAACTGCACAACAGTAAAAACATTTTCTCATAGAAGTTTTTTAGTAATAAATTAGAAAAGAAATAATAAAAAAGCCATTTTTAAAAATGCCTAAGTAGCATTATTTCCCCAGCCCATTTTTTTTTTCTCTTTTGCAGCAATGTTACTTTCAAAAGGCAAGGAAAAGATTGCATTCTTCTATTTTAACACAAGATGGTGCTGTAGTACACTTTAATTTCACATGTTAAGATCGGGCAGCTACTTTCTAACTCTATTTGTAGGTAACACTACGCCACGATTTTTTGTTTGTTTGTTTGTTTGAAATGAAGGAAATATAAGAGGGTCTAAGAACACAGGGACTTAGATTAGCGAAGAAAACTATTGTAAACAATTAAGTGGAGAATGCAATACTGGAAAAAAACTGCAGGCAGAACGCTGTTGTAGTAAGGCATCCCTTTATGTAAATAGCCAGGATTTTCTCCCTTTTAGACATGAATGTTAGTAAAGCAATTATGAATGGCTGATTCATTATGAAATATCACTTGGAACTTATCTATAATGTTTACATTTAAATAATAATTATTGTAAATAAATTCATATAACATCTATATATGATTTTGTGTATTAATATAATTATTGATTTAAATTATCTGTATAAATATTTTATCTTCCTCACATATAAAACAAAACTTCCACTGGTTATGGTGTCTTCCAAAAGCTACATACCATCTCTGCAAAAATGACTCAGATTCCAGTTTTAGGATTGTAGCAGAGCTGGCTTTAGGGACAATCCTGGACTCTTCAAAAGGCCCAAGACTGCTTTTTTCTTCATTACATACCCTTGTCCTGCAGTCCGTCCAACTTCAGACACAACAATATCATGGTTACGGCATGGTGAGCGTGGGTCAGATTCACAGTTATCTTCATCAGAAAAGTCTCCACAGTCATTATCTACATTGCACACAAGTCGTCGCTTTATGCATCGGCCTAATCAAAGAATAAAACATTGAATGAGTGCATTTTTATTAGGTTCAGAATAGATATACAGGAAGGGATCTTTTTCTGTGAGAGTCATGAGACACTGACTATGACATAGCTTGCCCAGGGAAGCAATCTATGATTCTCTGATTGATTTTCAATAAAATATAGGTATTCTGTAGCTGGTGGAGCAGTTATGCTAGAAAAAAAGACATAGTATGGTCAGGTTTTAGCCAAGGACTAGAAATTAGAGAAATTTACAAGTCAGTGAAAATTATTACAGGAGATGAGAAGAATGTACCCTTCTTTGAGCATTGTTGTTATGGTTTTGGTGCTCTGGCTTTGCAAGCCACCTACGCACTGGTGACTGTCTTTAAAGCCTAGCAATAAGATACTGATTCAGCAAATCATTCTCAACTGGAAAAGCACTTAATCTCTCTCATTGTATATGTGTTTTCAATGGGAACTGATTTATCTTCTGCACAGAACTAAGTAAAATGTGCTTTTCTGAATTACTGCACAACACTTTCTGTCAAGAAAACCAAAACCTACCAGAATCACATTGAAAGTCAGTACCACAGTCTGGTTCTTCAGGACAGACTTGGTTGGTAATACAGCTTTGTGTCTCTCCTAAGGTCTGCAGGCATGGTGTTCCACCAAATTGTCCAAATCTTTCAATATGTCTAGAGCGAAACTTAAAAGATAAATAACACTATTAACATTGCTTAGAGAGAAAAGAGCTCCACCAGAGCTGAAGGATTTCCAGCTCAACATAGAACTTTTCAAAAGGAAGCATTTTCTTTAGAGAAATTTTTGGTTGAAAGTCCATAGGCAGAGATCATGTTGTAAAAAAAGTGTATACTGAACACTGAATTAATACTAATGTGTTAGAAAGTATGTAGAGATGATTATTTTTTACTTCTTAGTTAATTTCACTTTTATTTAATTTTTGTCATTTTCAATTGAAGGAATGCATCACATATCCTTTATAAGCTTTGGAGTCTTTCATTTTTTATGATGAGAACTCTCCCGAGAAAATAAAAATCTGCTTTTGAAGAAAGAAGTATTTCAGAAGGGAAAATATATTTAAAGATACTGTTCTTTAAAAACATCCACATGGCCAAGTTAAAGAAATTCTATCAACAAAACTTTTTTAATAATAATATTTGACCAGTTTTGTGCATCTTCATGTAGTCTTCTCTTATTAGACCTGAAATGATTATGGGTTTCTTCAAATCACGAATATGCAATATTAAGAGTTGCAATTCAATATTTTCCTATAGCCAAAAGGCAGACAGATGATGTTCCTTTGGTTGTGGCTTTGGAACAAAAACTTCAAACTACAGCTTACCCTTTGGTGGGTGCATGGGTCGCAGGGTCCCCATGCACTCCAGCTGCTCAGCTTACAATCTATTGGAGATGGAGCATTCAGTTCTCTCGTTCCCCTGTGGAAAGCTTTTTCTGAAGAGCTGTCAAACAAAAAATTCCAGTATGGTCCTTGGTAGTACACTAAAATCACATGTGACTTTGTATTTTAACTATAGACCAATATTTTGGAAGCATCTTCAAGCTGTATTCTGCTTCACTGTCATAGCAGGACTTGGTACTTAGATGTATAAACAGCTGCCTAATCTTAAATAGTTTGTTGGTTTAAAATTAGAGTAAAAAAACTCTGAAGACTAATAAACCAGTTTTTTTCCCTTTTTCAGACCTTTTTGCATACTCATGCTTCTCTGGAAGATAATGAAACAATAACACACAGACAACATCTGACGTTCCCAAGCCAGAGTGCTTCCCCATATTTAAGGCTGGAGACAAAGGCACAGCAGCACATCTCAGATGTAGCACTTCAAAACATTTCTTTGTGAATTTTTTTAGACTTTTAACATTAATAGGGTTGCCCTTAAGCCTAGGTAAAAGTTTAAATGCTCTCCTGTGTTGAAAGAAGGCCATAAGTAAAGGTATTATTTGCTAATAAGCTAACATATAGTTGGAAAAAACAAATATGTTTCGCTATCTAAGTATTCTTTTGCTTGCCATCTTGACTACTTTGTCAATTAGGCTTATATTTTCTTCATTTGGTGCTCAGTTTAAAATCTCACGGAACTCCAGGCTCTCAGCAGGTGGAAGGCCATCATTTTATGGAAATTAAATTTCTTTCAAGCACTCACATTCAGGCATTAAGAATTGATGCACTGTAGGATGACTTGTAATTTCAAAAACCAAGGCAAACAGTTTAGAGGTGACCTTGTCTTGTCAGGTAACAATGCTGGAAAGCAGAGGAATGGAGGAGTGTTAAAGCCTAGTTTACCATTTTGGCCTTACATGCTCAGTAGTCATCAGCTGTGAAGCAATTCTCTCTCTGCATCCCTCCAGGTTAATTCCATTGCCTCTACTCTACATTGAGCCTGTATTTGCTGAGCTCTGC
This sequence comes from Calypte anna, assembly GCF_003957555.1. NCBI lineage: Eukaryota > Metazoa > Chordata > Aves > Apodiformes > Trochilidae > Calypte > Calypte anna. The sequence continues at coordinate 14,469,016 of NC_044274.1, forward strand.
TGGTGGGCAGTTCTGCAGTTCCTGCAGTGTGATGTATGGGCTTTTGTTGCAAGCAGGGCCTTGCTCTCTACTCTTTGACCCACCTCCTCCATACAAATACGCTAGAAGTACAAAGAAAGGTAGCTTGATTCTTCGAGACTAAGAGATCTGCAATTTGGCCAAGAAAGATACACCAGCTGGTTCAGGTTTCTGGTGCCATTTTATTGTATGTTCCAGTCATATGCGTAGTAAGTTGTCACTGAGATGCTGAATTGACCTGTCTCTTTCCAGCTTAAACAACCCCAGCTGGTTGTGCAATCTTACGTACACTCAGCTGCCCCTGACTGGATCTGATCCCCAACTTTCCTCTGTCACATGCACCAGCAGTAAACATGCAACACAGTTGCTGCAGGAAGTATTCTGGATCATCAGGTTTTGCCTGCTGCTTTTAAACAACTTCTGTTCCCAAAAGCCTCCTGAACTCAAGCTAAAGGTCCCCACTTGATGGATACTGGTCTGAACATTTTGCTTTTAGTAGGTGAGATTCTGAAAAGAAGGAAACACTAAAAGCACAAATATACCCACTATCTATTGACAACAGGAATGAGATAAAGAATTATAAACCCTTAGACATTAGACATTAAAGACGTATTGTGGCACCTAATAAGATTTTTAAAAGCAGTTAGATATCTTGTTCCTAGCAATTCTTATGTATTTCAGTACTGTAGAAGTTTACACTGAAATGCGTTTCTGAACTTTTAAACTATTACCTTAAAACTGCAGCCAAATTTCCTTGCGGGCAGTAAGAATGAACCATGAAGAGCAGCGTCTAGGAGGAGTGTCTAAAGGAATGATCAAACTCAAGCTAGCACAGATCCTAAGAAGTCTCCCAAAGGTTCCTATAAGACATTATTTTGAGTCTAAAAGTCTAAAATAAAAAATCCCAGGCAGGAAAGGCAGAGTTGAACATTTCCATTCAAATGGAAGTTTTGCCATCACTGTCTGCAAGCCAGAGTTCATGGCAGTCCTTGAGCCAAATATGAAGTGGCAGAGGTTTTCAGTTAATCACTACTGGGCAACTTCTTTGACAATATTCATTCAGTGATGTACACTCCAGGTTGATGTACAAGGTCACAATTTATTCTTAATGTACATATATCTATTAAAAGATTCACATTCTTTCATTCCTTAGTACTGACCACTTTCAACAAATGGTTTGTAGGCGACGTAGTTCTAAATCTATTTCTGCTCTTTGGTTGTTTTCACATGATATTTCTGTTGGGACTAAGTCTTTAGTCCTCCTTCTAGTGATACTTACGGTTTAAAAAAACAAGACTACGTTTCCAAAGAATTAGAAGTAGGCATTCTAGGAGAGTCTAAGTAGGAAAAGAAGTATTGTCAGCATAGAGCTGTGCATCTACAGAAAGAAACTGAGATTAGAATCTATTTTCACAGTCAGCGTGCAAAAGAAAAATGTTGCATGACTGCCAGTCAACTCCAGTCAGTCACCTTTATTGTGCCATATGCATCTGAAATAAATGGATAAACCATTTCTAATTGAATCCTAAAAATCAGCAAAAAATAATTTCCTTTTTCATTGAACACCTGAGCAAGCTAAAATTAGGAATGTCTGCATTAAAGTCTTATGCTCTGTGTTGGAGAAATAAAATTGGATAGAAACTTGCACAAGACCAAGGACACTCACCTTCTGCTTTCCCCCGAAAGTGAGGCAGCCACCTCTAAACTGCATAGTATGGATATAAGCTGCAGAATAACATGCATGCTTCTCATTTTGTAGCTGAATAGACAAGCATTGCCATGACTAAATTCCTCATTTCTTTATTTGTTCCATTTGTTATTTATTACCAAGAAGACAAACAGAAAGGAGTGCTTACTTAAGAGTGCCAGTAACTGGCTAAAATTGCCTTACAGTAAGTGCTCTAAAGTCCACTTTTCAGAAATTCCACTTTTTCCTACATGGAGACTGGAAAATAATGTAAAGTAGTTTCAAGATTAAAAACCATTTTTGTATACTAATACTTTTAAATATGGAAAAGACATTTTCTATTTAATTAGAGAACTATCAACCCCTTAGTAAAAAGCTGCCATAGCAGTGACTCATATAAAGAACAAATAGTTCCTAATAAAGAGCTGTTTACAAGAACAAGTTCAGTGTCTAACATCCTTGGAATCCTCATTTGGAGTAACAGACAAATGAAGTCCCAAGGTTCCTTTTTCTTCCCTACTGCAGCCAATACAGATACAGAAGCACATCACACAGGTTTTTTTGGTTTTGAAGGAGACTAAAACTCTTCTAGCTTTTACTTTGAAACCAAAAACCAAACCATAAACTAGCTCTTTAGAAGGGCATTCCTACTCAATAGTTTGCTGTAATCTAGATTTAAGGCATCATGTTTTGACTCAGTCGCAAGACAGAAATACCTCATAAATAACCTGGTTTTTAGCAGTTAAGAATTAAGTATCCCTGTATGCAAGTTTAAAATAATCATCTAGTATAAGGATATTCCAAATTACCAGAGGTAAGTAAAAAAAAAAATTGCTTTTCTGTTCCCTCCTTTCGTGGCAGAGAGAGGAGAGGGTGTGGGTTATGGTCAGCAGCACAGAGTCAAGGCTTGTGGCCTGGGCATTCCCCAGGGATCAGAACTGGGTCCAGTTTTGTTTGATATCTTCATCAACAACCTGGAAGAAGGGATGGAGTGTACCCTCAGAAAGTTCACTGATGCAATGAAGCTGGGAGGGGTGGGTGTTACACCAAAATGCTGTGCTGCAATCCAGCAAGATCTGGACAGACTGGAGAATTGGGCAAAAATCAGCCTCAGGAAGTTCAATAAGGACAAGTGTAGAGTCCTGAATCTGGGTGGGAATAACACCAACAGATTAGGGGATGTCCTGAGGGAAACTCCATGGAGAAAGACCTTGGAGTCCTAGTGGACAGTAAATTCCTCATGGGTCAACAATGTGCACTTGTGGCCAAGAGGGCCAATGGTATCCTAGGGTGCATCAGGAAGTGTGACCAGCAGATCTAGGGAAGTTCCCCGTCTACTCTGCCCTGGTGAGACCACACATGGAATATTGTTCCCAGTTTCAGGCTACCCAGTTCAAGAGAGAATGGGATCTTCTGGAGAGAGTCCAGCAGTGAGATACAAGTGTGATTACAGGGCTTGAGCAACGCTCCTATGAAGAAAGGCTGAAATTACTGGGGTTGTTTAGCTTTGTGAAAAGAATGAGAAGGGATCACATTAATGTCTATAAATATCTGAGGGGTAGGTGTCAAGAGGAAGAGGCCTATCTCTTTTCAGTGGTGCCCAGTAACAGGTCAAAGGATAATGGGTTTAAGTTAGAATGTAGGAAGTCCCTCCTCAACATGAGGTGGCTTGCTTTGGCAGGGGTTTGGACAACATGATCTCTAGTGATCCCTTCCAACTCCTAACATTCTATGATTTTATGGTTCTATGATTCTATGAATAGGGCAGGCAACTTTTTTCAGTATTCAGTCCTTAATTTGTCATAATTTCATTTAGAGAAACTTAAATCTTAGGCAGCTGCAGTCCAGCTTAATGAGTCCAGTTTCAATAAACACACTTGTTGAGCAAGAATGCATGACACAGACACATATAGTGTATCATACCTGCTTAAATTGATGCTATATATACCACACAGCTCATGTTTCTTTAATACGAGTGCTAAGTCGGAGTAAACTAGATGATCAGCAAGCATCTTTGGCCAGCTTGTAAGAGGTTCTGCTAACCAGCTTTTATTTATCATTCTGGCAGCTTTTTCAAAACGCTGGCATAGCAGGACTGTCAATTTTAGCTTGCAAACAGTTATTTAGATGCTTAAGTCAAATTTATTCATACAAGCACTAAAACAGTAAGTATTACTTTATTTTTTTTTTTAGTGTTTATGGTATCTTTGAGTACTAAATTACATGTTTCCATGCCAACTCATCAGGATGAGGAAGCTGATGAGGTGTCCTACAGGCAATTAGAGGTTACTGCAGTGCATTGACAATAACTTCTTGACACAGCTGCTGGAGAAACCAACAAGGAAACCAGTACTGTTGGACCTTGCACTGACAATAAAGAGGAACTTGTTGAGGATATGATATCTGGGGGCAGACTTGGCTGTAATAACCATGAGATCATGGAATTCAGGATCAGGTAAAGTAGCCACAGACTTCAGACACAACAATATCATGGTTACAGCATGGTGAGCGTGGGTCAGATTCACAGTAATCTTCATCAGAAAAGTCTCCAAAGTCATTATCTACATTGCACACAAGTCGTCGCTTTATACATTGGCCTAATAAAAGAATCAAACAGTGAATGAGTGCATTTTATTTCTCCAAGATGGACTCTAAAAAAAACAACCACACAGCAACTCTCTTTTGTGATCTGCCTCTATGTCTATTTTTATTGTTTTTATGAGGAATTCAGGTGCTACACTCTGCCTCCTTCAAATGATACCCTGCTCCTCACACTACAATATTTGAATATGAGTTTACTAGAATAGCTAAGAAATGTGACAGGAAAAATACTGTAATTTGCAGAAGTTATTGCATCCTGCCATTTTTTTCTAGATTAATTTTTGACTATCTGTAATTTTTTAAAAAATTATTTTTATTATGACAGTACAGGAAAATATTAATGAAATATAAAAAATATTATAAATTGTCAAAAAAAAACTTTATAGTATTTGTAGTATTTGAATAATATGGACACTGTAGTGTCCAAAACTATCGTGATTTCTATTCTAAACCAGTAAGCCTGAGGTTGCGTATCACAGATGTTACAAAGACTGATTTTATTTCTGTGGAATTTAAAGATTTGGGGTAAATTTAGCTGTAACATAATAAAGGAATACATGTTGATATTAGCTTCCTCATCTTCAAATACTACACAATGGCTGTGAGCTGGTTGTTACACAATCCTTTCCAACTTTTCTTTCTCTACTTTCACTTCTCAGTATTTGATGTAAACACAACACTGACAATGGCCTGAGACTCAAAATTCACTTGCTAAGGTAGTGAAGGGGGCTTTAAAGAAAAGTTACCAGGGGAGAGGAGTCTCAATCCATCTCACTTCTAGTGAGTTTGATGCCAGAAATAGATACCCAGAGCCTGCAGCAGTATCCCAGGTCAGCAAGAGAGCACCTGAATTGCAGCAAGGTGGCATTCCAGTCACTCCAGCCAGTAAGTCAGCTTCATCAAGTCACCAAATTAAATGCCTCTGTACAAACACATGTAGCATGAGGAATAAACAAGAGGAGATGGAGACATGCAAGTTGCGCCAGGGCTGTGATCTTACTTGCATCAGTAAGACATGTTAGAATGGCTGCTTTGACTGGAATGTTGGAATGGAAGGATAACAGGCTCTTCAGAAAGGATGGGCAGGGAAAACCAGGAGGCAGTTACTCAGGATATGGAGAAGGTAGAGTTACTTAAAGAGTTACTTTTTTTGCCTGGGTCTTCATCAGCATGGGCTTGAAGAATATCCCTCAAGCCACACAAGGCACAGGCAGGAACTGGGAGAATGAAGAAACAATCATTGTAGGGGTTATCAGGCTTGAAACCATTTAAGGAACCTGAAGGGGCACAAATGTATGGGACCTGATGAGATGCTGCACTGTACAGTTCAAAAAGTTGTAGTCAACGGCTCCATATCCAAATGGAGACCAGTAACAAATGAGGTTTCTCAGGGGACTGTTACTGGGACCGGTGCTGCTACTGGGACATCTTTGTCAGTGACATGGACAGTGGAACTGAATGCTCCCTCATCAAGTTTGCTGACAAGGACACCAAGCTGTGTGGTGTGGCTGATGTTTTGGAAGTAAGGGGTGTCATCCACAAAGACCTTGACAGGTGGACCCATTCAAACCTCATGAGGTTCAGTAAAGCCAAGGGCAAGGCCCTGAACAAGGGGCAGGGCAGTTCCCAACACAAATCCACTGAGACCAGCCCAGAGGAGGAGAACTTGGCGATGCTGCTTGGTGAACAGTGCAACAGGAGCCATCAATGTATGCTTGCAGTCAAGCACATCCTAAACTGCACCCAAAGAAGCATGCACAGCAGGTCGAGGGGGATTCTTCTCTCCCTCTACTCTGGTCTCATGAGATCCAGGATGGAGTACTGTGTCCACTTCTGGGGTCCTCAACACAGGAAGGACATGGAGGTGTTGGAGCAAGTCCAGATGAGGGCCACAAAGATAATCAGAGAGCTGGACCTACCTCTCCTATGAAGCCAGGTTGTGAGAGTTGAGATTTCTTAAGCCTAGAGAAGAGTTATGGCAGCTTTCCAGTACCTACAGGGTACATACCAAAAGCTGAAGAGGTACATTTCACAAGGGCATGTAGTGATACAGCAGACTGGAATGGCTTCAAGCAGAGAGGATTAGGTTCAGAATAGATGTACAGGAAGAGATCTTTTTCTTGAGGGTCCTGAGACACTGGCACAGGTTTCTCTGGGAAGCTGTGGATGCCCCCACCCTGTAAGTGCTCAAAGCAAGGTTGGATGGGGCTTGGAGGAAGGTGGTCTACTGGGAAATATCCCTGTGCATGGCAGGATGGGTGGAAGCAGATGACCTTCAGGGTTCCTTCCACCTCACACTATGCTATGAGTTTATGCAAAAAAAAAAAAAAAAAAAAAAGAAAAAAGTTAATATAAGAACTGCTGTTTCACAGAAAAAGAACTGATACAGGCTCCATTTGAACCAGGATACCAGCTCCCTTTCAATGAGTTGTTTTGAATCCCTCAACAGTACAAATCCTGTGGTACTACAAATGAGCAAGCAAGAACTGAACCCATTCAGTAATACATCAGGAGACAGTTAGATGTTTGTCTCTAATACTAAAAATAGTCTAAACCGAATTCTATATGGTTTAGTCTAAACTAAAATTCTAATGGATTTATTCTTTTTAAACCAGCTTCTTTGATGTAATTGTAAAACTTGTCAACAAGAGCTACATATTCCAATTTAGTTTTCCCAGCATCTCAGCTCCTGAAAAGGTGGTATAGACAACCTGAATTAATGAAAATTCTGAATGCAATGCAATTTAGATGCCCACCTTCCACGGTGTGGCAACACAGATCAAGAATGCATTTCATTAGCAGAAGCTCCATTTAAGTAGCTAATGGGATAATCTTCAAGTGACAGTTTAATAAGTCATCCAGGTATTTTATTAGTGTAGGACAGTTATTTTTTGAACAGGACCTGAGAGACACAGTTCTTAGCAGGCTCTTAACCTGTGTCAACTGGACCACAATTGAGTTAAAGATTGAGCTACAGAGGACAAAATCAACAGCCACACTGAAATGCATATGCTTCTTTTTAATATCATTAAGAAACACCACTATAGATAGTAAAGTTTTACAGAACAGTGTAACATCCATAAGTTTCTACATTTACAGTTTGAGACAAATATTTAAATTCATAGTTTTTTGTATTACAGAAAGTGCAAGAGAGGTTTATCTACAAGACTAATGGCATGACTGGCTGAATTGGGTACTAAGGCTGTGTTCAAGTTGACTTGTCGCAGCTCTCCAGTTCAGCAACTGCTTAGGCATTTGATTTAACAATATTATTTCAAGTTTATACTTAGTATTAATAGAAAAACCTCTGACACATCCCCATCTCCACTGGCCAAGAATGTAGCTATTACAGTCAGTTACAACCAATTGATTCGAAGATCTGCTAGTAAAGAGGTTCTTTAGAAAAAGTGGTTTCCAAAAGATGGTGGACTAGATCCCATGTGAATGGCATAAAGGTGGTTCACATCCGTTCACAAGGAATCTAGGCATGGAGTGAAGCCATCATTATCTGAAACATGCCACACTACAGAACATGACAACTCAAACTGGGCAACATCAGGGATATTTACTGAGATATATGAAAGCTTTACTGGCTTGTTCCACTTTATCTGCCAAGACACCTTAACAGAACCCTAGTAGATTTCCCTCCATGAAAAGAAGTATGCTGAAAAAAAGACAACAGATGCTGTCCATGACTACCTCAATGTCCCATGATAAGTGTTTCAGTTTTCCTGACCCTCCAGTGTAGACTTCTAGTACTCAGGAATACCACAGTTCCATTACAGATCCCACAGTTTTTAAACTTATACGTCAGGATGATACTTTTACCATTAGTTAAAACAGACAAGTACTGTCTTTATCACTATCACACAGGTTACATCTTTATGGCTCAGAAACCAAATAATAACTTCCATCACCAATTAGACCTGAGTACTGTCCACCTAACTTTACAACTGGCTGCTGTTCTGATAACAGGCATCTGACCTAGTTGTTTAGGGTAGGCAGTTTCAGCTACTAATTTACTTCCCTAATGTGAAAGCAACATTTCTTCCACAGGCACATTCAGTTCCTGTATTTTAGGACAATAAGTGCTACACAAAGAGAAATTATGGTGACCATGACAAGATTCATGATGGTGTTGCTAAGCTCTCCTGTGGAAGATTGCAAAGAACTACAGTAAAGTTATCATCTACCAATCTAAATTTGGATATCTATCATAGCTCCAAATCTCCATTTGCTTTGCCCTGAATTATTGTCTTCACAGGATGTTCTTTGAGGGTCCATATTTCAATTCATCTGGACATGTTTTAGATGACAAACATCATGGAACAGCAGCAAGAACAGCAGAGAGCAAAGTGAAATGTGCAGAAGAATCATGTTGAGAGGAGGTCCAGTTATTCCATTTGTCCTTGTCTAGTTATGCCTAGTACGACAAAAAGGTCTTTGGGTTAGGATAAGCACAAGTTAGTTTAGTTTTTTTTTTTTCATAAGATAGCTTAAAGCCACTGAGAAAAAAACAAACAATAAATAGAAACACTTGTTTTTGGTTCAAGAGGAAGCTTTAAGGTTTTGTCAGAAAAACGGATTTACTAGCTTTGCAGTTCACATTCTCTTCTCAATGGTACAAAAGTTTGAGTTACAATAGTTTTTACTAACAAAAGCTCTCATAAGAGCCCTTGTGTTTTTACTCCAATACACCCAGAGCACAAGCCACAGCTATTTAGAGGACTAAATTTCAGAAGGCTGTATAAAGCACTGTGTGCTAACACTCACCTGAAGAGTTACCTGAAAGAATTTAGTCAGCACCTCTGGCTTTCAGAGCACATATTTAATCAATAATCTTCTTCAAGAAAAGGAAATCTAGATCTGTCATGGCCCTGGAGCTAAGCACATATTTACTCAATAATCTTCTTCAAGAAAAGGAAATCTAGATCTGTTATGGCCCTGGAGCTAAATTTGTTGAAGAACATCCTTGCTTTTAAGCAAGTGAAGCTGGATAAGCTTAGCCAAAATGCAGCCATGTACTGGCTGCATCTACCAAGTAGAAGTACTCTGGAAGTGTTCTTCTAGGGACTGTTTGTCATACTTCAGAGAAACATTAGAGACAGAGTAGGATAGGTTTTAGCCAGCTCTTTACCAAAAGTTTTCTGAAGAAATTTCAGATAATGAAGTAATTTGTCTTATTATTGGAAGACTTACGTGATCTATGCAAATGGGTTGTCAAAAGGATCTTCAAAAAGATAATAAGTAGGTTTCTGAGATTCCTTCTAGGGAAAGAGAGATCATTGGCTATTAGTGGATTTCCAGGTTTCACCAGGTTTACTTTGCATGGCTGTGTCAGCTAGTTCCTGTTCCAAACACTTTTTGGAAAGAATACTGTGGGCTTCCTACTAAATATGCATTAACTCTACACCTTTGACAGAAGAAAAGCTCTTTAAAGGCCATTAGCAGTTATCCTGGCCCAAGGCAAGGTATCTTTTAGAAAGCCCATGTGTACTTATTGAACATTCATTTAGAGCTAAGCCAGCACAGTCATGACGAGATCTGTTTTAGCCAAAAGCTACATGTCTTAAGTCAGCATTCTGGAATTGATCAAGATTTTGCACTAAGGACTTCAAGTGCTGTTGTCTGAAACAAAGCAATTAGGTTAAGCCACTGCCTCTCAAGGGGGAGTGAACATTGGAGCCTCCCGCTTGTTCAGGAAGAAATCTGCACAGTTCACAGTGCTCAGTCTGCTCCACAGAAAGGCAACTATAAGAGGAACACTACTGCAGCTACATTATTGTACACCCTTTTGTAGAAGTTCTCAATACTGAACCAATTCTCACTAGGTCTTGCAGCTTGGGGAACTGGGTTATGGACCTAAGCCAAATGGAAGCATAGAATCATACCTTGTTAACCTTCTTGCAACAAATGCTCTCTGTTGGATTAAACATTAATTTAGACATGCAAGAAGTTTTGTTCTGTAGCCTCTAAAGCCAGAACTAAGCCCATGCTCAAGTACAGGCACCTCTTTAATTAAAGAGGGAAAAAAAGGTTGGAAGTGGGGGAGGAGTGGCAGTGGGGGTTTTTTTGTTTCTTTCTGGCTTTTTGTTGTTTTTTTTTGGTTTGGTTTGGTTATTGGTTTTTTTTTGTTTGTTTGTTTGTTTGTTTTTTACTACTTACTCTTGAGGCACCAAAGGGGTCTGATGTAGGTTGATTTTCAAACAGGTCATCAGCTGGCTGCACCCTTTGTTGGGGAACAGGCTTTGGTGGTTCTAAGGAAGAGAAACATTGTAGATATTTAACAGCTGATTAAGTACTGCTTGTATAACAATGCCAAGGTGTAGCAGTGTATTTAATTAGATTTTTTTAAATCACATCGAAGTTTCTCTGAGTGCCTTTTTTATCTTTGGCTTGTTCCTTGCTACACTTAAGTTAGATGGAACTTTTAACATTGCAAAGACCTACTTTACCTCATTCTAGCCAAGTAGTCTAGGCACTAGGTGTCAGTGTTTGGCCACTAACATTTACCAGTTATGTAACATTGATGGAGACCTTCAACCTTCTGTTTCAGTAACTATTAAATCAAATTTTTATTTATATCAGAAAAGACTAGTTATCAGCTATCACAATCCCTGAGCAGGTATACAAGCTGAAGAAAATAGATTCTACCAGTCATTTTGGCAGATAGCTTGCTAGCTTCCTTGTCATCATCTGTACTATCTTGAGGAATGCCTACTTCACTACTAAAAGAACTGCTGAAAGCTCCAGAAGCACCTGGAAAGCTTTGCTGCTCTCCTCTTCTTGCTGGTACGGCAGGTGGCTTTGTCAGGTGAAAGTCTTTGAACATTTCCTTGATATCCTTCATTTCTTTATCACCAAGTGGATCAAGATCAAGGAAAGCATCACTTTCTTTCTTGGTTAGCTCTTTCTGAGGTGCCGTTCTAGGTGGTGGATGAGGTGGGCTAGATGCTGCTGCCAGAGGGGTCAGAACAGGTACTGTCTGAGCAGGTAGGGCTGAAGAAGGGAACAGCTTATTTTGGAAAGGATTTACAGCACTGGATGGCTGTGACCATGAAGCAGATGGAATTTGTGCTGGCTGCACCCAGAGACCAGAGGACTTAGTGCCTGATGAACCAAAAGATGCAGGCTGGTTCCAGCCTGAAGGTACTGCAGTACCAAAGGCAAGTGGCTGAGTAAATCTTGTAGGTTGAGCAGGCACCACAGACCCAGAAAAGACTGATGAAGCTGATGAATCCTGAGAGAAGATAGGTGTCTGTGCACTCCAGGGTGATGAAGATATTGACAAGCCACCTGAGGAGGGGGGGGGGGAAGATTGTTGTTATACAAACACTTCAGTGATCTGAAGGCCTCAAGCATGAGAGTATAAATTCCACTGAGAGTACCAGCAAAACATTTTTCATGTACTGTTTGAAAAAAAATCAGTTGATTAGCACTTAAAATGGGGAAGTGGGGGCTAATTTTTTATTTTGCTCCATTTCAGTACTGAATGAACAGAATTAAGGTTGATGTAACAGGAGAAACTTAATTCTAGTACAGAAGTGACAGATGAACTTGCTGTGTAGTTACTTCTGTGTAAATTAAGACTCTAGCAGTGTTACCCGAAACTCCCAACCTGTGCATGGCTCACTTGAGCCCTGTCTACCTGAAGCAGCAATCTACTGTCAAAGTTCAAGCAAAAAACTATTTGAATTAAGGGCTGCACAGTTTAGACCACTATTCACAGAACTTGGTTTATGGCAGACACTACATGGATTAAATGCCATGGCACTAGACATGAAGTAAAGGGAAAATAAACTCCCTTATTTTGGTGTTAGCCAGCAGCAGAGTGGAGCAAGGCCTTCACTTTGTGAACTAACCTAGACCAGTCATTGCAGGTGTTGGAAGTGAACCTGCTTTGAAAGCGTCCACTGGAGTACTTGACACAGGTCCTATTTGTGCCATGGTGGTCACGCTCTCTGTAGTTGTCACCAAGAAGTCTGGGGTAAGTAAATCTTTCAGTGGAACCTAGAAAAAAACCAAAAAAACAAACCCAAACACTGTGTGAAATAGAATGGCATAGAACATGCTAGCATGATCAAGACTCCTTAGTCTAGAGTTACAAGCTTTTATTTCAGCTCGAGCAGAAAGTTGCAATGAATACTTTAGAGATACAAGAGTTTCAAGCTTTAGCATTTTCTTCATGCCTGAGATGCATAAGCACTAAGTACAAAAGTCACAAGTCAGCACCAGAAGAATAAGACTTAAAGTAACTGAATTATTTGCTGTCATGAGCTTCCCTCTGACACCCACCCTTCAACATTCCTGCTCAGTCTGCCATGATTCCCACAGTTGTGTTGTGGTCAGCAACACAGTTTTGCATCATTTGAGTGCAAGATGAATGCAGATCATCCAGAGCTGCTCTGTGTCTAATCAGGTAAGTCACTGAGACTGCCCTCAGTAGGCAAGTACTAGGAAACTACATAGATTTCTGTCAGCCAGGTACTACTACCTCATTGTTAGGAAGCCATAGATTGATGGGTATACAGCTATCATAACACGGTCTGGCATTGTATCAAGTGTCCATATATAAAGCAGCATACTTACCAGACCTTTACAGAAGTATGGCAGCATTAAGAAAGAAAGTATATAATTTAGGAAACATAGCAACTGTGAAGCACTCATGAATGTTAGAATTTACCAGGCCTGCAGAGCAGTTAGAGCAAACATGGCAGGTAGAAGAGAAGTAGATATTTTTTTAAGCTATTCAGCCAGTTACACAGTATGAAGAAAAGCTGCCTTCACCCAGCTCCTTACAATAAGAGCATGCTTATTATGCAATTTTTAGTAATTTTTTTATATTGATTACTTCAATATTGTTCACCTTGACAGACCTCCTTCCTCTTCCTGGCTTGGTACTTTGTGGTGGTGGGCTAATTGTTATAGACTCATGTGGTATGAGCCGGATATTGCTTTCAGAATCCAGCTTTTCTCCATTCTGCAGAGACAATCCTTTGGAAGGACCTTCCACAAACAGGTTTGATGAGCCTTTAAGAAAACCATTCTTTTCTCTCTCTGGTACCCTATTTGGAGTTCTTGCTGCAAGAGACTTACTATCAAGTGGCCACTGGCCTGTTAGTGCTTCTCGTTTGCCAGTTCTATTAGAAATCTGGTCAAACTGTTTACCAAAGTTGTCAGTATCACCATTGGAAGCACTATTACCCACCGGTATCAAGGTATTCAGATTTTCCTTCTTCTGATCATCAGATTTTAAAAAATCAAATGAAGGCAGTGGAGATTGTGGTGTCATTGTGAAAGGATCATCACTGAATGGGTCTGGATTAGGTGTGGGAAAGAAGTTTAGACTGGTAGAGAGAGCATTTTCAGGCAAGGGTGGCTGTGGCTTTGGCTGTGGAAGAGAGGCTGTGATGCCATTCGAGAAGAGATCCTCTTTTGTAAAAGTCTGTTTGGTCTCAATTTCAGAATCTAGATCCACTAACAGGATTTCTTTAGCTTCCTATTTGTTCAGAAAGAAAAACAAAATTAGTTTTATGTAGAACTTGCAAGCTCAAGGAAAACAACTGCAAAATAAGGTATCCAAGTATCTGTTATACTAATAAATAATCAGTGCATTCAACATCACAAGGAAGTTGCACTAAGTCTTATAAGCCATTAGAGCAAACACTGTTAGTTTTGGTCAAGTCATAGCTATGTAGTTTCAGAAACTCAACATTAAAAGCAGCCATTTTAAGATCCCCTTGATAATATCAGATGCTTGTTCTACTGTTTAGAGTCTGTACAGTCATCAAACACTAGTTACATCTAGTCTTTCACTTGAGTCAAGAAACTCCAAACTCTAGTCTTTTGTTTTGACAGTCTGTGAAATCATTGTCATATTTTGACTTCAAGGTGCAGTCTCAGTTTCCAACTAAGATTAGAGAGATATTTGCTGGTGGAAGATGCTAACACATCATCTGTCCACCAAGCAGAGAGTAGAAGAGTAAAACCTGGTCACTAGATGGATTGACAGCACCAATTTTATCATGGTGGCTTGCAGTGCCTGAATAAAGCCATGGGCTTTTTGGGGCCATACTGAGCTACGGCACATTTGACACACACTTCTGTAGAAATAGGCCACACCTGGAGCTAGGGCTGCTCATCTAGAATGGCCAGGAACTTGCTAAAGACTCACTTCAAAAAACAAGCTTCAGCTTTAAGGGTCTTTAGCAGAGTTTGTGTAATAGCTCTCATTGCAGCCAAGGTGTTCATTGCTAGAACATATTTCTAAGACAGCCTATAGAGGTGGGCCCCTGTGAACCTCATAAAATTCAACAAGGTCAAGTGCAAGGTGCTGCACCTGGGTCAGGAGAATCAAATCAGGCTGAGTGGGAAATGGATTGAGAGCAGCACTATGGGTAAGCATTTGGAGCTATTGGTAGATGGAAAACTGAATGTGAGGCAGCAATGTGTGCTCACCCAGAAAAGCTAATTGCAGGTGGGGGCTGGTCTGTTTTCCCAGGCAACTCTCAGCAAGACAAGAGGGCACGGTCTTAAGTTGTGCCGGGGGAGGCTTAGGTTGGACATTAGAAAGAATTTCTTTACTAAGAGGGTGATCCGGCATTGGAATGCGCTGCCCCGGGAAGTAGTGGATTCTCCGTCCCTGGAGATACTTAAAAAGAGACTGGATGTGGCACTCAGTGCCATGGTCTAGTAACTGCAGCAGTAGTGGATCAAGGGTTGGACTTGATGATCTCTGAGGTCCCTTCCAACCCAGTCGATTCTATGATTCTATAAGAAAAACCTGATTGAGTCAGTGCAGAGGAGGGTCATGAAGATGCTCAGGGGGCTGGAGCACTGCTATAATGACAGGCTGAGAGATCTGGGTCTGTTTAGTGTAAAACAAGAGAAGACTTAGAGAAGACCTTATACACCAGCCTTCCAGCACTTGAAGGAGGGCTACAGGATAGATTGGTAGGGACTCTTCACTGGGGAGCTAGTGACAGGGCAAGGGTCAATGGTAGATTTATGTTAGACATTAGAAAGAAATTCTTCACTGTGCAGGTGGTGGGACACTGGCACAGATTGCCCAGGTAACTCGTGGCTGTCCTCTTCCCGAAAGTGTTTAAGACCAGGCTGGATGGGCCTTTGAGCAACCTGGTGTAGTGGGAGGTTTCCATCCAGGGGGGTTGGAACTAGATGGTCTTTAAGGTCCCTTCCAATCCAAGTCATTTTCTGATTCTGACTAACAATACAGGATTCTGTCACACAGTCTCAAGTGAACCCTGCTAGATAAGAATGACATTAGCTACTCTGGTTAGTAAGTAGATACTATTACAGCTCTAAGACATTAGTACACTGTTAATAGCTGGACAAATGTCTCAGTGGAACCAGAAACCAGGACTAACAAAGTAAAAATGGATCTATTAATAAGACTAAATTTGCTCTCAAAGCACAATCCAAGAAAATAAGCCAGGTTCTACTTACTGTGGGACTATTCATATCAGGAGGCGTTGACATATCCCCAAACAACTCCATCTGGTCAACTCCCTTGAAATCAGAAACATTGAAAAAATTGGTATCCAAGTTCTTGCAAGAACAAGAATCAAACATGATGCAGATCTACTGTAAACAGATCCACAAATACTGCATTTCCTACACATTATGGAAACAGCCAGCTGTGAAATCCTTAACAGCATCAGCCTAAAATTTTAAAACGTAACCTACCAGTTTCATTTTTTCAGCTTGATCTGGTAGTGCTTCACTACTATCCTGTAAGAGATGAATAACAGTATCAGCAATAACTGAAATATCAAAACCTGCCTTAAGCAAGGGACTTGCAGGCTTCAAAGAGAAAGTTATGGAAAGAAGCAGCATGAGGGAGCTCACTATTCAGTATTAGTGCTTCAGTGTAGCTGGGTATTTGACATTGCCTTCATAAGGCTGGCAGTGAAAAGGAAGTATTGAAGCAGCATACCTAATCTAATGAGGCTAAATTGAAATGAGTTAGCTTGATCTTACTTGCTTCTTCACTCTAAAGAATCACAGAATAAGTTGAGTTGGAAGGGACCTCTACAGGTCATCTAGTCCAACCCCCCTGCAGAAGAGCAGGGACATCCTCAACAGGATCAGGTTGCTCAGAGCCTTGTCAAGCCTCAACTTGAATATCTCCAGGGACGAGGCCTGAACCACCTCCATGGGCAACCTGTTCCATTTTTCCACCATCCTCATTGTAAAGAACTCTTTCCTAATATGCAACCTAAATCTACTCTTCTCTAATTTAAAACAATTGACCCTTGTCCTATCATTCCAGGCCCTTCCAAACAGTCCATCTCCAGCCTACCCTTAGGCCCCCTTCACCATTAGTTCTCCTCAGAGCCTTCTCTTCTGCAGGATGAACAACCCCAGCTCCCTCAGCCTGTCTTTGTAACGGAGGTGTTCCAGTCCCCTGATCATTTTTGTAGCCCTCCTTTGAACCTGCTCCAAGAGGTCCATGTCCTTTCTGTATTGAGGGTTTCAGAGCTGTATGCAATACTCCATGGGAGGTCTTACCAGAAGAAAGTAAGGCTTTTACTATCTATACATCATATAGAATATCCAAACCCTAGATCTGGTTTGGTCTCTAAGCTAAGAGGACCTAATAAAACTCTCATAAAACTGGTATAATACAGTATGGAGTGGTACAACTACAAACCAATAGTTTCAAATGATCCTGTACTTAAACACACCTCAGTTTCAAGTCTTAAAAATCCCAAAAGTCTAGCCAAAGCTGAAGCAAGTTGTTTCTTTGCAGATTAATGCAGCTTCTGTAATTTTACTCACTTTTTTCTTGTTATCTTCTTCCTTCTTTTTCATATTATATATTAGTTGAAAGAGGTCCTTAAGATCAACAACTAGAGGCTCAGCCTGAAAAAAAAATTTAGATTTTAAGCCATGTAGTACTTCTCCCTGGAATGCTACTGAAGCAAGCTGTGCAGCAAGGCAAACTTGCCTAAATGGTGCACGAGTAAGGCTGAGATAACATGAAAAGAATTAAAAGACTGTTTAGTCTCCATGCAAGAGAGAGTATACATAATCCAGGAATAATGAGGCACAACCAGCTTAGAACCAGGAAAGTGGGGGGATTTGTGCTGTCTACTATGTTTTTGCTTAAAAAACTTGTAGCTCAAGATATCATGAGTGCATGGCAAGTCCTAACCATATTTCCTCAAAACCCAAAAGTTCATCCAAGCTCTCTGGTAATCTCATGAGAAGAAGCAGAGGGCAGCCACAGCTTCTGTGGGCAATCTCTTCCAGGGTCTCACCACCCTCACAGTGAAGAATTTTTTACACACCCTTGCAAGAAGTCCCTCCCCAGCTTCCCTGTAGGCCTCCTTCAGGTAGTGGAAGGCTGCTATAAGGTCTCTTTCAAGCCTCCTCTTCAGACTGAACTATCCCAAGCCTCTACACCTGTTGTCAAAGAAGAGCTGCTCCAGCACTAACAGCTCCATATCCTTTTCGGGTTTGGGACTCCTGAACTGGTCCAGGTAACTAATAAGGTAATAAACAATATTTAAGTTCAGCATTCAGGAAGCTGCATAATATTCAACAGTGATCCCAGCATTGCTTATGTATAGATTCTCTTCAGAGAGACAAACCCTATATCCAAGATCTCTGCGTGGGGAAAACCCACCACAGAAGGATCAGAGACCTTCCCAGAACTAACTTAAGGAGAACCAGAGCTGCCATTTGCTGGCCCCAGAGATACTATTCCAAGTCTGTTTTCACTGCTGCACAAGAAAAAGCATCAGCAGAACTAGACTAGTGGAGGTATAACATCATTGCTGTTAATTCTGAGTAAAGAACTGGGCATGTGACTCAAGAACCATCACTTTCACTGCCAGTAACAGACCACCACACAGGAAAGCCAATGATAATGTGGGTGTTGGCATTTCCTGCCAAGAAACAAGAGGCCAAACAAGAGGAAATAGCCTCAGGTTGTGCCAGGGGAGGTTTAGATTGGGTAGTAGGAAAAAATTTCTTCACTGAAAATGTTGTCAGGCTGCCCAGGGAGGTGGTAGAGCCAGCTTCCCTGGAGGTGTTTAAAAGATTTATAGATATGGTGCTTAGAGATGTGCTTTCAGGCTGGACTTGGAAGTGCTGGGTTTATGCTTGGACTTGATGATCTTAGAGGTCTTTTTCAACTCAAAACATTCTATTATAATGTCTCTGTTCTTATCCATGCACCAGAGACATTACTGGTGACATGTTAAGCAAGGTTAATCATAGTTAGGTAGGCTACTTGAGTATTTTTACTCTGGACTATAGAGAAGCTGAACAAGATAAGCCATTTGTGATGCAGTCAATTCCTACTGCCCTCTTCTAGGAGAGGCAGCTATTTATCTGTGCTGCTCTCCCCCTATACCTTATACAGCTACCAGCAAAATGTTTACACAATACCATGACTCATAGCAAGTGAAAAAGGATATTTAAACCATACCTGTTGTGCTGTTTTTATGGCAAAAAATTGGTGCTGGCCTTCTCCTCCACATATATAGCCAAAGGCACGATTGTCTGTTACATCCCGAGCAATAAAGGAGACTTTATTTACTGAATGCTCATGTTCTATGACCTAGAATTGGGAAAAAAAAAACCCACCAACAAAAAAAACCCACAAACCTATTAGTTAAAATTGTTTCTGTTCTCTATATGAGAATGATTGAGATGGTTCAAAATTCTGATTTGTTAACTGTTGACTAACCACAACAGGATGTAACTATCTTTCTGGTAATCACAACCCATTTTGCAAGCCAAATTTTATATGTGGAAGGGGTGCATGATACCCTTAAGAAATCTACTTCAGATTGATCTAACTTCCCAGGGTCTCAGTTGCTTTAAGAATCACATTAAGAGAATAATTCATATCTTACCCCAGTTTTCTCATCTATTATCTTGATACCAGAGAGAGAGATGTTCACCCAGATCTTCTGTTTGTGATGACCCTGGGAACGAGCTGCTGCTGCCATTCCCTGGAAAGGATGAGTATCAAAGATTATCAGTAATATTTCTGTTAGACTGAGCTTTAAAATGTTTTCCTCACACTACTCATGAGTCCATGGCTGTGACTGCACTAGCATTGATCTAGTTATTCTTATGCAACTGTATAGTTCAGAGCAGTAGTACTCTTGCAATGTGTGCCTGGCTGGGTTTGAAGTAATAACTGAAAGCTGGATTGTTGTTTCCTCTGCAGCTATTTTGGGTCTGCAGTAGCAATGCCTTTACCAACTTTCCTGACCTAATTGAAGCTATATGAATGTTCTTCATTCTCCAGAATTATCTTTGTTGCTCCATGGTCTCATTTCTTCTTTGGCTTAACTATATCTCTTGTCACCATTTCCAGATGATACCAACTTGTGCTTTGAGATCAGCATTAAATTGCATAGACTGCTCACCTCCCCATCCAAAACCCAAGCTCATTGAGTTTGTATTATTAGTATCCATACTGGCTGCCTGTAAGAGACCCAAAGGAGTGTTCCCAAGCTATTAGACAAACACTGGTGTTGGCACAAGAATTTGCAGCTGTTATTACTATGTTATAATCAACTATTTGAAGTTGTGCCAAAGTGACTATTTGTCCTGCTTTGAGGGCTATCCAGAAGCTTTTCCTTACATGTCAGCACAAGCCTTACCTTCAGCTTCATCATTGAATCCTGACTCATTTTGTCTCCTCTTGCCTCTGGAACATCATCAATGCCAATCAATTTAGCTTTGTATCTTACACCATCACCTTTGAATCTAGCCAGCAGGGATTCATATGTCTTTTCTGGTCCTGGAGACAGAGAAAAGTATTTTGGTGTTTGTGGAATTTTTATTTACTATTTTTTGAGAGAAATACCTATGTTGTAGCTTTAAGACCTTTTAAAATATAAAAAATGTAAGCATATATTAAAACTATTCCTTGAGTATAGCTGACTAACAGCCCTTATTCCTTCCATTAATGTGTGCACTGCAAGATAGGTCAAAGTGCTCTTGCAGAATCTGGCCACATTTCAAAGAGTGGAGCCCAATGCTTTATATTTGGATACTTAAGAACAATTTCTTTGCTGCCTAAAAGACCGAAATACTTATAAGCAACAGCCAAGCAGATAAAAGCACTAAGCAAAAACACCAAGCAGAAATGGTACTTTCCATGGCCATTCATGATTTTCAATAAGTCCATGGGATAGATAGCCCCTAGTGCTAGTGTCATTTCTCTCTTCATGTGCAAGAATCTCCTAGTTCCTGTGTTAAAACTTTCTACCAGTGTCATCATTTCTACAAGCCCTGATACACCCATCCCTGTAGTCACTTGGGATTTTAGCATAAGTTCTATTTCTGTAGTTTCTGCTACTTCTCAAAAACACTTGATTTTCTTCTTTGTATGTTCAACATACTCCAAGTATGTTCTTATGTTTGCATTTCTGTAGAAGGTATTTATATGACCTAATCTATCAAAACCAAAAGGTATCTAATCTGCAGTAGTTCTCATGTTTTCTAGCTTCTCTGGACTAGAATCTGTACATATGCCTTTCAGATCACCTCCTCTCTGAAGGGAGGAGAGAAAGCAAATTCAGGTTCAGACTGACAGCTGGAAGTCCTGACCTGGATGGTCTTGGGTCTGGGCTTTTGACAACTTGTCAGGATGAGCAAATGAGACATTAAACAAGTGGAACTGAGAGCATCAAAACTTATAACTAGAAAAAAAACCAACCCAAAACAAAACAAAAAACAACTTTCAAGCTAAAAGCCTGCCTCCTGGTTAGATTTGTTTTGCTAATTTATTTACTCATTCTTTCCAGTCTGTATAAAACCTGAGGAGTATTTTAACTATGGCATAGTGAGATGAGTTTTAGGCAAGTGCAAAAGATTAAGGACACTGAGTAGAAGAGATGTTCAAGAGGTGAGCATTACTTACCTTTCTTTTTTTCCTTCTTTGAATTTTGTGGTTTTGGTGGAATCTGTTCCTCAGGTGGGATGTTAATAGTAGTAGTTTCATCTTCAGCAGACATGGTGAGGTGATGGTTGCTGTAGTTGTGGCTGCTGTATCTTTAAAAAAAAAAAAACAACAATTATTAAGCAGATTTAATATTTTACTTTGAAGAATAAATATTCTTACTTGACCTCTTAGTCCAGTTTTTTCTGCTGAACATCAAGGTCCACTAGTGCCTGAAAGTTTTAGTAGTGATTGTATAGGAAGTCCGACTCACTGCCTATTCATCTCAGGCTACAGAAAGCACGAACTTACGGCCCTTAGGTCCATTACCACCACCATCAGCTCAGTAATACCTAATCAGTAGATCACACTGACCTATTTCCACAGGCTGTACTTGCATCACCCTGTTTAATCTGTCAACCTTTAGCTTTTTAGCCTTTAAAGCTATTTATAGAACCTCAGATATTTTGCTCTAGTCTCCTTCAGCAATGTCAGCTAAATTCCTGTAGTACTACATGAGAGAATTCAAGAACCATTTGCTAGGATCTGTTAAAATCGCCATTGAAGAGGACACCAGAAGACCCAAAAGAAGCCACTAGATCTTATTCAGGCTGGTTCGTGAACTGAATTTAGCATTCTCAAGTAAACCAGAGATAGAAGTGCTTATGTGGGAAACAATTTTGGCAGCTATACCTGTTTTCCTCTGTATGCAACTTCCCTTTACAGGTAGGTAACACTTGGTACAAAGGAAAAAAATATCGCTATGAAAATTTCAAGTGGTTCTAAGTACAAACAGATGTTAGAGGAAGAGTCGATCAAGCAAGCCATGGTTACTTAGGCAATGCTATCACTGGAAGAGTGGCTTGTGTGCCAATTCTAACTAAGGAGCGAAGGGGAAACTATTGTAAAAGTATTCGGCTAGAAACCTGCACCAGTGCAAAAAAAGGAATGTGCCCATTGAAAGCCACATATTAAGCAAGTAAAACAAAGCTGATTGAATTCTACACTTAAACTAGATTAGCTTGCATAATAGTGTAGTTTTGAGTGGAGGTATGACTTTAGCCTTCAGCATGATGAGCCTCTCTAGGTTTATCAAGTTCTTCAGAAACAGAGAGGAAGGAAAGACAGAGTAAAGGTTGAATCATTAGTTAAGCCTATGTGGAAGGTTACTGTTTAGAGAATAGAATAAAAAGGACTGGAAAAAAATCTGAGCTAAGATATGCTCTTTTGGAACTGCCCAGCTCCA
This sequence comes from Calypte anna, assembly GCF_003957555.1. NCBI lineage: Eukaryota > Metazoa > Chordata > Aves > Apodiformes > Trochilidae > Calypte > Calypte anna. The sequence continues at coordinate 14,491,498 of NC_044274.1, forward strand.
TGTCAGGAAGAAGAAATAGCAGCCTTGAGGTGTTGAGTCCTGTCAGAGATTCTGCTCAACCACTTAATTGGTAGAGCCACATCCACCTCTGTTATACAGCCACCTTAAGTATACCACTTTGAAATAAAGCTTAGTGAAAATAATAAGCAAATAATCTTGGGGGGCGCAAGATGCACAAGCTAGACCTTGCAACTGTAAAGTGGCAGAAATCCAAATGGGCAATTGCCATTTTTAAACTTTAGTTATCCCTCCATTGTTGCCATGCCCCTCCATCCTGTGGAGAGCAGACCAATGACTTGTACATCCAGACAGTATAAAATCTCAAGGCAGAGGAAGGTAGGTGGGTATACACACAAATCTGGCTGAACCCTTGCAAATACCCCTGTCTTACTCCTTACTTCCGTGGAAAGGCTCATCCTCAGTGTTATCAGTGCAGCTGAGAAGATTAGTGATGTCTTTCTAGCTAGTTTACAGAACATATTCTTCTATCTGAGGTCTGGCATAGCTCATCTCACCTGGCAGCAGTTCATAGTGTATAAGAGTTGTTACCATACTTTTGGAGAGCTTAATAGCTTTAAGAATCATATCTCAGAAGAATGAGAATTTTACGAATTAAGAATGCAAGGATAAACAATGGTTGCCTTAATAGACATCTATATTTTATATAACTACTTCTTGTCATCTTAGTCAAGCCACAAAACTAGGACAAAATTGCTTCAGGCTCTACCTTCAAATTTCAGTAGAGCAGTGAAAAACAATAGTAATATAGCTTGAGTTAGCAGTAATAAAGTCTGCTGGGGTAGAAGAATTTTAGCCACAGATAAATTTTGATTCAATGATTATACTCAAGTTAAAGCTGCACAAGGTCTTTGTCACACTTAAGCTTGGTTTGTCTTAATAGAAAGTGCTGGTGTGGTCTACATGCAAGTAGCTAAAATGATACTAAAATCTTTTGGTTTTAGTTCCTACTCTTGGAAGCTTCTTTTCACAGTGCTCAGTCCCTTAGTATTTCTCTGCTCAGTCTGCAGGAGTAAGGCAACAAGACACTAGAACTGTTCTGTTACATTTGAATTCTGAGTTTATCTGAAAAGAGCAAGCCAGAAGTATGGCAGGGTTAGATATGCACATACTTTTGTGCCACGACAGTCATGCATTCTGTTATACTGGCATAGTGAAGAACAAGATCATTCCTACAACAATATTTGTCAGCAGGCTTCATTGATGCCTTTTCAGTCTTCTCCATGTAGGTAATTCCATTGCTATCATCACAGCTTAGTTTCTTGCTTTGCAGTCGTATGTACCATTTTAACTATTATGCTAAACACAGTATTTCGAGTATCTTAGACTGCAGGTCTATGGACAAGTGCCCTAAACTTGTGCCGGTAGACAAACACCACATTTTGCTCACCTGCAGTTTACTGCAGAAAGGGTTTGTAAAGATAGCATTAACAGAATCTTCCTCCTTTCCTACTAGGACTACCCTGTGAAATGGAAGTGCTGATCACTCCATAGGGAAAGGCCATTTGAGGCCCTCAACACATAGCCCTTAAGTAGGAGCTGATACCTGCAGGCAATTCTGCATTCAAACATTGTACTTAATTTCCACACAGCCACAAAGAAATTCAAGTCTTAAGACTTCGTGCATACTCGGCTCCTGGTGTCTTCTCTGAACTTCCTACAAGAAGAGCTGTTGCTAGTGACAAGTCATCCTCAAAATACCAGTTTCTTAGCAAGACTTCAAGCCAAACGACTTTGTTGAGCAACATTTCGTTTACCTTGAGATGCTTTCACAATTATCCCTTGTTTGAGCAATAGGGGAGAGGGAGCAACATGATAACTATCCTTAATGGTTATATTTTTGTCTTGTGCGTAGGGGATTGACAATCTTCATCATGGCTGCACTCCACTATTGGATTTAAAGACTGGACAATAATCCCCAGACTTTTTGTCAGAAGACAAAGGTAATTGTATCAGTGTTGTTAAAAGGTTGGCTGAGAAGAGGCTAGTGACACTGAAAAAAACAGATGCAAAGCATATAAACTAAACATCTGCTCAGCAGTTTAATACTTTTTATTTTTCACAGACTGTGCTGCTTCTTTGTCCCTTGATACTGCAAGTATGTGATTCAGCTTTAAATCATTGCATGTAAATATTAACTTCAAATTAGTATCTGGGAGGCCAGGAGAGGACAAGAGAAGTTTTTACTGCCAAGTGCAATGTAGCCTGTTAGGATGAAATAGTAACTGGAAGCACAATAGTTCAAGTGATGAAAATGCTTCTAAGGTAAGTTGGTCCCTCTTCCCTACCTTCTTGAGGAGCTAGTCAAGTTCTTCTGGTTCAAAGTTTGTATCAGGACCTGCGTAATGTATCCTTAAACATACATCAAATTCTTGACAAAAGAGCTGTTTTCAGAAGTCTGGTAAACAAGCTACCCACTTGAGTGAAACCAAGACTTCTGCTTTGCAGGCTGAGGAAATAGACTACAGGCTAAACAGCAAAACATACCATGACTAGCAAGACACAAATTTGGTAAAGCCAGATATATTTACTAATAATGGACTATTCTGGCTAGCACCATTATACCCATACTGGAAGTATAATAGTGCGTTTGTGTGAGCTTTTCTATGACTGACTTACATTTGCATCTAACAAATCTGTATGGGCATAACTGACTACCACAATTTTTGCCAACATTCTGCTGCAATGGTAGTGCCCCAAGTAGTCTTGAGAAGAACTAGGCATGTATTAATAAATTAGAAACATGAATATACTGGATCAATACCGTGCCGAGGTATTAAGACAACTTTATGTTACGCGATTCCTTTACCAACAGAAATATGTTTTTGGAGCAAGGTGCAACTGTATTTACATATTACAAGATAAAGATCTCAGTACTATTATTAGCCATGTAAGCTACAGAAGATGGCATGTATCATTGCAGATGGAGGATCTCACCAGCAAAACTACCCAGGTATCTTACCATTTCAGCCAATTTGCCAACTGCTATTTCATCAATTTAAGAGAACAGTCTGTTCTCATCGTATCAGTGCATCAGTCTCCTATGAGCTGTTTGGTTTTTAACAAGAATGTAAAAATTCAAACGAAGTTCCCGAAAGTGTTTTCTGCACACTAGAATCACAGCCAAGTGAAGACCAGTAAGTCAGCAGCTGGAACTGAACAGGTCACTGTTCAAGTGATGCAATCAGACCAGCACTTGCTATTGTACTGTGCTTTTGGGGACAGTCTCTGATGAGATAGTTACTTCAACCCAGCTACCACAGTAGCTCTGTTTTGGATTTGTCATCCACTTGTGGGAATAAATACAGCTCTTGCAGGTATATTAGAACAGAGAACTCAGGGGAAGTCATGAGCAACTTAAAAAAACTTTACCTGACTAACACCTTGAAACGATATAAAATTGCAAATATTACTCACTACTTACTTTAAAGGAAGAAAGTGGGATGCTTTACATTACATTAGTGCCATCTGATTTCCTGAAGACTTCACCTCAAAGTGAAAGAAGCTAACACTGTCATAGTCTATTTGATAGTTATTCTTCAGCCATGAACTTCAGTGCCCAAACTCAAAGCTGAGACAGCCTAACTACCCCATCTCAGATGATGGGTGGTTCCAGGAATAAGGTAGCATCTTGCAGCAAGTATTGGTAGCAGCCTTTCCAACCTCTGCTCAGCATTTAGCATTCCCATGTCTTAATCTAAGAAATTAACTCTTAAAGCCCTTCACTATTAATATCAGCACATGAATTCTAAATTATTCATCTAAATATTGCAAGACATCTCAATACACTATTTCTTGATTGAGATCTATGTGGTTGGCAACACATGCTTATGCTTAGATTATATACTTAGATAACTACAAGAAGCCTCTCCATATCAGACTTCAAGAAAGACAACATACTTTGTAGTGTACTAATGGCCACTCCTCTAATACCACTCTCTCCAGTTTCTTGTGCCGAATCCTCATAACTCACTCAGTCCCAAGCCAGAGTTTGACAGCCTGTTCTAGCTACTGCTTAGGAAAGCAGCACCTGCCTACTCAAGAGCCATGTGTCTGCAGTGCACAACACTAGATCTCTTGTCTCTAGTACTTGTTAAGACTAACTGCATATACCAAACAACTTTGAAGCAAAGCAGTTTTTAACCAAGGCAGATGGTGTTTACTCAGATGCAAACTAATTTGAACTAGACAACAGTTCAAACGCTTCATTTCCAGCTGTACTAACTCCATCCTGCTAGAAGGACTGTTTCTGATCTTCTTGCTAGTTAGTAGACTCTTGCCAATAACCATGCTTTTCAATCCCTTCCTTGGAGCAGGAACTTGACACATATTGAAGTTGTTATCATAGGTTATTTCAGCTGCATTCTGTTAAGTGTCCAGTGCTGGCAGGGTTATCTGTCTTCACAGTCTGGGTGTGTGCAACCTGTAATGAGAGAGATTGTTTATATTCTGCATGTCTTATGTCATGAGAGTGTTCTATACCTGTTAAAATGTCTATAATCAAGAGGATTTTTCTGTATTACCCTTTTGTTGACCCAACCTAAATTAAAATAATCATGACCACAGCTGTCAAGTACTGGTTTACTTTCCCAGTCTGATGATCTCACAAGAAGCCAAAAACCCATCTTTGAATATTAATTTCAGCAGTATTTAAAATATATCTCCACCTAGCTCCCAGCTACCATGCCTCTTCTCACAGAAACTGCTGTAGCAGTCATTGTCACAATCACAAAAGGCACTCCATGCTCTTCTTTTGTAACAATCGTAGGTTACATTAATGATGTGCCATTAGAAGCCTGATGAAAACTCTTTGCACCTTATGAAGACAGGCACTTCTACAGCAGTTTCAGTCCTTCAGCTTGCTCCTAGTTGATGCTGTCAAGAAGTCTCCTGACTGCCAAGCTAAAGGCCTAATATCCTGTCTCTCAGAATCTATTTGTTCTGTTCAAGAGACAATCCTAATCACATGTTCACCTCTTATCTTACTTCTTAAGGATGCAACATGAACTGACAGAGCACCAGGAAACTCAGCTCCAAGGCCAAAAGTCTTTCCTTAACTGGCCACAATGTCTGAGCTTTGAGACTTAAGGTCATAGGCAACAGCAGTGAAGCTGTATTAGAAACTTTAAAAAAAAAATAAAAATCTTACAGATACTTAGGAGTAAAGGTCAGAAGGGAACTTCAGCTGACAGTCTTCACTCTCAAGAGAAGATAGTTACAGCCTTTCAGAAGAGGGGAAACTGAAACAGCCTGTGCCTCTACCAATGTGGGCTGACAGAAGCTAGGTGGGAGAAGATGCTTTGTTCAGCACTGAGCTGCCCAGCTTGTATAAGCAAACTAATCCTGTTGAAACTGGTACCTCATGTTTTTTGACCAGACCTGTTACTGTGCTTTATAAACCTGAGACCCTTGGACCCAGGTACAGACTCAAAACCAGGTTTCAAGAGTCAGTTTGTTTTGTCAGTTTTGGCACTTAAACATCATATTGTATTCAATCCTTTTGACACAAACTTATATTTCTGTGATGTCCATGCTGAGGTAAAGCAGTAGTGGCTTTACAGCAGAAGCTGATTAAGACATCCCACAATTCCTTCTCCCCTAACCAGGAGGCAGAATCTCGATTCTAATAATCCCTTGGTCAACATGCAAGATCTAAGATTTTCCCTCAAAATCCTTGCTGATTACAAGATACCTTCACACTATCTATTCATTTTTTCTGACAGAATCTAGCCAGCAAGCAGGATTTGCACTACCAGTAATGTTTCCAAAACAAGATGGCTTTCTCTGGACATGGAATTTACAGCTTCATTGCTTGAGCAAATTTACACATACGTGGTGCTCACATATTGCTAGCCTTCTGTACAGAGTCCACAAACATTCCCAAGAATGGGGTTAACCCAGCAGATCACGCAAGTGTCCTAGCAGTATAAAGTTCACCAGGAGAGAAGAGCATCAGTAGAAGAGAAGAATCTGTGCATTTTGCATCAGTACTCAATGACTACAGCATGTTATGCACTTTCATTTACTTCATATTTCAAGCTATGTTTTTTATCCTAAATATCTATTCCAGACACTAGCCTTTGATTTACTCTTCCTTTACACTAAGCAAATTTTTCTGCCACACAGACAAAAATCTAAGAGCCATTTTTATCATAATTTGTATACATGACATTCATCTGTTTAAAGTGTTTCTTTCTGTATCTGCTTATGAAGTAAGCCTTAAGCAAGAAGCATATCCATAGCAGCTACTAGTCTACAGTGTACAGTAATGGGGTTATGCAGACACTTTCACAAGTTATTTCTACTTACCAGTACCCAGTCAGTCTTCACAGACAAGTGGAACACATAGCTTCATAATTACATTTCTCTAATTGAGTCTGCACCTCTATTTTGCCTATCTGCACAGGTGTTCCCATCCCTGTGCATATCTATGCCCATTCCTTAGCATACCTAAGCCAAATTTAAGCCTACATGCTCTCAGATTTAGTCTATTTTGGGCAGCTTTATTTATGGAAGTTACAGTGGACACCCGAGTAAAAAAATGCAGCCTTTTGAGGCACACTACCTTCATTAAGAGAAAGCAATTCCTCATCATGAAAAAGAAAAAATTAATCCTACCTTACCAGGAGATTTGCATGCTTCCCTGGTAAATTCTCAGGTAACCAGCCTCAATTCATCTGAAAGCCAAAAGGTCTGTTGCAGGCAAATCCAGATGTATTGGCAACACCTGCATTTACCTCACCCCTTAACAGCACAGGTGCTACAACTTCACCTTGAGGATCATCATATGACAGTTATTAGACATTGTCTCACCAGCTGAGAAGCCCATTTCTGTGGCAAAGTAGAAGACTCATTCCACTTAATCCTGGATATCTTTAACTGCACCCCTTTACCATAAACAAAGGTATTATCTTGAGATTCAGCTGCAAACAGCAGGGTACCCAGAAAAGGTGCTTCATCAAAAACATAAATCAAAAGCTTACTCCTGTTTCACCTGCTCTCTTCTACTACAGAGATCCCTTTATATCAGTACTTAATGTGAAAATCAGTCTTTCTGTACTTTTCTTTTTAATCCCCCTACACAAAACTGAAAACACATTTATTTCTCTTGGTGCACAAGCTACCCCATCTTGTGGGCCCTGCCACAGCCCGAAGCAAGCGGCGGCTTCCCCCGACCTGGACAGGAACCCTCTCCCCGCAGCGCGGCTCGGGCAGCGCTGACCTTCCCCTGCAGCCCTCCGCAGGGACCGGGCCGTAACGGGTCATGGGCTGGGGCTGTCGCAGAGGATGCCAGCCGGGACCCCTGGCCCGCACCTCTCCTCGGGGCCGGGACCATGACGGGTCGTGGGTCGGGGCTGCCGAAGCGGGTGCCAGCCGGGACCGCCGGTCTGGGGCTGCCAGCCGGGACCGATCCCCGGCCCGGGGCGGCCGCAGGGGATGCCAGCCGGGACCCCCGGCCCGGGGCGGCCGCAGGGGATGCCAGCCGGGACCCCCGGCCCGGGGCGGCCGCAGGGGATGCCAGCCGGGACCCCCGGCCCGGGGCGGCCGCAGGGGATGCCAGCCGGGACCCCCGGCCCGGGGCGGCCGCAGGGGATGCCAGCCGGGACCCCCGGCCCGGGGCGGCCGCAGGGGATGCCAGCCGGGACCCCCGGCCCGGGGCGGCCGCAGGGGATGCCAGCCGGGACCCCCGGCCAGCACCTCTCCGCAGGGCCAGGACCATGACGGGTCGTGGGTTAGGGTTGCCGCAGGGGCTTCCAGCCAGGACCGTCGGCCCGCGGCCATGACGGGTCGTGGGCCGGGGTCGTCGGCATAGGGCGGCCAAGGGCTGCGCCACCGGCACCCCTGGCCCGCGGCTGCGGGGAGATGCAACCGGCAGGGACGAGCGCAGCCCAGGGCCGGCGGCAGCTGAAGCACCCTCGCCCTGTCTTTGTTAGCTTCCCTCGCCGCAGCCCCACCACTAGCACCGGCTGTCACGTCCTCGAGGTAAAAGCCCACCCTTCGGTGATAGCCCCTTCATCCCCCCCCGTCGGCTTCGCGGGAAACGAGTCCCGCTGGCAAAGCTACTTACAGGCTAGATGCGTGTCGCTGCGTGCATGATCTGGGGACTGCAGCTGGTAGCCTGGCGGGCACTGGGAGGGAGGCCCAGTTAAATATCGTGTCGCTCCCTCGCCTTGAGATTAGTCAGCCACTCACAGCGAGAGATATGGTTTTAATCAGATGTTGGCAGCTGAGGACTACCCAGGAATGCGCTGTGATGTTTTTGCTCCTTGGTCTTGGCTACTCCCCCTTCAAAGTGTCGGTGCTCACAAGCTTAACCCCTTGCGAGCCACCCCTCCGGTCCCTGCTGCGGGGACAGGGAGACCTGGGGCAAGGGACAGCCCCCCCCCCCGGCAGGAACCCCCCGGGGGGGGGGGGGGGGAGAGGGCAGGGGTCCCCGCGGGGGTACAGGAACCTGCGGCACCCACAGTTTGCATAGCACAGGTATTTGTGCTTCTTGGGCAGTAGTGGGCCTGAAATGCTCTTTTAGAAAATGGGTACTCTCATGAGTATGCATAAACGTGGGTGCGGTGATAGTGGTGTTAAAATGTCCAAGTTCAAACCAACAGCTTTTAAAAAAAAAATAATTTTTTTTTCATTTTTTTTCCCCTAAAATACCAAAACAAAAATACCACCCTCCCCCCCACCCCAAACCTGTGGCTAGCTGAACCAAAAGCACTGGGTCAGTGCAATGCAGTTTCTGGGTCACATCCAGACCTGATCTTTGTACTTCCCATTCTTCTTTATTCAAACATTTATCATGTGTTGTGTTCCAGTGCAGTAGAGCTATTTTCCAACTTGTGTGAAAGAGCCTCTGATAAAGAAATCAGAAATTTTTGTCCTTGTAGCAAAACTTATTTTTTAATTTTTTTCCTTAAGGCTGTGAACTTAGCCTAACATCTATTTTACCCAAACAGTACACAATAACAGTGTGGAAAACTGATAGTGCTTTCTACAACAACACCTGATTTAAAAAGAGCAATACTTTTCCCCCCCTGTTTTCAATATCTTTTATAAGTATTTCTAAGAGTTTTGGAAGAGATAAATATTTAATACAAAATGATTTTGCCACTGGGGAGTTCAGGGTTCAAAACTGGTGGATGGTAACCATTCACATGCTAAGCTACCAAATGGTACAGTACTTCTTTGGAATGGTGTGGTACTTTCTTTATGAATAGCAAAAGTACTAGGAGCTCTGTGCGTGCCTAAAGTGACTAAAAGCTGACAGTTGCAACTCACGTGCCTGTTTCTGACTTTCATTTCAGAAGTGCTAATTTTAACCAAAAAGGACACGAGGGATGTATTTTTATACACTAGCTTAGTGTTCATGGAAGGAAGTGCATGCTACATAAGGAAGGAGGCATTTGCTACAATTAACAGCTTGCTGGCTACACATGTGGGTATTTGGAGGACTACATCTGAATTTCTTGGGACACTGCTGTATCCATGTTTAACAATGTTGGATTTGTACATCTTGCACTGCACTGTACATTGTTTTGAACACCTTGTGCTAGATGCCTTCCAGCAGGACTGGAGCTTCTTGGTCCTGGGGCAATATATATTTTAATGAATAATGCTTTAAATATTTTTAAAAATCACTCAATGTACAAGTAGGACTTAGATTGCCTAACATGAAGGATGACATTGTGCCTGCTTTAAACATGCAGTAAGTAACAAAGAAACACCTATAAAGCAGCCCAGCCTGGTGCTGGCATAAGCAGGGTTATGCCCAGCACCAAACCCAGGCACATTTCACTGAGGTACCTTGACTAGTGGCACTAATGGTTACAAAACTGACTTATAATATTTGTTGTTGAGTTTCAAAGAGACAAAAATGCTTTCCATTTGCCAACAGAGAACAGTTTGAGTCTTTTTTGAGGTGCAGTGAAATTACATCTGCTATGTAAATTCCAAGAGGTCCTATACTATCTACCTGTACTTGGGACATTGCTAATAATTTCATGGAAGAACTTCTCAGTTGAGAAAAGGTTAATAACTAACTGGAACACCCCCCCCCCTTTTTTTTTTTCTTAGAGAATAATAATAAAAAAATATCTCAAGCCTTGAAGAACTGCACTATCTTATTTTGTTACTTAGAATAGCTCCCCTGATGTCCCACATTGGGGAGCTAAGCACTAGAATTCAGAACTAAATTCAGGACATTAGGCATGTAATAGGATTGCCTTCTGAATGCAGGAGGAATACAGACAGAAAACCCCAGGGGATTTCAATTATTTCATTTATACTGGTCTTCAGGACTTAAAGAGCACCCCTGACACTTTAGGAAGAGTAGAAGGACTTTTCTATAGTAAAAACAGAATCAAATGGACAGAGGCTGTTAGGACCTTAAGCCTGACTATCAAAAGATTACAGTAGAGTCAGACTGCTATGTTTCCCAGAACGAGGACTCTTTTTCACATACTTGTTTTGTCTGATTTTACTATTGCTGGCTTAGGTTCAGTCCCTTCCCAAGGTTTTTTTATTTAAGTTAGCTGCTTATTGTGCATAACAGTATTATCAGTCTCAGCACTTCCCAAACACAAGCCATTTCTGAAGGTCTAAAATTATCTTCAAGCTGCAGCTGCAAACCACCTCAGCGAGTTTTTCTATCTCTTTTCTGGACCTTAACTATGCCCAAACCACAGTCTGTCTTTAGGATCGCTGGGATTCCAGCCTGGGAGGAGACTGAGATAATAGTGTGAAGTAAAAACACCAAAGTGAAGGGACCTTCAGAAGACATCAACTTTCATGAATGCCTTGAAAATGGTATCAATAACAGTTTGTGAAAAATCTGCTTGCAGCAAAGCAGTGTGATAGCTAATCTTGCAATGGCTTGCTCAGGAATGCATGGTTTATTATTAAAGTAATCTTTTGAGATTTTATTGGAATGTGCTTCCACAGTGGTGTAGCTGCCTTTGTAGGCTTTAATATCTGTGTCTTCTTGTCCATAATTAAACTTTTCATTGACAGACCTGTGACTTTTTTCCTTAAACCTCATGCTTTGAATGCTGGAATTTCATGTGAACTTTGAATACTTCCATGGAATTTGCCATAAGGTAAACTGTATGCTCTTGTACACTTCTCTGCATTGCTACAGATGTTGCAGCCACAGAAGAAGTGACTAAAAGTAAGAGGACTTGCAAACTTGTGTGAGTGTAAAATAAAAAAAAATGACAGGAATGAAGGAGTTGTTCAGATGCTTAGGTTATCTCTAGAGAATTCTCACTTTGGAATATATGGGAATAAAAAGTAATGGAAAACTGGTCTAGAAAGTACATTTTCAGTGAAGCTTCACTGCTGTCAACTGGAGAAGGAAAAGTATGTCAAAGGAAGCATGAAGGAAGAATTTGTACTTCAGCCTTTGGACTTCTCAGCCAAGTTTCTCATGTGACTTGGACTTGCTGACCACTTATTTTTATAAATTCAGTTAAAGTCCACAGAGTATCTGAAGCACAAAGCATCCTTGCTACTTCAAAATTTTAAATCACAATCTATATATATAATTTTAGTATAGCTTCAGGCATACCTCTGGGAAATGAATCTTAGCAGACACAGTACCCAAGCGCTGGATCAACAACAGACTTTAAACTTGTCTTGGAAATAATTTCTCCTGAATAATTATTTAATTGAAGGCTTGTTTGTTTGGGCTCAAGTCTGCTCTTCTCAGGCTTAGGCTGCCACAAGAATTTAAGCTGGTAATATGTACAGGTCTTTAAAAATGATTGACTAGAATTGTAAGAGCTATGGTTCTTCAGCTGAGGTACAACAGCTCTGTTAGTCTTTGCCTTAACCAGCTGCAGTGTGAGGTAAGACATTATTTTAGATTGCCTGCAGTGGTGTTTTCCATCAACTAAAGCTAACATGTCTCTCAGATGATGATTGCTAATATATGTCTGAGAAAGGATAACTTGCCAAGCTTCAGCCATGCCTCAGGGAAGAGATGGTGAATTTTAGGACTGGAAGCTCAGGTGCTGCCGTTATGGTAGTATCCTTTTCTTGCAGCACACCTACAGCCAGACCTCTTCACTTACACAACCAGCACAAGCCCCTGCTAAAAAAAACTTAGCAACTCCAACAGATATTAAACAGGTTATACAGGTCCCTTCCAACCTGACACTCTATGATTCTATGACTATAGTGCTTTAGTCCCCCAGTCCTGTTGTCATTCAGCAGTTTTTCATATCTCCTCTTGTCTGCAGACACAGTTTGCCTTGGGCCTGTCTGTGGATGTATGCTGGTGTGGAGGGCAGGCACGTGGTGTGTAGCCTACACAGTACCTCTGTTCCTAGCATGACTGTGCTTGGCTCACCAGCCAGCAGACTTTAGTTAAATCAGAAGTGACTTTTCCATCAGTGAAACCCAGTGCTTGGTCATTGGTATGGTGAAAAAGGACCATAAATGTATCTGAGGAAAAAATATACTGAGAGACAATAATAGGATGTCAAGTAGTGACAAGAATAGGGGGAATGGATACAATCTAGAGGAGGGAAAATTAGATTGGAAGTTGGGAAGAAGTTCTTCACCATGAGGGTGGTGAGACACTGGAACAGGTTGCCCAGAGAAGCCCCATCCCTGGAAGATTTTAAGACCAGGCTGGGCAGGACTCTAAGTAACCTGATCTAGTGGGAGGTGTCTCTGCCCATGGCAGGGGGGTTGGAACTACATGGTCTTAAAGGTCTCTTCCAAACCTGAAAATTCTATGATTCTATACTCTCATTTGAAAGAGTACACTGCCCCCACCCATATTAAATAAATAAACACAGCATTTTGTTTGGCATCCATCAGGATGAAGAAAAGCTAATACCCAAGCCATGTTCTCTGACTGTGAGAATACCCTCTAAACAGAGGGAGAAGACCACTTTCTGTCTTGAAGGAGGTATGGCCAGTATTTGTGGTCCAGGTGACGGTGCATGTGCATGTACATTCCTGCATACAGGAGGGGACTTGGCCATGGTGTACTTCTTTTCTGGAGATGTGCTATGTCCAGAGGAGAGGAAGAGTTTCCTGGTGCATCCACCTTGGAGGTGTTTCAGGTTGGCTGGCTGTAGCTGCTTCTGGTTTTGCATGTTATATATTCTAGCTCTGGTTTTTTTCAGTCCACAGTTGAGTTCATAATATTCAGCATCCAAACATGTGACCATCTTCTTGGGTCTAGTCCACCATTACTACCTGTACAGATTGGTGGTTGGAGTTGGTCCACTGGCTTGCTTAACTATGTTTGCAAATTCTACCAAAAATGCCTTGATTTTTGTAAATTTAACCATACCATATGCAGTTCATTGAAACTTGTCTTTGGCAGATGTACAATTCTTTGTCCATATGTGTAAACATGAAAGCTTGTCCTTCACTCTTATGATGTGTGAAGTGAAGCTGCATAAATTACACATTGCACACAATTTAGATTTAAGCAAATCCAGAAGAATTTATCGAAGAACACAGAATCCTGTTGATGTTACATTGTCAGGTGTAGACATTCTTGCCAATATGCATTTTTAAAGATTACCTCTGTAGTTATTAAGTAGGTAGATGGAGAAGAAGAGAATCTGAGATAATATATCTCATTCTGAAATTCTAAGAATTAAGCCTTTTCTTTGAATTTGATCATGTAAATAAGTATGTACCTAAGGAGTCCAAATGAGTATAAACTAGCGCTCAAAAGGTATTAGCTATATTATGTGGTGAGGCTGTGACCTTAGCTTTATGTTCAGCTCAGAAGCAATCAAAGCCAGGAATTAAGACTGATGGAATCGGTCATACAGAACATGTCAAGTCATACAAGAAGAAAGCCATACAAAAGGTTCTTTCCTCTTCTCTTTCCTGTTTGCAGACAATATACTTTGGTTAAAAGCCTTTCTGTGTTCATGTATATCCTGGTTTGAGAGGACCAAGGTAGAAAAGCCTGCCTGGGACACCACCAGAAACTGCCATCTGGGCCAAATGGGGAGCAGCAGAGCCTCTGCAAGGAAAGGATGGGTCAGGTGACTCCTGCTTTGCTGTTCCTGCTGCTGCTGCCACTGTTCCTCATTTTGTCAGTAAAAAAGAGCATTATTCACCAAGGCAGGTTGTCTTCTGCCTTCCCAAGTAGGACCATCTTGGCTGCTCTAAGACTGTGCTGAACTGTCACGGGGACCCTGGTCTTGATTATCCCCATATGGTGCCCAGTCCAGTGTGGGACTTTTCTGGTTGGGAACCAGCTAACAACTAAGGAGGGAGAGCTCCATATTTACATACCTGTACATACATTTTTAATTTTCTATTGCTTTGTCACTAAGCCTATCCAAGTTTTTAATTCCAAACCAGAAGTGTCTCTCTCTTATTCTCTTCTTCATCTTCCTCTGTGAGAGTAGTGGGGAATAACAGAGAGTATCTGTCACTGTCTAGTTACTGTCTAAATCATGACAACATACTTTCAGAAAGCCACCCAAAATAGTGCTATGTTGCCCTGATTCTGTTAGTGCATCCTACAGTAGTATACTGCTCTGAAACGCTAACCCTGGCATTTTTATGTGACAATACCCAAAAGGTACTATAAATACTTTTAAATAACTTTTTTTGGATGAAGATATGCAATGCAGTCATGTGGAAAGAGTTGATTTAAACAGTTTTGTTTATCTGCTCACCTTTCTTTTTGCCTTTGTTCTTCTAAGTTAGAAGCACGTATAACATAGTGGAATAAATTTTGGGTATTTTATGTGCAGATCCAATTCCATCCAAACACAGAATTTAACATTTATATTCTGCATTCTTAGGGGCCTTTATAAGTAAATTGCTTTTGTTGTCTGGAATTTAGACTGAGTGGGGTTATGCTGCAGAGTAACTTTGCATACAAAGTGGGCTTAGAGCTCAGGTCTCCTATGCAAATACTAAAGTTAATCTGCTTGATCAAAGACTTCCACTTTTTTCCAGCTGGGCCCTGGGTAAGTTGTTTTCTTCCATACTCTTAATCTCATTAACGCCTTTGAGGTTAGAGAGGTGATAACTTCTAGAAAATAAATAATATATTTGTTGTATATAGATGTTGGTCATATAATGCATGCTATGGGGAGAACAATCAATCCTCTTTGTGCCCTTTACCTTTTGTTATGCTTTTCTTCTCACTTTGGCTATTTCTCAAAAATTCCCAGAACTATTTCTGTTCTTTTCATGTAAAAGTGGGTGTACAGCCTTTGCTAGTTGTCTGGTTCTCTAATTCTCTTGAACTACCTCTCCAGCTAGTATTGTCTGGTTGCCCATCATACAGTTTTTCTAGAATAACGTCTTCCTGTAGGTGTTCCTTGCCTTCTTGGTAGACTTGCTACCCTATTGGCAACTTCCATTTTTGCATTGCCTTTTCTACCTTGTAAATAGGACATCATGAGGGAAGCAGTGAAATTATTGTCTTTTCCTTTCTGTTCTTTATTTTGTCAGTCTCTGAAAATCAGGTCATCAAATGCAAGCTTTTTAACAGCCTTCATGAGCAGACAGACCCACATATCAATGACATGCACATTTGGAGACCATTTGCACTGACCCTTCTCTTTCCATGTATGTGTAATTTCATTTATTCTTAAATTTACAAAATTTGGCAAACAAAATTTTGCTCCAGTTGGCCCATCCTTACTGTATCTAAATCTTTCATATGTCACATGGAGCCTTTGCTTTTCATTTACATAAAGGAACAGAGAGGATCATTATGCAAACCTCTTCTTCATGTTTCTGACCCATACCAGAAAATGGAGGCTTGGCTTTTTGGCGCTTGTGCGAGCCCCTCTGGGCCCTGAAGATTGAGGCTTGCCAATATTAGATACAGAAGACAGTATGATCACTGTCAAGTATGCAGGGTCCACAGCTTTGTTTCACTACTTCACCTTGTTCTCCCAATTTTGTAGCTTGAAAGTCTAAAAAGAACAGATCTTTAATGAATGGTCTTTGCAGTACTGAGCTTTAACAGCCTAAAATGATTCCTGTTTCATCTTTTCATCTTAGACACCTGAGGTCTTGGACTTTTGACACTCTGTGGCTTTGACCATGTCCGTTTGCCTTTGCTTTACTCAGACTAGTAAGAAAATTCAGGCAAAGCCATTTTCTGAGTTTACACACATAAGGTCTGTAGAGTACTTGTAAGAATAGCATCAGGATATGAATCCTACTTCTTGGACTCTAGACTTCCTGCTTGCTGAATGTTTTTTCATAAAAAGATTCCTCTTGCTGCTTTTCAGAGTTTGGTATTTTTACAAGTCAAATTGTGCTTCCCTTTGTCATAACTAATGTAAAACAGGGTTAAAAGACATTTGGAATATCATGAAATGGTTATGATTTGACAAATCTGAGAACACTCAAATTTGATTGCATCTCCCCAGCTCTAGCATTCCAAACTGTCTGTGAGATGTGAACACACTTGTTATTAGGAGACAAACGGTTGGTAAAATGGATTCAGGATTTTCCTAGTAAATACAAGTTACTAGACTACTGCTTTATGAAATAAATTTGGCTTTTTGCTAAACAGTGTAATGCAACACATTTGTCTGCATGAATCTGAATATAAAAATATATGAGGTCTCACAGTTTGCTTCTGCTTAGGAGAATGGTTACTGCATACATCATAGCTCAAGTGGAGCAGGTGATACTAGACCAAAAACTACTCTATCAATGATGTCTCTATTGTGCATGGCACTAAATTCTCAGAAGACAGCTTTGTTTTTTGTAATTCAACCTAGAGGTAAAGGTCACGGTAGAATTATTTTCTGCACTAATAGCCACAGAATTCCTTCCAAAAAAGATTTCTGGCAAGAAGCCCTGTTATCCTTAACTCCATCCCTTACTTGCTTCAATTGGAGATGACAGAAGTTAGATTTTTTAAGAGAGGGCATCTATCCAAGTTCTGTCACATCCCATCAGGAAGCACTATATAAAACTGATTTGCTAGTTTGAGAACCACTCTTTTTCTTTAGATTGCCTTTGTTTAAAATTTAAATTACTGAAATAGCCTCTGAACAATTCCTGTGTTACGAGTGTTTGGTAAAAATGTGGCTTCCTTTTATATTACTTTTCTGTTAGGAATGTTCCTTTAAGGGTTACTATAGCAATGCAAGCTGCTATTGAGACTGTAAACATTAATGATGACTTGGAAGTTGACACCCTGCAAAAACATCTCAGTCATTCTAAGATTTCCAGCAGTTCTGCCATAATATGCAACTCCTACTGAGAACAGCAGGATTCAGAGTTTTTTTAAGAAAATAGTCTATATGCTAGACAGCAAAACTTCAGTGAAAGGAGAAGAATATACTCTAATTTTGCAAGAAAACAAAATTCCCATTTTGGCATATTTTGATGCCATATTTTTTATATTTTGGGAGGTCTGTCAGCCAACTTTTAAAACAACATTTGCCTGCCAAATCAATGTTGGCTCTACATCTCTCTGAAATCAAACTTCATTTCTTTAGTTGTTGCTTTTCTTTTGCAAATGCAATAAAATTATGTGCTAGGTTAAGTGTGACAGTGGGTATCATTTATCATGTAGGAAGCACAGAAACAAACTAACCACTAACCCAACCAGATACTCAGAGGATATTTTGAGAGAGCAAAATCTGAATTTGGGCTTTAGTCCAGATTTGGGAGCTTTAAAATAGAAAAGGAAAATCACAGGTTTCTGCCTCAAACATATTTTCAGTTTGGTTTTCTCAAATACAGTTTGTGATGTAGGCTGAAGAAAATTGTCTTCACTTGCTACTGAACAGGGAAGGACACATCAGTTTAGTATCATACCTGTGTCTGTACTTGATCTTTGCTAACACACACCTGCTTTGGGGACCAGCACAACAGTAGTTAACAAAGCTGACTGAAAATGGTTAACTAAATGGGTAACTTTCTCTTAATAATGAAATATCATATTTGGGCTTATTTTACAGCCTTTTTAATGTATCTAACAGGAATGAAAATTTATTTAACTAGTAATTATCAAATCAAAATGGCACAACCCAAGACAAATTAACAAAACATTAATCTCTGAGGAGCATTGCTTCTGCAGTGACCAAAGATGGTGATGGTAAGCTGAATCCTTCCTGCCCTCTTCCTGTGGCATACTGCCTTCCTTGTGGCTTTTGGTCTTTTGCACCATAGGTTGTAGGCTTGTTACAGGGTATTGGGAAGTATTCTGTGGTTTGTGGGGACCCTTCTGGACTGAAGAACTCTTTTACATTGCTGTCTGTGACTGTAGGAGACTGGAATTATGTTTCTCTCTAGCACTGATTTCAGAAACTTTGTTGTCATCTGCAACAGAGTTGATATCAAGGGTGGATTGAGTTCCCATGTGGAGGTTCCTGTGTGGGGTCTTGTAAATACTGCAGTAATTAATTTTCTGACGTTATGTGGTGATGCACTGCCATTTCATGGGACTTCACACATGACTGTTCCGTTTCAGCCTAGGAGAATCCCCAGATCTTGAAGGTACAAACTGGTTAGCCTTGGTTATGGGCTAAAAAAAATTCCTACCTTAACTCTATTTTTCACATTTTTGAGGGACAAACCCATACAGTTTAAAAGTTTAAATGCCCAAAGTAAAAAAATAATAAAAAATTGTAAACAACAAATAAATGTGTGTCTTCTACTAGTCTTTTACATTGAGCTGTCATCTGACATTCAACTATCTGAGCTGTGGCTCCTGTTCTCAAGATATAGCCTTGTAGACCAGAGCATGGGAGGTGACCAAGAGCAGAAAAAGTCTGCCAAGTGTCCGATGCAGAACACAACTTGTTTTAGTGACAGGACAGACAAGATGAACAGGAAGGTTACTTGGAATCTGCTGATGTAGCTCCTGTAAGGAACATTGTTCCTTGTGTGCAGGAACAGTGTGCAGGCTGGTGTAGTGGTGATAGTGCACATTAATGTTTCTAACTGTTGTTACAAGGGCCACTGTATCAATGGACCTGACTGATATGAGCTATTCCTTCAGCTGATCCCAGTAGCTCCCATTTGTAACCAATGCTGGAGGAAGATCCATTGCCCATACACCCTTTGATGTGTACTGCTCCAAAGCAGATGAAAACTGTGTACCAAAATGCCCTGTCTTCATCTCTCCCGTGTATTTACTTTCTGTTTCCAATCTTCTCTGATTATGTCCTTAAGTGTTTCAGAATACATTCACAGAATTTTGGTACTGGATAGGACTAGCTCTTAGAAGTTATCTAGCTACTTACCACTGAAATCCTTAAGGCTATACTGACCTTAAGGATTCTACTGAGCTTAGACATCACCTTACACATCTTAGCTTCCACAGCTGTCTTGTAAGTGCCTCAGGCTTTTGTATCATCCTTAGCATAAAGCCCCAGTTGAGACAAACACAATTCTTTTTAGTATTGCTATGCTTTTAACTTTTTTTTTGTGTTGATTGAAAGCTCTTTTCTAGAAAATGTGTGTACCTTCTACAGAAAAAAAACAATCAGAGGCTAGTGAAATAGTGATATAAATTATGGGGAATTCATGCATCTACCTCCTAGGAGTGGTATACTCTCTAACAGACACCTACCAAAAGCAAACAGGTCTCTCTAGTGTGGTTGTGGACATTTTCCTCTAGATTTGCAGCATACTGAGGATATAGTTTGAGATTTAGTGGGGACATTGCATGGAAATATGCTCTGCACCTATTCACATTTCTATTTAGCAGTGATAGGCACTGTGCTGGTGATAATGCAATTTCAAAGTTCTATCACATCAAACAAATGCAAAACTATTGAAGCCTAGCAGGTCCCAAGGTCTAGTCCTCTACTGTCTTTGGTATCATCTTCCATGGCCCAGATGCAGAGTGCTGGTACTAATAATGAAAATTAATAAAGTCCTCAGCAGTAGCTGCCAGAAACCTTCCAGGGCACTGTGAAATTTTTCTCCCATCCTAGAAAACAGTGTTAGCTTTGATACAGCACAGCTGCATAACCTTGGATCAAGATGCTGTGAAAAAAATTGATAATCAGAAATCTCTTTTGGGGTCGTTCTTGGCTTGGGTACTATGGTCAGGATCATACCCTTGATCTCAGGCTTTGCCTGAGCTACAGTTCAGGTGTGATGGGACAGCCCCTGTGCCCTCCTGATCCTCAACTTGCCTTCACCAGTCTGACTTTCGGCTTGACCTCAGACCTGACTCATCCCTCCAGAGGTGTCCAGCTATCAGTGGACTGTGGCTGACCCTGGCTGCTGCCACTGCTCATTTTCCCATTTCTCTGCTTATTTTCTTTGGACACTATGGGAATGGGCTCCTGTTGTGAGACCACTCTGCTCTCTGCCTTGCCATCCCCTCAAATCCGGGTTTTCCCTCCCTTGCAGAACATGCCCATTTTTCTATCTGCCTTGCAGAAAAACAGAGATGTGTTATGGTACTTAGATTTGCATATGTACATCATTACTTAATTTTTGGCATTAATTTCACTAAATATTCAAAGTACAGATCCCATCTCAACTCCCTAGCTACCTGCTTATTATTTTGGTTTGCTGGCAACCAAGGACTTGCGCCTAGGGGGACTCTAGTTATAGGTAACTATACTAGTACTAGTATTATAGGTAAGCCAAAATGCTTTAAAAAACCCAATCACCTACTGCCATCCATCCTCATCAGAGTACCTCAGGGTACTGACAACAGGTCCTGAGCAATACACCTGAGTGTGAGTAAATCCACGATTGGTACTCTCAGCATCTCAGTATACAAAACTGAATAATACAAGACCAAACAGAATATGTAGTAGAAGTTACAGACAGTGAAAAAGGTATATGAACATTGGTCAGATAGGAAGGAAAACTTTCAGTCAGTTTAAGGCCAGCAGCAAAGGGAAAGAATCAGGAGGCACAGAGAAGGCTAAAATCCACAATATTCATTATGCACCTTGCATATATATATTCCTGTCAAGAAGGCTTGTGCTGGCCAAGGGTGCTGGGATAAACTGAATGCTTAACCTTAATTACACTGCAGGTGCTCTGGATCAGCACACTGGTGAAAGATCCTTGTTGAAATCTGCAGTTGTTGCTGTGAGCTGTGGAGGCTGTATTTTAAATTCTGTGTCTGGTCTCAGTCAAACTCCTAGTAGATAATACCCAAACTTCTATCAGAATTAGTACTAGTGATCTATAGTTCCAGGAGACACCACCATAGGAGGACAACCATTGTAACCCTCTCTGGCTCTTCCTGTACATCAGTACCCTTACAAGAGCTAAAGGTACCTGCTTTGTAAATAATGCTCTATTTGCTGCTTGCTTCTATCATGTTTGCCCTTACAGAAACATGAAGTCCAGGCAAAGGATTGTGCTTCAAAGAGTACTGGAAGCCTTCATTTTAGTACTTGCCTTTTTACATGAGGTGTTAAAACCCCATCAGTTCCCTTCTAACTTTTTGAAAAGAACATGCAAGGTCAGTGCAGTAAAAATACTCCGGAACCTAATAACCAATCTCTGGAAACAGGAATTTGTAACTGAAATGGGGAACTGGGAACAGAAGTTCATATGGGCTCCTCTGTTTCATATACGCAGCACAAAGTCCAGAAGTATAGAGAGTAAGAGAGGAGAGTTTAGATAGCAATTTCACAGTGTCAATCTGCTTCAGCAGCAACACATCTCTTTCTCAGCTGGCTTCTTCTAGAGTGTCAGAATGGAAAAGCAAGGTTCTTCACTATAGAGGGTAGGGGATTTTGCAGATGCTCTAGCCCATGTCAGGAGTAAAGGGAAAAAGGGAACAGGGAGAAAAGTGTCCTTTCATTTACAAAATAAAGTGTCCTACCTATTTCTTTCCAGTCTACTGACTTGAAAGACATAGTTCCACTCCTCCACTGTTGTCTGGCTCTTTGATAATTAATTCCACCAAGGGTACAGGACAAACTCTGGGGCCCCATGGCTTGTGTGCTTGGAGAAGTGAAAGTTAAGCAAGACTGTACATTTGTTTTTCTGCTAACTCAGTATATAGTCATGATGAGTGATATATTTGAATTCTTTTCAAAACCAACACCGAAAAGTATTGCAGTACCAAAAAGTATTGCAATACCACAAAGTATTGTGAAACCAGTAAACTAGCTATAATTGGGTTGAGAAGAGGTTGTGGTTTGGGGCAAGGAGGCTTTTTTCCCCCCATTGTTTCACTTATTCCACATTATTTCCATGTTCTCAAATCACCCAGTTCTGTTGTGGGACCAGAATTTTCTCTATGGGACCCCACTATCTGTTTGTCTGGTTTCTGGAGCCTACACCCAGATTTCCTCAGAACACCTTTCTCCTTATCCTTTTTCTGAGACCATGCAGGGTATGTGTATGGCAGAACTTCTCTGTTGGGGAGCTGGAGGACCTCTGCCAGATTAGGTAATGGAATTGTGTTACCTCCTGCTAGACCTTACCCACCACACAGCTTTAGTGGAGGAGTAACTTTCAAGGTCCCTCCTGAGTGTCCCTCCTCTTCCCTTTAAGAGGGGAGATTAAGTTAGACATCAGGAAAAATTCTTCCTCATGAGAGCGGTGAGACACTGGAGACACTGGCACAGACTGCATGGAGAAGCTGTGGCTTCCCCCTCCTGGAAGTGCTCAAGACCAAGTTGGAAGGAGCCTTGAGCACCCTGGTCTAGTGGAAGGTGTCCCTGCCCATGCAGGAGGGTTGGAACAAAATGAACTTTAAGGTCTCTTCCAACCCATTCTGTGATTCTGTGAATGTTTCCCCTCCATCAATGAGGGCAGACCTCAGATTTTGTTCCAGGCTAGTTAGACTCCTCTCTGACATATGCAGGTTTATGAACGTTAATAGCTCTGGAAAGGGCACCAATTCCAGGATTTAGACTAAAGTTGGCTCAAAGAAAAGTGAAAACTGAGTAAGATAATTATGGGACAGGGATATTTGTTCATTAACAGTTCAGTGATACAGTTGTGGAAATATAGGGAACCAAGTGCTCTGAGTTTCTTTATCATCTAGCTCATTAATATTTTTCTTTTCTTTCCAGGATGATTGACTTAAACAATATGGATTTTATACTGGCTGTTTTTTCTCTGTTGTCACTCATGTTTCTGCTGCTGCTTTTCCTTTGGTCAAAAGGTGCATAACTAACAGGAAAAAGGGCCCCAAGATTAGAAACTCACATTGCTTGAAGTGGTGTGATTAAGTGCAGGTATGCATATGTTCAAGGGGATGTAGAAAGCTACAGAGCACCTGCCCAGATAACAAAGACACAGGTGCACGGGAAGGTATACTAGGTATTCTAGAATTTAAATAAGAATTGTGGATCCCATATGTTACCTTTTATTTGCATAACAAGAAATCAATTATTCTAATGTCTATAATTAGCAACTGAACTTGAATAGCTAATGAGATGAAGTAAAGTAACTTCTTCTGTCATAAACCAATCTCAGTCATAGTCAGTGTGTTTCATCTTATTTCATCAGTAGCCACCATTATAAGTTTTAATTTGGTATTTTTTTACTTATTTGTTAACTGTGTTATTTATCCCACATGTTTTCTCTCAGCATGATATGTCATTTGTATGTTAATGAAGATCTAATCTGCATTCAGTTAAGAGAAGTAATTGATATACTGCAAAGAAATACTGCTACAATCTGATGTAATTGGAAAACAATGCAGAAAATGCATAAACAGACCTCATAACAATGAATCAGTATATGCTATGGCACCAAGGGCAAAGAAACCCACACATTTAGATTATAAGATTACGGGGTTTGGGCCGATGTGGTTATCCATTTTTGTCTAACTGTGGCAGCTGCCAGAGCAAAAAGAAAAGAACTTCAACTTCCTTGCCAGCATCCTGTTGACCCTCAGTGTTTAAACACAAAATATACTTACAGATTTATGTGTCTCTAGCATCTGTTGTTCAGAGGCAGCTTTTATCTGATTATGAGTCCCTGCAAAGTCTTGGGAATTAACAATCAAAGAAAAATTGGCATATATTGCTAATGGAAAGGTAAAAACTACCTGCAGCTTGGGGAGAAGGACCTATTGCGTTAGGTGGCAGATCTGAGCGAGCTAGAGGGTGTGCCTAAATAAGCTGTGTTTCCTGGAGTGCTGGGTGGACCGCCAATCCCTCAATGAGATCAGTAAAGAAGCATTAGCACCTTACCTACTTACTCATCTGTGGCAAGTTCCGGACTTTGCGTGCCTATAGGGAACTTCTGGGGCCTTCTGCACACCTTGTGGAGCCTTGCAATAGGTGTTGCTACATGATAGGAAGGCTAAAAATGTGGGTTTTCTTGTAAAGCTGGATATCTTTTTGAGATTTCCTTGTTTTTCTCTGCATAGTATGAGAAATCCAGATGCTTAGATTGGATACTGCACCAAAATCCACATACTTTGGCAGAAGGGGATATGTGGATACAACATGAAGGTCCTCTGCCTTTAGAGGCGGATCTGTAGAGATATTTAACTTCAGCTGGCAAAATTTGGCTTAATTCTCTGTGGCAGGGAACTCTGAGGCCGGTCTGCTGTTATTAGTGTTAGCATCCATGCAGCACCTCTCTGTGGGTAATGACAAGCAGGCAAATGTCTCCTGTAATAGAAACATGGTGGGTACCTTCATCCGTTTATGTCAGGCCTGTTGAAAAACACAGTAGCTGGTATTTTTAAAAATGTCATTACTGTTGTTATTTCTACCGTATAAGGAGGCAAGTGTCACATGGCACAGATGGCATCCTCCTTGTGGGCATCTCTGAAGTACTAGCAAAGTTTTATCCATAAATGTCATGCAGTAAGCATCCTGCCAGTCATCAGCTGAGCAGCATTCAAAAGTAGCTGAGAGAAAATCTTTGTGAGATTCCAAAGCTTTCACTTTATTTACATCTAGATAAAATGTATCATCTGAGGTGTATAGTGTACAAATGGGATGGATATATCTGTGCTTGTCCTGTATCTGGGTTAATTAGACTAATTCATGGAACTGTAAGTAGTTGCAACTACTTACAAGAGACTTAGCTAAAAGCAAAAGTACAAGGCAGAAAATCACCTTTATCCTGGCCCAAAACAGGACAATAATGTACTTTGTCATCCTGGAAACTGTTGGTGAGTTTCTCTTTAATCCTTAAAGTCTTCATTGTAATGAAGTTATTTCTCATTGAAACCATAGAACAGAGCTTCTATTTTCCTGCTAGAAATTTCTGAGCTGATTTGTTATCCATTAAGACTTAAAAAGCCTACACAGATATTTACAGGCTGACTCTATGTAGAGACAGTATGTAGACTGGGTCAAAGAAGTTGCACATAAACATGGTGGAGTCAGGCCAAAAATTATGAACTTACACAGGTAGCTGATGAATACTTATACTTAGGGACAAACTCCATTCCCAAGTGCATTCAAAGAGAAAGACTAGAAGGCAGCTAGTGCATAATCAAGAAAAATATTCAAAACCAAGTCATGGTACAAAAATGATGGTCAAATTTAAAGGTGAACAGAATAAGGTCAGATGTCCCAGTGACTCATCTCTGGGGAAAAGCCTTTGCACTGCTGCAGATGATGCATGTACTAAAAGAAACATATGGAAAACAGAGCAAACCAACAAAAAGCCTTCTGGATTGCAAGAGATCAGCTGTTGCGACACTGTCACAGGGAAACTGAGGTGCAGCTCTAACCATCTGTGTACATGAAAGGGATATTTTTAGTATGTGAGCAGGTATGTACCACAGAGGAAAGGCAGAGGCTGCAGCAAAGCTGTTTGTCTTTCTTTCTAAAGAGAGTAGCAAACAACCACCTAGTGAGAAATGAAGCAGATAAAAAGAGAAGCAAATACATTTTACAAAGCAGAAATACACTGGGAAACATGTAAGCCTTGGCTTATGGTTTGCTTCTCCTTTTGTCACAGTTTCCCATCATTCTTATGCATCTACTTTTATTGTTTACACAGTTTTTCTGCCTCATGTACTATGTTCCTTCAAGTTGTGCAAGCTCTTACTTTGTGCACTTCTTATATCTTTTCTTGTATATTTGAAGATAATATTTTTTTAAATTTTTATAATAGTACTGTAGTAAAAAAAAAAAAATTCATGGAGAAAAACACAGCTGTGTAGCAAAAGAAATCTCTCAGTCTCTGGGAGATGAAAGCTGGATTGTATGTGCTTCTCTTTTACAGATGCCTGTGCTGATAAATTTCTTATTGGGATATTGCAATAAAAAGTTACAGGAAAAAAAGAGCACTGGGAGATAACCCAAAATGGAATAAATACTACTTGCTGGTCATGGCAATTATTAGAGCAGTTACAAAACAAGATGTACTGCATAGATTCCCTGGGACACAATGATAAATTCTTCCTGTGAGAAGTTTATTTAACTGAATCTCTATTATTGACCTTTTGTGTCATCCTGACACAAGAAGATTGGAGAAATCTTCTCAAAGTGCATTGATTAGCTCAAGAAACAATACAGTAGATTTGAAAAGACTCCAGCTTTTTTTTTTTTCTTTGTTGAAGATGGCTTTGGATAAGATATGTCTATGCTTTTCCTCCTTACTCTGTATCATCTGCAGCAGTTCTGTCAAACATTTTTCAAAGTGGATTGAATTTAGGAAGGAATAAAATGACCTTTTTTTGCAGTCCGACTGCTCTATATATTTTGCACTCCCATCCAAACAATGATGTTATAGTCTTGAAAAATTGTCTTTTCTATAATAAGTGCAAATAAATACTACCATGCTGACACTTGCTGAGTCCTCCAGAGAGCAATTCTCCCTAAAAAGGGAAAGGAATGGGTCTGAAATGAGAAATGTGTCATTGCCTCAACCCAGATGTTTGTTGCACATGTGCAGAAATGGGTAGGGAAGGAGTGGAAGGGAAAGAAATTGCTAAAGTAATCCAAGAATAGCTTGTCCAATATCAGAGGAAGATGATAACATGAGACAGATTTCTCACATTTCCTTAATTACTGTTGTGCAAAAATAACCACATGTGATAATTGTCTTTGTAATAGCCTCACAGAAATGCCATCCAAAATATTTCCATTCATTCTCCATTCCACGTTGTGCTTGGAAAATGCGTATTGTTTGGATCCAACATCTCTGGACAGTGTTCAAAATGCCTTAGTCTTCTACTTAATTAGTACTGTTGTTTTCCAAGGAAGTGAGGTCCATGTGGATAATTAGGCCATGGAATAGTTATGTGAAAGGTAAAAACATTATATTGAAAGTCAAGTTTAGGTCCACAATGTAAATACTGCCAAGTAAATATGTTTGGCCAAGAGCAACATTTCTTTAATATACTCATGGGACAAATTCTTTGCTGAGTCATAGTGCAACATACCATATTTTAAAAATAAAAACAAACTATAAAATAAAATTAAAATCTCTCTAGATAGTAAATCTCAGATTTGACTTAGTATTGTATGATAAGGAGTCTACTCAAGCTTAAATCTGCCTTTGTAAAATAGGCATGACGATGCAGATACAGACTGAGATTCATTATTTAAAGAACCACCCAATACCGAGCACTTCCAGTAGTACTTCTGTTTTGTTTTGTAAAAATTTTAATAAGTTTTCTGGAAATTCCTTTAATTCTTAATGATTTAATTTTTGGTTGGCAACATTAGGTGTTTGTGTGTATTGTCTGTTTTTGGAATAAACCAGAAATAAACCAAAAATGGCTTGGAAACCACAGCAGAGGAGTTTATATCCAAGACTACAGTGAATAAAAATTGGCATATAGACTTTCTTTTTTTCTGCCTTTACTGCCATGGGACTTGAAGAAAATAACTTAATGGGCAGCTGCAAACTATTGCTAAACTTTCAAATGGAACTATGCAGTATTATGAATCTGCTCTGCTTCTTCAAAAGTGCTAATTTTTATTCATTGGAAAAAATCCTTTCCCTTTTCTTATAAATAAATCTTATGTATCTGATGAAGCTCAAAACTTAAGACCAGTGTTTCTGCAGGGCTGGCATTTTCAGAAACCACCTTTAAGTCCAGATTTTTACTCAGAGGTAAAGAAGGAAAGCAAGAGATTATTCCTCCATATGTTTTCATTTCTCCTCTCCAAAACACATTTCCTATTTTTGCTCCATTTGCTTCAGTGTTCGGAATTTCAAAGAAGTGGAAACTGGCTGCTAGAGTGGGAAAGAGGGAGAGTTGTGTACTTTCAGCAGGAAAATCTCTATTTGTACAAACAACATGGTCCTTTCCACCTGAAAGGAACTGATTGAGAAACACTGTGTCTAAGAAGTCTTCTGGTCACTGGGCTGGGGAATACACGGTTAGGGCTGAGTTCACAGAAAGATTTGTTAAAAACTTTTAACCCATTAGGAAAGTCTGTAAAACCCAACATTTAGGAAATGGATCTGGGAACAACAAAACAAAGTAGAAGGGTCAGCATAAACTGTCAAGAGATAAAGGTGTTTTGGGGAACATGAACAGTGGTAGTCTGATTCCTCACAGAGCCATTAATGACTTTGTGAAAGAGAAGAGAGGAACTCACTGCATTCCAGACATGTCTGTAAATATTACACTAGTCTATTTATTACTCAGTGGCCTAAAGTCACATTATATGGACTATTGAAGGTCAGCAATTATAAAGACTCCTAGTCACTTGTTAACTATTTGCTTTTCTTTCATTGCTACAGTAAAAGAGTAACTTAGACTACAGATTAAGTCTTGTTAGGCACAAGAGTCTGTTAGTCCACGAATGATAGTGCTGCTAGGGTGAGCAGATTGCAAAATTCAGACAGAGGAGGGGATGGGAACAGAAGTCAGGCAGCCATTTGGAGATCCCTTCTTGTCTCACATTTTTCCATACTTCTAACCTAGAAAACTTTTCAACTTGGTGCAGACCTCTTTTAGACTTTTTGTTTCACAGCTCTCCTATAGGCATTTTGCAGAACTTTTAGGTTTTATTTCACTGCACAAACAAAACCATTCAGACATATATCAAAACAAAAGAGGTATCACAAAACCCACAAACTATTCTTCCCATAGAAAATAAGCTCCCTACAGCTGCCTTATGTCATAGTCTCTTCATTTTCGGCTGGAGGAAAATAGTCACCGTCCACTGGAGTTGCTTGAGTTATCAAAAATTTCCTCAGTAGTTAAGATAGGAGGATAGAGGTATCTCTAAAGCAGTTTGGGCCACCATTTCAGTAGTTAGCTGGTGGCACAGATAAATGACCAGCTTGTGGTAACTGTTGTCCTGAGTTCCTAATGCTCTGAAAATATTTGGCCCTGCTTTTAATTGCAGTACCCAGTTAGGCTTCAAGAGTGTGCTCATAGAAGAACATACGACTTAATTACAAAAGCTAAAAAGCTCACTTAAAATAATTATTTATGGACACCATTGTCCTTGATTTGTTATGACACAGTGGTTTTCTCTCATTCAAAATATATGGCATAACTCCAGATATGTTTGTGGTCTCTGACACACAATCACTCTCAGTAATCTCTGTTGGGGAAACAGTTCAGAAATATACAGGTTGTGAGCAATCCTGACTTACTTCAATTTAGGCCACATTGGGTTAATGGTTATTGAGGCCTAGTTAGAGGCTTTCTGAGAATGAGCTACTGGGAAAGAGATAACTTAATTGGCAACAGAAGAGGAAAATAATTATGTGAGAAGAATCTTTCCGTGAGAATGGAATGTGTAATTGGAATACAAAGCCACCTGCATGATAAGATGGTGTAAACAAGACTTCTCTATATAAAGTGAGTGCAAGTTGCTAATAAACGATTTCATACAATCATATTGGTGTGCACATGGAATCCTTAAGCCTCCGCAGACTGTTTTCCCACAAATCTCTGGGTTGGATCAGGCATGCCCATATTACAGCAATGCAAAACTGTGCTTAAATCTTTATTTTTCATAAATGCTTTTGCCCAGCCCAGCTTTGCCCAGTCACATCCATGCAGCAGGAGTCTAATGTCTCATAATAAATAATGGAGAATCCTGTGGACATTCTCCGTTAATTTTCATTCATCATTCTCACATAATGTGGGTGTTGTTTATAACAAGTTGTGCGAGAAAACACTCTAACAAACAACAAAGAAAAGCCAAAGCCTGTGGCCAGTTCTCACAAAAGATTTTATTTTTTTCAGTTTTAGTATGCTCAGGCATATGTGTTCTAAATTATTAATACTTTAAAAAATACATATAGTTTCCCCTTTTTACTAAATATAAAAAAGAGGAAACTGATTCTCACCAAACTTACGTCAAATCAAATTTACACCTTTCAAATTGAAATCTATGCTATGAAAATGAAGAATTGATGATTCCCAGTTTACAAATATCACGATGTGAAAAGTCTTACATGAGGCCTACTTGCAGGCATAGCATAATTTCTAAAATAATTTCTACATCAGTTTATTACAATCTTTCAATTATTTTTGGTGACATAGTGCTGCCAAACAGAAGACAATTAATCATTCTAAAGCATTTTACTCTTCCATGCTTGTCCTAGGATTCTCATTTCGCTGAAATATTCAGTTTCTTCATGTAGCCTATCCCTCTTTCTGGGGATGATAAAACCTTCTAAAAGTTTTTTGTCTTTTAAGACCAAAAGAAATTGCTGTCATTTTTCAGTTGATATGTATGGTGGGTAGACATATTCAAATCTGGCATTGAAATTAAAGTTTTGCAATGGTGTACCCTACCCACACACAGTATAAGATCGTGTAAAGGTTTGTAAAAAAACAGCTGTCCTCAGCCAGGGACAGAATAGCAGTTCCAGGGTAATGTTTAGACAAGGTCTGAAAGCCCTGGTGCTTCTGTGCTCTATCAGGGCTGCTAATGAATTTGTCTCCCCAGTGCTATTCTGTATAAACTTGCCTCATACCCTGGAGGTGGACTGAATATCTCACAGTTGAAACATGTGAAGTGATTTTTCCACAAGTGACTTGAGGCTAAAATCCTCTAGAAGGATTGAATGCCACTTTTCTTTGAGGCTGTTGGGTTGCAGCAAAGGGCCACCCTTCACTTGTGACTTAGTGCAAGAATATATTTCGGGTAGAAAACAAGAGAATTTTAAATAGAGAGAAAAGGAGGTGAGGTTTAATCTCTTCCATTGAATTTCTTGCCTTGAAAAAATGAAATTCCAAGTACCTGTGGAGGCACTTTAGTCTCCCACTTAGCAGAAAGAGTATTTATCTGCTGTGAAAAATGTGGATTTGATATTTAAATTTCCAAGGTTCAGAGGAAGAATCTAGGTGCAGGCTCCTGTCTGAGAACCCTAAGCACAGAACTTTTGACTAGAAGTAAATCTGTGCCCCATCTCTTTCTGCAAGAAAGACACTACAAGAATGACATGCTGCAGCATGTCCAAGGAGCAATGAAGTTGTTGAAATGTCTAGTAGACAAGTCCTACAAGGAGCAGGAGACTTATTGCTCTCTCCAACTACCTGGTCATAGCCAAGGGGTGGTTGATTGGTGTCGTCTCTCAAGTAACAAGAGATAAGACAAGAGGAAAAGGGCTCATATTGCACCAGGGGAGGTTTAAATTGAATACTAGGAAAAAGTTCTTCGCTGAAAGGGTTGTCAGGCACTGGAACAGGATGCCCAGGGAAGTGATTGAGTCACTGTCCCGGGAGGCGTTTAAAAGATGTGTAGATGTGGCACTCAGGGACACAGTTTAGTGGTTGACTTGGCAGTGGTAGGTTGATACTTGGCCTTGATGATCTAAAGGGTCTTTTCCAACCAAAATAATTATTCGATTCTATATTTTATGCAGATTGTGATTTTATTTTGTGTTCAGATCATGAGCAAATACCTAAAACCTTCAGAGTCTGCCAGCCAATCTGCCAGCTGCAGACATTTTTAACACAGTTGAAGTTCATTTTGGAACAAAGGTGTTACAAAGCTACAAAAGTTTATGGTTGTCAACTAACAATCTTGTCTTTGGCGAGGCTTGAGTTCACTTCAGTGCACAGTTTCGTGCCATTTCCCATTCAAATTATTCCATGGAGAAATACACTACTGAGATATTTTAAGACTGGCTGCTAGACTGTAACTACTAAAAAACCCCAAGAATTGGAACATAGTGTAATGTAGCTCATTCCCTTCAATTAGGATTTGCGTTAGAGGAATATAAATTATGACTTTGGAATCAATTTGTGGTTTTGAACTGAGTAAATTCCTCCTGAAAGTAAAAGTAGTAATTCTGAATTCAGCTTGGAATATTTCAGCTTTATTTTCTGTGAGGATGAATAAACACTAATTTAAGGCGACATGGATGCACATGCCAAATTGCCTGAATGTCTCTGTACAATACAAACTACTTTGACTTTTGAGATTTTAAATGAACAAACAAAATCTTTCACTATTGTTTGCAAGATTATATATGTCTTTGTCAAACACAATTATTCTTGGTTCAGCAAAAATTGATTATTAATAACAAGTGATCAGGATAGCAAAAAACCATTTACATCAGACAGTGCCTATTTGCAGAAAATGCTTTAAAAGTACCCTTTCAAAAGTAAATATGTTCTGTGAAAAGGAAACAGCAGAAGCATTCTGCATTTCTCTGCAGTTAGTAGTACTCATTGCCAACACCAACATCATATACTTTCAGAGCTATGTTTTTCTTTTTCTTATGCTGTGCCTTTGGGGTTACATTGGGCAAACCAGTTTGGTATCAAAGTCCTCCATACACGTTGGTGATACGAATTTGGATGTTTTTTCTTCATTGTTTGTCCTTGGAAAAGCTATTGCAAAACCTTTATCAAGTTATCAGTCTTGCATGTAAAGAAAGAGACATAATAAACCCTCTTTTTCATCTTTTCAGGAACCGAGGAGAACACCATAACATTCAGGTAGTAGAATAACAGCATAAGAAATCATTTACACACAAGGGACTTATGGTTGAGAAGTGACAATAAAATGTTTCTTCCAGCACTGTGTCCTGCTTGTTTTGGTTAGAAAATATTATGAAATACGCTTTTAAGATCCCTCAAGGATGAATTTGTTTTTGATGTTGCAAGAATCCTTCGTGGCTGCCCTTTGCACAAGAACCTGATGTATTATTGGTGATAGGAAATCCTTGCTTCTGAGAAAGTCTTGAAAGGACATTTAAAGTGTTTGGGCTGAGGTTTATTTGGTGAAATTAGAGTTTAGGTCATACAGTATAAGGAACATGTCTGGCAGAAAAGACAGGCTTTAGAAAAGAGGTGAACTTGCTTCATTTGCAATAGCATTTTCCATTGTTTTGCTGTTTTAGTTCTGTTGAAAATATTCATATGAAATTTAAGTAATAAAATAGCTAATCAGACTGGGTCATCACAAGGATTTTGATTTATACTATGTGCAAATAAAATTATCACTAGTGATGAGGTGGGAAAGGCCAGATGAGGAACTTTAAAATTAGAATTTATTAGTGTTACTTCGGTGGGGTCATTCTCAAGGCAGAATTAGAGGTTCAAAATTTAATTAAAATTTTCTTGGTTTTAATGTCTCTGGAATCTAGCCATTAATTTCTAAAACTGTGACCATTACAGCTAATTCCCATTAAACTATTAGCTGACTATTCAATTTTGTTTACAAATTAATTTATTTCATTTTGGCTGCCATCTCAGAAATTAAAAATAATTTTTCTTGCATTGATTTTTCAGTCATATCACAGTGTAATAGGTCTACTTCCACATCTTCTATTTGATAGTATCTACTACAGGATTAAGATTTTTAAGATCATTTAAAAATTTTATCTGTGATACCAGTCTATTGCTTTGAAGAAAAAAAGAAAACGTAACTGCAGTGTTCTTTTCAAATTGGTATAGCTTCATTTACCTCAATAGCCTTGATCTGGGTTAACACTGTGCTAACCTGGAAGGTGCTAAAGGCCTAGGCTAACAAACTTTTGCTGATCACCAAAATTCATTGTCCCTTGAGGCAAACACTAGCCTTACCTTCTTCCTGCACCAATATTTACTCTGTAAATCAGTAAAACTTGATGTTTAATCACTCTTTTTAAAGCCAATGCCTGCTAAGCATTTCATACAAAGTACCACTACTGCCAAGAGTAAATTTAAAATCCTATTTTCACTGAAATGCTGTAGTGAGGTGTACTTCTGTGATGTTAACAAATATTTGGGGAGTTTGTTTGCATTTAATCTCCCAGTGCATGGTACATCTTTACAAGCAGGCCAATTAGCAGTAGTGTTATGTATCTGTTTTTCTAGAACTGATGGATCCTGATGTGAAAATACATTCAGAGGACTCTTGCCGTGGTTATAGTGATGGTCAGGTTTTACAGCTTCAACTGGCTGCCTGAGGGACTTTTGCTAAGGTTAACTTCAGCTTAGAAACTGTAGCCTGCACAAATTTTCTCTAGAGTCTGTGGAAGCAGATGCTCCTTTAAAAGGGGAGCTGGACCCTCACTGTGCAACTCAGATGTAGTCATGTCAGCTTTGCTCTCACTCACTGGTGTGGACGGTTCTGTGACAGCTCAGGTATATCAGGCTACCCTTAGCCTTATAAAATACTCTTTCCTCACAGACATCCTAGTCCATCACCAACTTAAATTCTGACATTGCTACCAACAAAAGAAGGGCCCAAGCCCACAAAACAATGATGTGCTAGCATCATTTGAGCAGGCAGTGGTAGTCAGCCATATAATGAGGTTGTACGTCATTATACCTAGTAAGAAAAAGTCTAAAAAAACCCCTTAGACCTGAGAAGGTAGGTCCAGTGACAGTTTAGGTTAATAGCAGAGCAAAACAGATAAATGCAACAGGAAATGGGTCTTTTGTAAAAATGTAAATATGAAAGATTTGAAGATTTTTACAGAAACATAAACATATGCTAACAGTTAGAGTGCATTCTGCATTAACTCTTTATCTCCCGTACATGCTTATCATTCTTTTAAGAACAGACCAAAGGATCTAACTCATTGCAGTACTGTCTCACCTTTCATAGAGGTGATCACCATTTGATATTTTATGAATGGGAACAAAAAGCTGTCAACAAGAAGAAGTATTTGAACGGAATATATAGTTCCCATAGATATAATGAAAATTCAGTCAACCACATAAAAGGCTGGAATTGGTTTATTTCCTGACAGTGCAAATGGAAAGTTTTGGGGCCACACTTGCAGTGAGAATCAGTTTTGCTTCATTCAGCCACTGATTTCAATTAAATTTGCTGCAAGTTCTGCCATTCTGAAAATGGTATTTTTATTCAGGCTCAATAGAAGTGTCATGGTCTCCTTGAAATCAGGCACAAAGTCTTCATCTTTCACATCCCAAATGATATTTGAAAGGAGACAAGTATAATTATTTCCATTTTTTGGATGGGAAAACAGAGGGAGATCAATTAAATTACCCAGAGTCTCACAGCACATCACTGAGAGCATTTCCTGCCTTCCAGATATAGACCCAAAGCCTGGCATAGTCACAGAACATTACTGCAATCATCTTCCTGTTTAAGGCACTAGCTTTATTTTTCTCAGGTCTTCAACCAGTTCCTCTCCTGTTTTTAAATAATTTATACTCAGATGTGAAATTTTGTGTCCTAAAGGTGATCCAAGGTGTCAGTTTCATGGATAAGTTCTGTAATATGTGAAGAAAATCCCGTGTTTGGGTAGTCTGCAAAACACCCTTGATCTTCTTTCACTCCCCCCATTCCCCTTCTCTTAATTATATTTTTAATTTTTTCTCTTTTATTTTCTATCTTTGTATCT
Source organism: Calypte anna (assembly GCF_003957555.1). Classification (NCBI taxonomy): domain Eukaryota; kingdom Metazoa; phylum Chordata; class Aves; order Apodiformes; family Trochilidae; genus Calypte; species Calypte anna. The sequence goes on from NC_044274.1 coordinate 14,527,123, forward strand.
CCACCCCCGCTCCCCCTCCCCTTTTCTCCTTTCTCTCTTCCTCTCTTGGGACTAGCATAAGTACAGCTGTTAAAAATAATACAAGGTATGTTTTTCTAAATATTTAAACAGGGATTCTTTGCAGTAGACAGAAGGAAGAACACTGCATACAGACTATGTTGTGCAAACTCTCCTAAGACATTCCTTATAATTTTTCCAGCAGCCAGCATAAAGATGTGGCAACATTAATTAAATGAAATAAGATAAATTTCACAGGATCTATTTCATTATAGCAAAACCTTTTCCTAAAATTCTTTATACCCTTTTAAGATTATGTGTGAAACAGGTGACTATTTCGTGTTCTGTTATTTATTAATTGTTAAGGATTCTGGAGAAAATGTTCCAGAACTATTTTTGCACCATCTGCAAACATACAAAATCAGAGAAACAGTAACACGAAAACTGCCAGTTTAAAGGAAAATGACCACAGATATTTGTGCATTATTAAGTGTTAGAAGATAGTTCTAATGGTATCTTCCTTGCTTAACTATCGCTTTAAGTCTGCCAGCAGCTTCACATTTCTACCATTAAGCTGTATTACGCTACAGGTCAACAAAAGACAATCCTGATAAAGCCTGGGTTTTCTAATGACAATGAATAATTATATTATTATGTTCCCTATGGGTATATATGCAGTTATTCCTGATTTTAGAGCATCAGGCCAGGATTCCACCTTTAACCTATTGCCATAGCACTATATGAAACCAGGACCTCACGCTGCTGTGTGAGACATCTCTTGGGATAATGCTTGTGTCCTGCCTGTGCCAGGAAGGAAGTGGAACAGAGAACATGCTCTCCCTGTGTGTCTTGCAGGGTGCTGGGAGGCCGTGATGTGCTGAAAGGGTGTCCAGGCCCTGCCAGGCTAGGCATCCCTCCACCATCCCACCTCCATCACAACAGCAACTTTGGCTGTCTACCAGGCTGCTGTCACTCTTTGCTCTGCCACTATAAAATGGAAGTGCCTCACCCTTTCTCCTCTCAATATGCCATAAATCAGGATTTATTCTGGCTCAACAATAATGGTAAATCTTTATTTTATGAGCTATCTAGAATTTTTAGGCATGTCAGACCTGTTGTAATAACATGCGTCTTGCTGAAACCAGTGGAAATCTTTTTGTCAACCTAATTAAGAGGGGTTTTGGGCCAGAGGCCTCCTTTCTGCACTTCTGTTTCAGTATTTTGGTCAATTACTTTTCTTCCTACTGACGAATGTTCTAGGTCACTGTAGTAATCTCAGAACATTTAGCACTGGGTAGTCCCAATATCTGCTCCCATTTTGAATGACAATGTCATAATATTCAGTAGTGCTAAAAGTGAAACTTGTTTGCCTCTTCATTCCTCTCTTTTTCCACTGTTGGATGATAAAAGTAGAAAGGCCTGAAAGTGTTGCAATATCCTGGTGTTGCTGCCTTGCTGCCTGGCTAAGTCTGGCCTGTTTGCCATCAGTGAAGAAGGACAAGGATGATTTTGATGACTCAGCTGGGATTGTACTGGCCAGGGAAAGCAGTGAAGAGTGAGAATGATGATTTCAATATTGATTTATGTGGTGTGTTCACATATGTCAAGAAGTGTCTCCAAAACTAACAAACAAGGATTCAGGGCAAGGAAGTGGAAGAGGAAAAGACAACCTGCTGAATATCCATGATGAATTTTGCTAGAGCTTTGTGGCTGGCTCTTTTGTTCAGGTCCCTGTTGTGTTTGCTGGTGGACTGTAATAAACTATAGGGATTTAATTATTAGCACCATGGCATATGGTTGCTGGATGACCAGCTGGGAAATACAAATGAAATATTAAAAATAGGCCAGTATATTTTTCTCATTATTGGAATATCTGACAGATAGAGCATATATTCTGGGCTGGAATCAGACCAGGCTGTGAAAAAGACAGAGAAAAGAATGGGATAGTAGTGGCCCTGTGATTAAGTGCTCAGTGTTTGGGTTTAACAGCCATGCAGTTAGGGAGGGAGGTGGTGAATGTCAGAAAATGTAATTGACCTATGCCTTTTTCAGCTGCCAACATTCATACAGAAGGGTGTGACTGGAAGAAGAAAGTGCCAGGCAACTGTCAGGAGCCTGGCAGAGGAAGAGTGCACATGAGCTGGAAGGAGTCAGTGGACATAGGGACCTGCCAGGATTGTGGGCTGAACTGGGTGGGTAAAGGAGCTGTGAGGGAACTGGAGCTCTGAAAGCATCAACATACATCAACACACAAGTCCCCTCTCACTGCATTCCCTGTACAATCAGGCAGCAGACTGTTCTGTTCACCCTTGTCCCTGACTTCTGTGTGCAAAGCTTCTCTTGGCTGGAGATGTTCCTGCATGGTTACTGCTAGCAGACCACCAGGCTACTGAGGATGGTTTACTGGTGTATAGGCTTTTCTCAGCCCCTGTAATAAGGTAATAATATCTTTACCTTAGTACTTTGAAAGACTTCTTGCCTTCACCTATGAAGTCTTAATAGACATGTATTTAACAGCTGAAACACAGCCTGTTCAGATTTGGTTAGACAGATGTGAGGAAATTTTTTTGGTTAGGTGTAGTATTTACAGCTGGGAAAATATTTTCCTCCATGTCCTTGTTTCCTTTTATTATCTTAGTATATGTTATAATTTAAAAACACTACCCTGCAGGCAGAAATATATCATGGGCAGGAAGGACATCAGGTTTTGAAAGCCTCTTTGATAATATTGATCCCTTCTAGCTACTTTTCAAAATCTGAAACCCGTACATACCTCCTGTTGCTCCAAGCCCACTATCCCTTGCCTCCAGGATGTGTCTTGCTATTGCAGCAGAAAAATAAAGCACTGTCACCACTGGTATAATGATAAATTGTGAGTATTCCAGACAAAAAAATTTAGGTGCTGTGGTTAACTTTTACCTCTAAGAGGGCCAAGGCAGTGTGACACTGAGCTTGAAACTCATTTGGGACCAGTGACTTCATATTGTGGAAGTCAAAGGCTCCAGGGAGGAGTTTGCATGACAGAGTGTGGATAGACCTTTCTAACCTGCCTCCTCCACAAGTATAATTTCATCCTTGTTCCCAAAGGAACATTTTTCTCCCTGCTCTTGCCTTATGAAGTTCTGTGTCTCCAGGAAGATGTGTAACCAGCCATCAGCCTCACCTACTGGGTTCACCAACTTGTCCTGCTATCTGTGCCCCATCAGCCACAGGTTACCTTTCCCCAGGGCCCTTCAGCAGGGATATTTAGCATGGTCCTCACCCCCCCCTGCTTCCCTCCACTTCAAAATGATCTCCAACTTCAAATCACCATGTGGCAGTGTAACATACTTATGGATGAATAAGGTGTGTGTAACTCTATGTTCTTCAGTTTCCAAGATGCCACCATAGCATCTTGCTGCTCTGCAGTATTATAAATGGAGTTTTCCTTTGCTGTCTAATCACTTAATCTTTAATCTTTTTCCTTATTAGTGCTGATCAAGCAGAAGCACTCAGACTTCAGAAAGAGGAAGCGACCTTTATTTACATTCAATTTTGACCAAATGAGCACCCTGACAAACGAGGTCACAGAGGACACAGATCCTGCTTGTTTTTTCTTCATTCTTTCTCCATGTAAGTGATGTTTGAGCTCACAGACAAGATCAAATGAGTGTCTACCATTCTTTTAAGAGGAACTATTCAGACAGAGATGGTAGAGATTTAAATGCTACTTCATAGTAGCCATTGGCTATTAGTTACTGCCATGGCTGATTCTAAATAACTACAAGCAGCAACAGCAAAGATGCTGTGGACTTCCTAGAATGGCAAGAGTGTTTGCTGAAGAAATAATAGGCATTGATATGACAAAATTAAGTATTGAAGATTTTGCAGTTAAATGTACTAATTTCTTCTGTCTGCACAGATAATTGCTCCATACATATTCTGTGCTAATACTCAAATGGATCTTAATTATTTTTTTGCATCATATGATGTTTAGCTAAAATACTCATTTCCTCCTTCAAGCATTGTGGCTAAATTTGCATCACAGATCCATGTATTCACCTTTGTGGAGCAGAACAGAGAGCATGAACCTTAGAAGGGCCCATGCCAGCTGCATAATCATGAATCTGATTGAAGCCCCAGATCCTGTACCCAGGACCCATCTGAGTTAGCAGTAGGTCTCAGCTGTCTGTTTCATAACAGACCCTGATGGACAGGACTTACAGAATGGTGTATTTAGCATACATACCCTCTCTCACACCTCTTAGGAGGGACTGTTGGAGAAAGCTAACTGGATGACCAGGCTACAGAAATCAGAATGTCTAGTTCTGATAAGGGAAAATTAGGAAAAATATCTTCCATGCTGTAGTTTCTTTGCAACAGGATCAAGGGTTGTGAAAAATTGCTCCATATATTATGATATGTGACATTCACACTGCAGCAGTGATGGAGAGCTCTCTTCCTCTTTTCCTACCTTGCCTTGGTACTGGCTACATCGCTTTGGCCCTGGCTTTAGATGAGGCTACAGGGAAAATCTCAAACCCCAGTAAGAGCAGGGGTGATAGCCTGGAGGCTTTCATCTAGAGGCAGTCCCTGAATCTCAGAGAGGTCACAGGCCATAATCTGTGACTCTTCATGATTATGGAGATGGTTATGGAGATCTCTGGTTACTGGCTTACTTATCAGTCAAACTAGAATGAAAAAACCAAACGAACCAAAAAACCACATTTAATCAAAGAATGTAATGCAGGAGTTAAAATAAACTGCTATTTTAAAGTGAGAGACTAGCTGGAACTACATATAGAAATTTGAAAGAGTTTTGTGTGCATGAAAGAAATTTTCTAAGTCTTTCTGTAATTACATGAGAATACTTTTATTTTGATCTTGTCTCCACAGAAAAGTGCCTGTTACCTGCCCTGAAAAATGCTTATTATTTTACATAGATGGATAGGAAGCTGAACTAAAAAAAAACAATTTGATTCATCTTCTCTCTCCTACTCCTATCATTAGAATATTAAAAATCAAAAAACTTGGGACAATTTGGATAAGTTAAAGGTTTCTTTGTGCCAATGCTTGCTAGTGGGATGTGGGTTGCTCAAATATGCTATTGAGGTTAAAAGTATTCTGACAAAATACAGAACAGATTAAGTAATAATTTCAATGTTATTCCTTAAACTTTTCTAAGAAAAGTAGTTCAAAATAGTAATGGCAGCAGGACTATCTGATGTTCACGGAACTGATGTTCAGAGTTGGGATTAATGAGATCAGAACAACCAGATACCATTGTTTTCTCCCTGAATTTAATTCCTGAATACTCCATGAATTTTTTTTCCTTTTTGTTTTCAAAACTTGTTCTACATTGCAGCTCTTTAGAATCAGTGATACAAAAGAAGTATCCTTCCTAAGCTCTCTTTTTTTTTGCTGCAACAAGAGTTGTAATTTTGTCTTCTTTGGAGTTTTTAGAAAGCACCACATGACAGTAAAACTAGGACTGTTACATGTATGTTGAACCCCTATATGTTGATTTAGTAATTCCCAGGCAGTTCTCAAAGGAGAAATACTAGTCAGTTTCTTAGGAGAAAAAACATCTAATACACATAGAAAGCAGCCAGTGATTTCAGATGAAGTCTTTGGCAATTATAGTAGTTTATTTTTACCAGTTAATTCATCACCCCTGCAGACATTCCAACACAACGGTTTGTGCAGCTGCTGATGAATCAGACCAGGGAGATCATCAGCTTCAGAAAACAGTTTTTGGGAGTGTTTCTAAAAATGGGATCTGTTTATAAGCTGGTTCACAGCGCCTTACAACATTGCTGCACAACAGCTGTGCCAGCACATTTGAGGAAGGAATGAGTACAGGGTGGGAAGGAAAAGAATATATTATATAGGCATTGGTGCCAAATACTTTGTCTTTTAACAGATAAAATTTTGACTATGTTCCTTTTATCCATACAGTTAATTGTATAAGGCACTTCAAGGTATTACACAGAATGTAGAAGGATCTAACTATTGGACAGATTTTCTGTTTTTTCTTATTCTGGCTCCTCTAGTTTGTTGCTGTTGTGTGTATTGAAATACATGGTTTCAACACCACATTTATATCTTTGTACTTTAGTACAAACACTTACACCCCCCTAGTACTTGTCTTGAGCTGATGTCTTATTCTTATCATATACATGATGATGCTTGTCCCACACGTACTGTATTTATCATTATAGACTTCTAGGAGCTTGCGAAAGTCTCATTTTATCCCTCAGTCTTTTAGCATCTTGGCTATAGGCACAGCCAGCTGCTTTCCAGACTCTGGGGTGACAGTCAGTATAGCTGTGGGTGACAACACAAAACTGTACTTTACTTTGGAAGTGGCTCAATTGTAAGGATAAGTCCTTAAAATACACCCAGATTTTGTGTCTACAGAGTGTAATTCAGTGTAATTCCCTCTCTAAAACATATTTTGTTCCATCAAACAGTATGACAAAAGTTGTCTCCAATAAGTAATCCTGGAGATGTGACATTAGTATAGTAGTGTGACAGTTGCACAGAAAAAATGCAGTTTACCATTGCAGGTTAATGCATTAAACAGCTGCTTTTTCACACACATGCATGCACACAAATGTATTCACACACTTTATTGTTAGTGTATTTGTAATCCAATTGGCTCTGGGTGGAAGAAATTATGCCATATATGTCTTCAGGTGACTACCTAAGTGATTTCCTCATCAGCTACTGAAATGTCTAATAATTGCCACTTCCTAACACAGATCTTGCTGAAGCCTCCTGGGTCTCTAACTCTTCCTTGCCTTTCATCATACAAGAGTATATCCCAGTACTGAACTATCTTCTGTAGTGCTTTTTCTCTTTTCGGCTTAAAATTAGATACTGAATTTTGTGTCTACTATATACACAGAATCAGTATGTTCGGTCAGAAAATTCTCCCTTCCAAATAAACAAACGCATTGTAATTTCTTTATTTCTATCAGGAGAAAAAGTATCATTTGGTTTCAGTGCAGTGTGTCAGAGGTTGCAGTACTAAACGGATCATTTGTTTCTGAGTTTCTGCATATCTCGTCTCCAGCAACTGAAGATATTAGCAAAACTGCACCTGCTTTCCAGGATATTTTGACCTGAGAGTTGTATGTGAAGAGACAAATATCAAATTGCCACTAGACAAAGGAGATAGAAAAATCAAAGCTGGGGTTGAAACTTTAAAAAATATTAACACATTTCCTTAAGCAAAAAAAATGTGTGGGCATTTTTTTTCCAACCCTGGATGCACTTATAAAAAAATTACAGGCATATGTATATTCTGCATTCTCCTAAATGTTTCCACTCTGAATGAAGTGTCAAGCTCTATAATGAATAGGCTTGCTCTTAAGATAGTGTTGGATGTGCTCATGTTCACTTAAACTCAGTGTGTGTGGGAGGCTCAGCTTCTCAGATGGTGTTTAACTTTTAGAAAGATGGGGGCCCAGTTTTCTTCTTTAGGTGAAATGTGTGAGCTACTTTTAAAAGATATTTTTAGTTTTATACAAAACATTCTTTCTATGAGTCCATTTATGTGTCAGCTTAATTCCTACAATACATGTCAAATTCCAAATATATTTTAGGGCATCACAATGGTTAAGAGTTTAGCCTCTCTCTCTCTGTCTCTCTCTCTTTTTTTTTTTTTTTTTTTTTTCTTAAGCTAGTTAGTGCAGTAATAGGTAGGTCACTCTGGCCACATTCCCAGAATTTAACAGTGGGGGCCTTGTGGAATGCTAAACGATGTGTATAACAGCATTCAAGCTCTCTGTGAGCCAATCCATCAAAACATTTGCTTCTTTGAAAATGTGTTCTTCAAAAAAATGGGCATATGGAACTTATTAGACTATTTGGTGGAGTTCAGGCAGCAGAGCCCAAGAGATGCATAAAGACATTTAAGGACACAATTCTACTTTAAGGTAATAGGATCCCTAAACTGTTCTTTTGCTAGCAAATACATGAAAAATACAGGGGATGTACAGTCTGAATGGAAATACAGTCTGAATGGAGAGGTTTGACATTCCAAGCAGTCACAAGACCTTAAGAAGAGAACTTGTAATAGTAGTAAAAAAGTAGTGGTTTGATTTCAGCAGCATCTGTTATATTTGGTTCTGTTTCCTCAGTGGAGTGTATTGATTCTTTAACAGTTGGCTTTTAAACAGTTCAAATTGTATCGAGGATTTCTGACTCACAGTTTCACTGCAGTGGATTTCTGTGTCTCTGGTGCATTGGCAGTGAGGATCAATCAGTCTCCTTGGAGATTAAAAGAGACAGTACTGCATATGAGAGAAACAAATTAATTGCCATTTCCAGCCCTTGCTTGTAGCTTCTTCCAAGTGACTGCTCATCCCTGACACACAGCAAGCACAGAACGACCCCAAAATGAGCTGATACTCTTTTTGAAGTGTTGAACCATAAACCAAAGGCATAAGTGACCTAAATCAGATTTTGGTTTTGGCAGCCATGGAAAGAGATAGGACTGTGTTTTGCTGGTCTGTAAGTAGTCCTAGAGCAGACTGTTACACTGAGTCCTTCTTTGGTGGCAGAATTAAAGGAGGGTGGAGGAATCTGTGCAACCTCTATACTCTCTCCCTTCCTCTCATCTTCTGTGACACTCCTCTGAGCATGAGCCTGTGGCCTGTGTAGGGTCCTTATGACACACTGCGAGCTTTGATCAGCAAAGAAGTAAAAGGGCACTCTGTTCTTGTGTAGCTTCTTTCATACAATTGGGTGTTACAGGACAATGTATGGACTTCAGACCAATGATTTCTGTCCTGTAAGAAGACTGAAAGCTAAGTCTTGGGACTTTATTTTGTTGATGTATCTGTACTCAAGGATGTTCTCATTTTGTGTGGCTGCAGTGCAAGGAGGCAAAGTAGCGTACTGAGTTATTAGAAATGGATTGTTTCCTTTTAAAGTAAGGTTGGTGTCATTTGCTGCTTTAGTGTAAAATGGTATTTTTTATCCTAGTATTTGAATGCAGAACTGAATCACATAGTAGGCTTCGACAGCTTTGATGCTGTTACATAGAACCTCACAAGTACTGTTTGTAGCAGGCAAGTAAGCCTGCAACAGTTGGAGGACTGGTGGACAATAACCACATGGTGTACAAGTGCTGTGAAGTTATGCAGGAGTTATTTCCCATCGATACTGTTGAGCTATCTGCAATTATGGGCATAAGCCCCATCCTGCACTTGTCTTGATCCAGTTCTTGACTTACACTGCCTGTCCCTGCTGTGTCCTTTTTTTTCAGTTCCCTGCATTGCTTCCTCCAGGGCAGGATGCTGCTTTGTGGGTGACCTTTCTTCCTAGTGAGCACGGAGAGGGAATTTGCTGGAGATGAGCTGCTCACTTGCTTGCTGTGCTCCAGCAAGCAACACACATTTCATTCCCTTGCAGTCAGGCCAAGCTGCTACACAGGTGATGCCCCCAAGGATTTGTGGAAAGGATTCTGGCATTGTCAGTGCTGCTTTTTTTCAACTTCTACAAGAGAGTAAAACATCCCAGAAAAAAAGTCTCAGCCCTAAGACATTGGCTAGGGAACAGGGAACAAGGAGGGACAATAAAACATCTCAGCCTTCAACCACAGGCCCCTGTAAGGGTCTCAGTGACCCTTGTCCAACAGTCTTAATATGATACTTGCCAATATTCTGAGGCTTTATTTGTTATCATTACTATCAGGAATTTAAATGGCAATGTCCCTATCTGATCTGAAGAAATGCTGTATTGTTTTGTTATGCAAAGTTCTCAGAAATAAGCTGTGGAAAAAGAAACTTTTTTACTTTATTGCCTGTATTTGGAGGAGGCTTCTGGGATAGAAAAGTTTCCTGGGAACTGGACACTGCTCTAAGAGTGGAAACTTGTGAAAAATGAAATTGCCTTTAATGGATTTGTAGTTGAGTAAATGAAGTTAAACTGCAGATGTATTCCCAGACCCCTTTGCACTTGTTTTCCCACCTGGGGGAAACCAGTCAGCCACACTGAAAAGCTAAATTTTCGTGTCAGAGACATGACACTGGAGTTGTGAAGCCAAAGCAATATTTCTGCATGTAATGCAGGCAAGAAAGAAAAAAGCCTCAAAACTGCCTGGGTAGAAATTTAAGAAGTGTGGTATTTTGGCATCATGCCATCCTTTGGAAATCAGGGACTTCTCCCATTGTGTTAGCTTTTAACAGAGTTGGAACAATGTTGGTCCTCTTTAAAAAAATCCCACCTACTAAGAGCATGGCTTTATTGAGCCAGAAGAGTTTTTGCCGGAAAGCATCATGGGATTTTGTAGCACCTGGAGGTGGACTCCCTTTATTCCTTTTTATTAGTCCCATTCATTCAGTTCTTGAGCCTCTTCTCAGCACTGGAAGAGTAGTGATGCATCTGATTTGCTGATATTGTCTGCTTCTTATCACGACACAGCAAAATCTCGGGAGAGGCATGTGGAAGAAAGACAGGAGAAGCTGAAGACACTGCACAGGCTGTAGGTCTGCTGGGAAGGATGACAGTGTGTCCTGTAGGATGGTCTCTTCCTTTGTGCTTCCTCTCTTCTGATGTGTGTATCATTGTAGTTCCCAGATGCTTGTGGTCCTGTTTATGAGCTTTTCCTACAATGTTAGCCATGAAGTACAGGCTTCTGTCCTCATGGCTGGATTTCTAAGGACCAGGTTGCTCTGTTCTCTCATCCTCACTCTGTGGCAGAGAACAGTATCTGATCTTAGCTCATTCATTGACTAATGGATTGTTTTTCTTTTGTTACAGTAAACATGGGTTTGTGTTGAAGGGATTCAGCTATTATAGGTTCAGGTAAAGTTCCTTACCAAGCTTTATGAAGCCTTTAAACTGAATTGGGTTGTCTTAATTGGTTTACTACTCAAGGTTCAGTCCTGGAGTAATTAAACAAATTAAGCATTTGAGACTGAGATTGTCTGTATTCCCTCTGTTGTGGCTGATATCTATTGAGACATTAAGCTCTTTTTCTGCTCAAGTTATTTTATTTATAAAATTTTAAATTTATTTTGGTATTCTACAGCCACTTCCTAGGGGATTTGTGCCTGAAAAAATTAGAAGAATGAGCCATGTAAGTCTATGAGAGAAGTTATAAAATAAACATCACACCATGTGTGGGGTAACATTTTTTACTGCAAGTGGCTGCTCTCACTTTCTGGCATTTATACACATGGCCATCTGTTTGAAGGCTGTTTGAAGTGGCTGTATTCCAGTATTTATGTAACTTGCCTGTAGAAAGGAAATGACATCATTCAGTTTCCTGAAGAATATTACCCATGCCAGGACCAAGGAAATAAAATTTACAATAAATGTAATATGCATTTTTAAACCTTTTTCTCTTTTACTGTAATCCATCTCTTTGTGCTGGTCTAACCATCCTGCCTTCAAAGCAATGGCAAGCCCAGGAAACCTCTGACATTTCACACATGCTGCTCACGCATGCAAGTGCCTCTAACTTACAGGACTGGGCTAATACAATGGCAAAGACTGTATCATCCTCCACTGAGAGAGGCATAAATTAACAGCATCTTCATAACGAGACTGGGTGAAGCTTCAGTGCCTTCAAGGGACAGTGACAGAGCAGAAGCTATTTGTCATGCCTGAAATAAATATGAGACTTCATTAATATAAGACAAGCAGTTTCATATAAGTCCATATTAGGGTTTAGGCTTAGAGAAAGTTTGTGTTATTACAGTGTGCATAAAGGGTGTACATGTTCCAAAACATCTGTTTTAAATCTTTGCCAAACTATAAAGGTTCTCAGCTGGTGGTTTCAAGTGAGCCATGTTGAGTTACATCACATGAGGGCTTCCTCCTGCTCTGTCTCGCCAGGAACTTGTCAAACTTTTGTCTAGGCTGATAATTCCTGTTTACTGCCTGCTTTGTCTATGGAAGTTTCAAGTGAATCAAGGACTACTGGATCACCTAGCTAGCCAGCCAAATGAAATAAGAAAGTCGTTTACTTCTTTTACAGAGTTTTGGTTGGAATATGCATTTGGGTTTTTTTCATGTAAAAGGTAATACAAAATAGACAAGCCCTATTCCCAAAAGAATTCTGGTCAAACAGTTGCAGGTATCATTTACAATCACTTTTACAGTTTCAAGGTACTTAATGTTTAAAGCTAGTGTGAACTAATGACAAACAAATTGTAATTTGTAATGACAAGTTATTTACCATCCTTGACTGTTGTTTATGGAATTGGTTATTAGACACTATTCAGTCTCTCCTATAAAACACAATTTAGTTGGACTTTTTTCTGTGACTCGTTTATTGGACTGATTTTTGTTGCCTTTTGTTCATGTTCCTATACTTTTGAAACTTTCTCATAGCAAAGTCATTATTCCTGTTAAAAGGAAATTGAAATTACAAAAAAGATTGACTAATGATGTCCTTTAAGAATTTATGGGATTCATATAATCTGCTGGTTTATGTTTATCACTGACCTTGGGTATTCTCCAGAATATGTTGAAATATGAGAAACCACCTCCATCCATCGGATTACAGCATAAGATGATACAAAAAATATTGCTAACTTTTGTACCTCCCTACAGAAATTAAATGAACTTTATATCATGGTTAGGATACCTGATAACAAGGAGATACTGGATAATAAATTATGGTCTTACATAATAACAATAAAACTAGGAAAGTCTATTGAAGTCGGGAAAGTGAGGAACAAAAAGCTTTTATTTCCATCCGATTAATTGTACAGTCTTTCCAGGCTGAATCAATAAAATCTGATGATTAAATGCTGAATTTCAACATCACTTCTTTTGGTATGGATCAGCTTACACCAGGAGTATGGGACTTTTCTCCAGAAGAATATTTATAAGATTAATCATACCAATGACTTCCTAAATGTAGATATTTGTCTGAATTAAAGACTTACTGAACATCACTAAACCATGGAATTACTATGAGTAAATACTGACAATCACCAACAAATTAGATACCACTTAAACTATTCTACTAGAAAGGAGAAATAAAATCCATAAGATAGAATTCCTTTGAAAAATATAGTTATTATTACAGTCAATTTGCTCAACAGATTCTTAGAATGGGAGTACTGAAGTAAAACTATCATACCTCACAGATGCTAATGGAATTCCTATAAACTAGCAGCAAGCCTCTTGAATGACAAAACTTCCTAAATTCTCTGATTTTGAAGAATTTTGTTATAGTCTTATGGGAATGTCTGAAATGAATGAACTCCAGTTTGATCAAATGCTCAGAAATTAATGGCTGGTTAGATAAAATTCTCTGCATTTTGTCCCAGTTATAAATACCCATGGAGCAGTGTAGAGAGTCTGAAAAAGCCAAAAATACACAATAAAGTAAGCAGTAAAAATCAATTCAAAGACACTTCTTCAAAGGATTATAATCCATATCAGACAAATACACTTTAATTCTTATTTTCAGATTCTTCAAGAGTTCTCTGTATGCTCAGTATAGAAGCCTGATATGTATTCATTCTTAAGGGGAGGGATATAAAGAATTTTCATACTTTACTACCTACAGGTGCACTGAGTGCTCTTACAACAATCACATAATATTGCAGTTCCTGTGCAGTCCACAAAGCCAGTTTTACCTCTGCTTAGATGGAGGCTGAATCAAGCTGTGACGGACAGGAATTCTAGAAAACATATGACAGTAGTAGATGATCATTTCACAGAGTTTTATTTTGTTTTTGGTTGTAGTTTTGTTTTTTTTTTTCTTTTAATAAGGAAGTTTTGCTTCTGATCAAGGAAAAAATTTTGACATGAATTTGTTGCAGTGTAGGACACTTTCAGCTTCAATATTAGCCTTATGTGACCACATACCTACTTGATGTATTTTTTTATAATCAAAGCATCAACAAAGAAATGCACCAAATAAAATCCCGAACAAGTATAGTAATTTTAATTGTGGTAGGACCAAAGCAGCACCTAGCCAGGATCCAGCCAGCTCCTAGTTTTACACCTTTATAGAGCACTATTACTGCATTCCACATAACTGACAAGAGAAGCTTGCAGGCAATTAAGCCCAGTAAATGCAATTATAACCACTGTGTTATCATTATGAGTAAGGACATTCTACATAAATTTCCAGGTATTTATACACCTATATTAAAAGAAGTGAAAATTAGAGGGAAAATATACTACCTTGTCCACCTAATGTACATACATTTTAGCCAATCAAATTTTCATAAAAGTTGTGTCTTTATCTGAAGCAAATAACTCTTGATTAGCCAGACAGTATCTCCTACATGTTTTGCAGTCAATTTTAGATGTTTCTAATTTTCAAGTGCTCTTTTGTTTGTTTTGGGTGTGGAACAACATGAGTAATTTCAGCTTGAAATATTGAAACCCACTGGGTTTCAGCAGGTCCATATTGGGTACGTAAATGTCAATGCATCTGCTTTTGTATGTTTGGGCTATTTTTTTCTTTTTCACTCAGTAACAGCATCAAAAGAAACCCTGGAAACTTACCTGAAGTCTAAAGCATATAAGGCATGACAAAGCCAGTTAGCATTTCTTGTCCTTAGGAAATAATAGTAATTCAAAAATTTAAAAAAATGGCGAGTATGATATTCTCTTCATAAAGGAGATTCCTAAGGTTTATTATTATAGAAAAACGTAAACATTTTTTTTGTACTTTTTTCCTGCAGGAACCAGGAAATAATGATACTGCTCTCATCTCACACTGTTTTTTGGGCCCTGCTTGAGTAAGCCAGAGCTGAAGGGTCCAGCAATGGGAAGCAGAAGTTTCTAATATGATGGAATACCTATTTTAAATTTTATTCAGAAATCTTATGGTTTTCTAGGTTACCAGCTACAGTGCGTAAAGTATCTAAACCCTAGTATTCCTATTTCACATTATTTCACAGGGATTCTGCAGCTAAACCTGGACCCTAAGAACCCTCAGTAGAACTGTGTCTCCAACTCCATAATGGGGAATATGGAAGCCTTGACATCCCTAATTTTAAGATGATCTTGCTAATAAATTTATCTCAGAGCAGAGATCCTTCAGAGCCATAAACTGAGGTAGGAGGAAGTAATGCAGGTTTCCAAAAACCCCTTCTAATATTTCTGGTAGGAATAGTGGTTCATGGAAAAAATTCCACTATTTTAGGGGAAAAGAGCCAGTCTCCCAGTTTTCCATTTATCTTGCTAAATTAGTGCTTTGAATTGCAAAAGTGCACAGTATTGAGGATTCTTCAATGGAGTCACCTCTGCATTCATTATTATAGCTGTGGTCACCAGCTGAGCAGGCATGTAAGTAAGGCTTTTTTCACCCTAAATTGTCAGTATGCATATATCTGTGACATGAAAAACTATAACACAGGAAGAAGCCTTAGGTCAAGCCTTTCACCAGCTCAATTGCCCTTCTCTGGACATACTGCAGCACCTCAATGTCCTTGTTGTAGTGAGGGACCCAGAACTGAACACAGCATTTGAGGTGCAGCCTCACCAGTGCTGAGTACAGGGACACAATCCCTTCCCTTCTGCTGCATTGTTTCTGATAGGTGGCTACCTGAAGGCTCATGCTCAGCTGGCTGTTTACCAGCATCTCCAGGTCCTTTTCTGACAGGTAGTCAGCTTATAGCAATAAAAACAGTCATTAAGTTTTTTTCATATAATCCCTATGGTTATTTTCCTTCTTTAATGATTATTTAGATAAAGGCAGCAAGAACAAGGGGTATTTAAATAAAGAAGACAAAACCAAATTAAAATTTTAGGGAATTTCTGGGATCAACAGGGCTCTCCAGGAACCATATCCATAAAGCACTTTTACATACTTCCAGAGAACTTCAAGCAATTTTCGTGAAGTAGTGCTTGCCTGAGCAGTTTAGGCAGTGAGAAATACATGCTTACATTACAAAACAGTTCCTGATTTTACTCAATTTTTTTTTCTCAATTTGGCAACACTTTTTCCCCTGTCAGCCTTTTAAAACCAGCAACACAGGCTTCCCCCTAATGTCTGCTCTGACTTTCTCAGATCATGAGTTTAAATTAAACGTGCAAGTGTATTGCTTTATGAATTAAGTGTATTTGAATCTGGCAAGGCATGGTCAGCTAGGCATGGAATTGCACCTTGCTATATTTCTTAGGGGTGTGAAGAGGTATTTCACAGAGTTTTCTTCTGTGTTCTCCAAAAGACCAGTCTGGTCTACAAACACATGGGACTGTGAAAGCATTCATGTGATGCCAAAACTTACTGCAAATTCTTATTCAACAGCTTGAACACTGCTTACAGACTAGAAATATCCTTTACACTAACATCACAGCTCTGTAAGTAGTTTTCTATTAACTTAGTGTTGACTTAACCCATTCCTGCCCCCTCCACATCATATACTCAAGACCACTTTGGGCTGTTATCGTGATAAACTGGACTGAAGATTGCATACAGTTGAAAAAAATCATACCAAACATTAGGGGGAATACTGGTGTCTGTGTGTATATGTATTTTTCAGCAGGATCTACTGAAAACTGGTAATCAGATGTTTTTAAAGGACAATGTGGCAAGGACTGCCATGACTAAGGTCTTCTGACAAATTAAACTCCATAGAGATTAGCAACAAAAATTTGCTTCTGTTTAAAAACTACTTCTGTGTCACAGCCCAGTTTTCCAAGGCCAAAGCAGCAGCCTCAGCAGGAATAAAATCCCATTTACACATGTCAAATAACTCTTATGTGTCCCTAGAGGAAGATTGATTGTCACTGCTGGAAGTGTCAGGGTGTTTGGCTGAGCCACACAGCTCCACGCTCCTGCTGGCCCCAGCCCGGGCAGCTCTGGGAGCGCACATGCCAGGGCCCCTCAGTTTCACAGTGTGGTCCGGAAGGATATTTGTTCTTCTGCAGGCTTCAAAAACAGGAAGTGACATTTCAAGTAATTGCAGATTTACTGTGAGCCCATGGCTGGTCCCTCTGCATTGTCCCTCTTTTCCTGTTTGAGTTCGGAGGAAGTGGCCAGTGGAATGGGGGGGTGGGAGACCTCCCTGTGATGCTTCTCCAACTGCAGCCTACATTACCTAGGAGAAGAGTGACAAAAACATATTCAAACCCTTGCCAAAGGCTCACAAGAAATATTTGACATCTAACCTATAACAACAAGCAGGAGTTAAAGGTTAGATCACACACAAGCCAAGCATTTGAGAAAAGGATATGTCTAAGTCATCAACTTATGCTGGGCTGTAAAGGAACAGTGTACAACAGCAGAAAGGGCTCTGAGCTTTCAGGAAAATACACTGTGGTTTAGTGCACCTATCTTTGACCGTGAAATGTGCCAGCTGGTTCTATGTACTTATGTTTTCATATCCAAAAGCTCTTCTGAACTCTGTCACCATGGGGTGGACATGAAGAGCTACTCTCTTTGCCTGTGTGCATGCAGACATGACTTATTACACAAGTGATCTGGTTTCCCATGTAACATCACTTGTTGTAGGGAACTTTAAGGAATTAGACAATCAGCATTGCTGTCATGTAATTTATGGAGGTAAAGCATCTAAGCTAGCAATGTATTTTTTGAGACACTGTATTGGTATTCTGCAAACTGAATGAAGGAAATACTATCTTAGTTGGTAAGTGCAAAATACTGCATAGTCTACTTCAGTATTTATAGTACTGATACTTCAGTGGCTGTGTTTCAGAAAAAGTAATTCTTCTGCCCATTGCTTCACCTGGCTACTGAAAAAGCATCTGAATCTAGGAAGATGTGTTCCAAGAAGTCAGACAAGTTTCTTTTAAATTTAATTTTAGTCATACTCCATGTGAATTTACCGGACAAAAGCTAATCCTCAAGAAAGAAAATCAGTTTTATCCCAAGGTAATGAATAAAATTTGGATCTTGTTACAGCTTTCTCTCAGCATGTATTTCCCAGCTGTTAGCCAACTAGTGATTTCCTCTAACAACAATGCATAAGCACAGAAACTGCCAGAAGAAAATTCACGTTAAATGACTATTTAGATTGATAGATTACTGGTTATAAGGGGACAATATATAAATGATTTATGCCAGATTTCTTGTTTTTAGATGGCTAATATTAAGTAAGTAGAATCTTGATGTAAGATATGAATTTCCTATATTTTCCACAAGTAAAATAAAGACAAGTTTTGAACAAGAATTAAGGGCCATTACTAATCCATTGTGAATGTATCCCATTTATTAAGAAAAAATGCACCAGAAACTAATAATTCATAATAGTCAGTATTATATGCCAACAAGTTGTAGTATGCACGTGTAAGTATAAACATTATGCTGGCAGAGAGGTAGTGACTTTTGGAAATATTCCTCTCAGAACAGATGAAGTTGCCAATAGCACATGCAGAAAACAAAATTAAGTAGAACAATATACCAAACTAGTGTTGCAGAATAAGCTTTCCTACTTACGTTTTGTCAGGCTAGAGGTTATCAACACATATTTAATGGAGTTTATTTAACAACACGCCTTGAGATACAGACACTTTGCTAGTAGACCTCATTTATAAAATTAAACAGTTTGGAAGGTATTCTAAGATGCTTGATTATTTTATCTTTAGTTAAATACTTCCTTATTGACAGTGCTAGGTTCCTCAGTTCACTGTTAAAAATGTTTTTGCTTAATGATTTTCTCTTTCCTGCACTTAATTAATTATGATTGGAGTCTCAAATAGCAGAGTCAAAAACTGAGGCATCACTGAGCTTAAAGACAAGCTGTATATGCTGAAAAGAAAGAATAAAGATGGTTTATGTGAGGTCTATACACTGTTCTTTCCCTAAATTAATATATCTTCCTCTCTGTGCCCACTGGGCCTGATCTTCAGCTTTGTGTTTGAATTCAAGGGTGTCACTATCGTCATAGCATCGGTTGCCTCTCCCAGGAGAGCTGGGTAACCTGAGTTCTTCAGGCTAGCATTTCCATTTATTTCTCTCATACCACTTCTGAATTCCTCCCCTGCTGCCTGTGTCTTAGTCAGTGGTTCCTTCTATGACAGAGACTGGGGTGTCTTCAGCCCACACAGTTCAAAATTCAGGATGCTTGTCCAACAAGTAAAAATGTTCTTCCAAGCTGGACAGAGGAGATGTGAACCTTTGTGTGCTGCTTTAGCTAGTGGACTTATATGATGTGGAAGTGGGAGAGAAGACATGGCCAGCCCTCAGGAAGTTTTGTATGAGTTTTAGTAGTTATGCAAAAATCCAAACCAAAATCATCAAACCAATGTATCTGTTACCAGAGTAGACCCATTAGTAACATAGGCAAACTCTCCATTTTTAAGATTTTATTCTTTTGGCCAAAATAGCAACCTGACCTTCCAGCATTCTTAATTCCTGGTGTTAACACTGTAGGGGTTTTTTAATCTTTCATGTTTTTATTAACCCCTTATGTCCATGGAATGGAAGCATGGTGAGGGCATGTGGCAAAGCACACTGGCCACAGAAGACCTGAGCCTGTGGAGACAGGCACTTAATGGCTGAGAGATGTGGGAAAAGCAACATCATACAAATGTGGAAGAATTTGTATCAGGTTAAGAGAATAAGTATGAACTGAACATTATCTTTCAGACACAGCAATGATTTGAATTAATCAGTTCCACGAAACTAGAAAAAAGGCTACACAGAGGTTACCCCCACAGAGGTTACCCCTCGCCTCTCCTCTTCTTTGCAGAATTCAAAAAACATGATCACAGGTCCATGACCAAGGAAAATGTGTAGCAGTCACCTCTATATGACCTCCATAGTGACCTCCTCATTTGTGCCTCCATGATTTCCCTACGCTTCTTTCCACCAGCTAAGGATCTGGGTAAACATGACCAGCTGGCATATTTTCAGTGGAAATACCAATTCTAATTTATCAAAGTTCATAAAGAACATGGGGTTGTTAAGCTTTGTCATTCAAGTGGAAATTCTATACTATCAAACAACTGATGATACTACCACATTTTCCTCAATTATAATTTTATAATATAGTGCTAAATGAAGCTCCAGTGCAACCTAAAATCCATATCCAGCCAATCCATGTGAAATAACCCCCCTATATTTTTCAAATCTCTTTTTTACAAACTTCTGCTATTTGAAAACACAAGTAATCCACATGGCTGCCACTTGAAACTATTTTCCTAATATGCTCCATTTGGAAAAGTGGAGGTTCATGTCTCTGCTTCAAGAGTTCTGTCACAGTCAGATGCACAAATATTACTCCCTAAAAAATATATTACAGCTAAATTTGAAAACCTGGCTTTCAAAAATCATTACTTTATTATTAATAATTTTGGTTTCCCCAGGAACATACAAAATATTGCTTTCAGCATTGTGGCCTAAGGTACACCTTGTCATTGTGGTATAACTTTAGAATGTTTTACAAGCTCTGCTCAAGCTCTCAGCTTTCATGGGATGCAAACATCCACTTCTCTGTCCCTTGAACTGTGACCTTAAGCACCTAGGTTTCTTCCTTCCCTGTGGGAATCATGTGATTGCACTCTCAGCAGATAATTTTTCCTGGATTCTTTCACAGTATTTCCTATACAGGAAAACCATTCTGTTATCTCACTTTAGAAGATTACTAGTGACCATTTTCATGTTTTTAAAAAATGTATTGTGTCTTCTTCCTTTTCATTGCTTGTATGAAAACTAATACTTTAGAAGAAGTAAAGAAAGGATC
Organism: Calypte anna; assembly: GCF_003957555.1. Lineage (NCBI taxonomy): Eukaryota > Metazoa > Chordata > Aves > Apodiformes > Trochilidae > Calypte > Calypte anna. The sequence continues at coordinate 14,547,738 of NC_044274.1, forward strand.
ACAAATGTGGGATTTTTTGCACACAGGATAGAAAATAAACAGTGGTAAGTACAATAATGCAGCTCTTAATCAAGAAGGACACAGCTATCATGTCTTCATATGCTTGGCTCTTTATGTTTCTGCAGTTACATTTTGTTAAGAAAATAGTTCAAGCAGACTTTCAAGGACTTACGAAGTATGTGCAGTCCTTAGAAACAGAAGCATGATAAGCCAAATATTGTTTTTGGTTACCTTGATTTGTAACTGAAGTAATCATGAATTTATACCACTATGTCTGATAAAAGAATCTGACTCAATGTCATGCCTAGTTGCTGTGCTGAAGGAAGGCTTATTGTTGCCCTACTGTTCAATGAAAATCAGTGGAAATGTTAAGTCAGGTCTTGTCTGAAAAAAAAACCTCCATGGATTTTTTTCATATGCAATCATCATACATATAGTATACTGCTGAATGATATTGGATAAACTTATAAAAAAGTGCATCATCCCTGTGCTGAAAAAAAATAAACTGTGTGAGTCAAATATTTCTTTTTATGAACAACAAAGGTCTCTAAGCTTAAAATTCTGATTTAAACTAATTTGTAGTTGTGAAAATACATACTCACTACTCTGTCATTGTTTGAAAAAAAAAAACAGTTATTATAGCTACTGTCATATATAGCCCAAGTCAAACCGTAATTCCTGAACTTGCTTTCAGATCCTGAGAGTGGGGAATTCATGAAATAAAGTGTTTCTCACAAGATTTTCCATTGTGACATTCATAAAAGAATCATAGAATCATAGAATCATAGAATCCTTGGGGTTGGAAGGGACCTCGAAAGATCATCTAGTCCAACCCCCCCTGCCAGAGCAGGGCCACCTAGAGCACTTCACATAGGAACGTGTCCAGGCGGGTTTTGAATGTCTCCAGTGAAGGAGACTCCACGACCCCCCTGGGCAGCCTGTTCCAGGGCTCTGTCACCCTTACAGTAAAAAAATTTTTCGAATATTCAACTTGAACCTCCTATGCTCCAATTTACACCCATTACCCCTTGTCCTATCACTGGTCAAAAAGACTGCTGTCTCCTTTGTTTTCCCCCTGTGGATTATGATTATGATGTTTCTGGACATCAGACAGCACATCCAAGGTACTGTGGTTCTTTTACAAGACCTAAACTGAGCAACTTCATATTCTTCTTCCATTCCTTTGCAATATTTTTGTTATGGTCACACCCTAACTCAGCTCCAGGGAAAAATAAGGCTTTTAAAGAACTGTAGTAGATTTAGTTCTCCAAATTTCAGTGAAGTAATGATACAGGTGAGGTGGGATGGTTTTGCTATTACTGGATGGGTAACAGGACTCTCTTGATAACATAATAATTTTTTTAAGCAAATGTGAAATTTTTTTTTCATCTACTAATGACCTGTCCTGAATAATCAGAAGATGAGTGCTTGTAGCTACTTTTACTTTAACTAACGAAAGATAGAAGTTTGGTTTTAGCAGTGAAGGCTCTGAATATGATGTAAACTCAATATGCTAGAAGAGTGTAAAATTTATTTGTTATATACCAACTTTTAACTGTAATACTCTTATGCTTCTCATGATGTGTGAAGAGAAATTTCAAAAGATAGAAGAATGGTGAAATCTTCCATATTTCCAAAACCAGGGCAAAAGGCTTCTTTTTTTCTTTTTTTTTTTTTTTTTTTTTTTAAATCAAAGTATATCCAGAGGCACTCTAAAAACAATCTTCCTTTGATACTTAAATGGAGTATAAAGAATTTGCCTCTTGACTAGTTTCAGCCCAAAATCCATAGGTGATATTGACTTCGCAACAGAAATCTAGAAAACTAAGGTGTTTTCACAAACCTGGAGGCCAAGTACTTTTCCATGTACTATAAGCCTGGACAGACTGCATCTTTCATGACATAGCACACTCTCACACATAAGTCTCTGATCTTACTGGAAAGTTTTCTGTCTCACATATTTTACTACATCTTTTGAACAAGCAAAATAGGTTGAGCTTCCTCAGTCTTCTTTCATAGTTCCTTGAACTGCTACTGCAGGTCAATCTGAAAATTTCCAAGTTGTCAGCTTTCTTATTAAAAGAAAACATTGATATTAGATCTGGTTAGATTACGCCAGTGAAAGGCTTTCTATTTTCTGTATTAAATTACTTCCCTTCTCCCACCTTCAGGTTTCCTGCTAATGCATTTGAGAATTTCATTTAGCTTCTTGCACAGGAAGTATATGTTTTAATATGCTTTTTTAGTGCTGGTGCTTTCCAGGATATAATCTTCTACCCTAACAATGTGCCTTGCAGCCTGTGTATGGATATATGGCATAGCATTTAGCTGTGTTAAAGTGATGTTCCTGAAATGACCACATTTTAAGGAGGCATCCTGGCCATCTTATAAAACTGAACAGTTCACATCTCATTTACATCTCCAATGAAGTATGTTGATAAATGAAGATATTCTCAGAAATGAGAAATTTTGATTTGAACTGATCCCATTAGAAACACCCATTTCCCCTTCACACATACATTTCTGATATATCAGCTACCCATAAGAAGAGGGGGTTTTTTGCATTCATTTTGTTACAACATTGTAAGACTTCCTTGATGTACAGACTTTCTATGATCTTGCAAGTGGCTGACGCTAGCTTTCCATTTTTTGAATTTACAATAATGAAGTTCAGAGTGTTTAAGATCCCCTCAACACTTCTTTGGAAAAAAAGTCATGCATTTTTTACTGAAAGATGAACTAATTCCAAGTTCAGTTTCATTAGAAACTCAGTCCAGACACATTGGTGCGTAAGTTACTCTGATAGTGACCATCATGCATTAATATACTCGATGTATTTACCACACTTATAAATATTGGCTAAGATTTTTTTGCTTGGAAAATATAAGTAATTCCATCTCTTAATCTTAATTCCAATGTATAGTGAGTTTCTGCAATTTCTTTTATCTGTGCTTTTTTCTAATATTATTCTTTCTGATAGTTCAGTGTTTTCCATACCCACATGCATAATCAGAATACTCAGCTGTTACAAATATTTTAATTCAACTTAATGTTTTTTTTTTTTTTTTTGTTTGTTTGTTTTTTTTTTTTTTTAAATAATTATAGCCACTTTCACTAAAGATTGTCAGTCTGGAGCTGTAGATGGGCACATTTTTTCCTATTTTTCTTTCCTCAGCCTAATCAATTGCCTTTTACATTGTCTTAGCATTACCCCATTTTGTGATTAATGATTTAATACATGAAGTAGTATACAATAAAGGTCTCATCTTTGCAAACTGTTTGTAACTCTAAAATGTAAAATATTCCTGCTGTCTCTAAAGTAGTCTGTAACGAACATATTTAATATCCACTTATCTGACTTGTACCACTGTAGCCAACTAATACCAGCTATCTCAATTGTTTTTTTTTTGATAAACTTTTGTTTTCAAGTCCCTGACTCGTACAATGTTTATGGGAACAAAGATTGTTTTTCTTATTCCAGTTCTTGATGTTTCAGTTCTCCTATATTTTTTTTCAGATGTACTTGGAAGTTCTTTTACACAGACAAGATATTACCTTGAATGTATTTTGCTTTTTACAGAGATAGCAGTTGTCCAAAAAACATCCATTCTACTTTCCTAGAAAAAGTTGCCCTGTTGCCTAGGTTTTTCTGAAATCCAGGTAGCTCTCCTCATTTATATTACCTGAAGAGCTGACTTTGTTGAATGGGTAACTCCAGGAGAGGATTAAACATAGGTAGGGAAGCTAACTTTGGCTAGCTTCTGAATATGTGTGTTTTCATTTATTATAAGTAGCATTCCCCTAATGAAAAGAAGCAGCTTCCCTCCTGGACATAGGCAAGTGGTAAACAAGACTCCTAATTAATGCCTGGAATAAATTTTGCAGGGACCGCTTGCAAAACTAACATGTTATTACAGTAACAAGAAGACAATCATGTCTTAAAGCAGACAGACTGATGACTTTGGATTAATAATCATCTTTTCCAAACTGATTTTCAGAGAAATATAGTTCAAATGGATCCAGCTGGCCTGCTTAGCACTGCTTCAGGTCTCTCAGCTGCTTAGCTGATGTTTTCAAATGTTGTTTCAAATGAGAACTGAGAAATTACATTTTTTTAATAACCCAGAGAATCAGAAGCTCTCTTTGCTGAGGGCATCAAATTCCTGCATTTTCTTTTAAAGCACAGCAGATGAAGTTTATTAAAAGTAGTAACTTTAATGTTTTTTGTAATCAGAAAGGCTATCTATGCTTTACAATTCTTTCTGACCTGATATAGAGGCTGTGCTTCTGCAGAGTCATCATTCCTTTCTGAGCAAAGAGCATCATTTATGGGACATGCTATGTTTTGGGGGGGTTTAATACTTTGGAGAAGAAGGTTTTCTTTGTTCTTGTTTGTAGATGTAGCCAGTGAAAGCTCAGACTCCTTGGTGCTCTCCACAGACTCATTTCATAAGAGCTAGTATTGAATTCTGAACCCTGTAGAAATAATGGTATGAATGTAGATACAGGCAATGTTGCAACAGATCTTAAATTCCTTGTGCAAACCTGCTCATAAGGGAAAGAATATTTGATTGAATGTATGACAATCATGCACTTGTTAAAAATGAAGATACATGCAAAGATGGAACTCTGATTACCCCACAGAGAGGATTCTGAAACTCTTGTAATACTCTGCATACTCTCTGCAGGCCCAGGAAGGTACAATGTGCGTGTGTGTGTGCATGATGGGGATGATGACAACATACATTTTGTCTTGAAGCAGTAGTTCTCCAAGAACTGTAACTGAAGCAGACAGAAGAAGCAAACAAAAATGTCTTTCTGGTCAGCAAAACAAATGACATCTTGTTCACTGCTCCTGAATAAATTGAAAGGGGAAGGAACTGGATGTGAAGTATTCTTACTATAGGAAAAAAACCAAACACAAAGCCCTCCCTCCCCCAGACAAACAAACAAAGAAAGAAAGAAACCGAAACCAACCTTGTTCACGTACTAATAGTTAAGGAAGATATTTATATGGTACAAAACTACCATGTACACATTGCCATATTGAAAGATCTGTAATTTGTGTAATTTTCAGGAAGAAGTTCTCTAGGACATATATTAGCTGTGAAGGAGAGAAATGAAACTCATGGACACATACATAAGATGTTAGGGCAAATACATGATTTGAGCTAGTGCTGAAGATCAAAACACCATTTTATTTTGTGCCAGGTGGACCCCAGACATCTGCATAGTTATAAGGAGAGCCAAAGTATTCACAGCTGTGCTTCCTATTTCCTTCTGTTAATGACAAAGCTTATTACTTGAAGGAAGAGTTCATGGTAGCCTCTAGTTCAGAGACAGTTCAACAGTATTTTCTTGGTCTTCGAAGTTATTCCTTTACAGAGACATGACGAGGGTCATCCCCTCTTTGTTCAGTCTGCATATAAGATGTGGCTTTAAAAGCAGGCTTTTCTGCTTTGCTTCCCAAAGTAATAATATCTTTGTAGTACAGATGTGATTGCTGTACATGAGTCCACTGTTATTTAACAGGACTTCTTTCTTTTAGATGGCATGCATAATTTTTAGGAAAAATATTATTTTAGATGTAGCCTTTAATTTAGTTGAGTAATAACTGCATTTGTCCAGAGCTTAATTAAACTCTGATAAACTCATAAATCCAGTTGGACTGAGTTGTCTTTCCTATGAGAGTGCTATCACAAGTTTGTATGAAGTTTCTCTTCCTTAATTTTGTGTTTCATTAAAAACAATAAACCAACTGTAACGCCAACAGATAGGATTTTTCAATCAAGGGTCAGGTTCTGGTTGCTCCCTTCTTGCTGAGTGGCATCCTTACACTGCAAATTTTGTGGCTAGTACTGAAGAAAGACAGGCAGAAAAATTGATCTCAGCCCTCACTTGGAATATAAATGCAGAATTTGTGTTATTTTGTGTCATAGAATCAGAGAGTGGTTTGGGTTGGAAGAAGCCTAAAAAGTCATCCAGTCCAGTTGGATGCCCAATGGGCAGGGACACCTTTCACTAGACCAGGCTGATCAAAGCCCGAAGTGTTGAAAGCCAGATTGTCTTTCAACACTTCCAGGCATGGAGCATCCATTACTTCTCTGGGTAACCCATATCTAGTGTCTCACCATCGTCATAGTAACAAATTTCTTCTCAATAGCTAACCTAAATCTGCCCTCTTTCAGTGTCCTTTGCTTCTTGTTCTATCCCTGAAAAGAGTCAAACTCTACCTTCTCTACACCTTCCCACTAGAGAGCTGTAGACAGCATGAAGATCCAGACTGAGATCACTTCTGTCTTTGTGGCTGACTTGCAAGAATCATAGAATTGTAGGGGTTTGGAAGTGAACTTGAAAATCATCTAGTTCCAGCCCCCCTGCAGGGACCAGGACACCTTCAACTTCTTACAGGAACAGTGCTTTAATTTTAAAGAAGTTCATTCTTGAAAACAGTAAAATTTGCTTAGCTGACCCTCATGCTGTTAACTCTGGTGCTTAAACTGCAAAGAATGATTAATCAGTACACAATGTTCTCTTTAGCTATAAGTAATACAGGTGTTAATTCATCATCTTTACCAAATTCTCGTTCAAGGTGAAATAAAACATTGTTTGGAATGGATATATATTTTGTAGGTAAATACTAATAAACACAAGGATTTAGTGAGTATTCTATAGCTACGTGCAACTTGAAGCTACTATGTCCTGTGTAGATACAGGAGTTGCTTGAGGCCTTCACCCAGATGTCTGTAATGTAATAACACTTATCGAGAAAGAGCCAGATGCAAGATATGGCACCTCCTGAGAGTCTCAGAAGTCAAGTAACCTGACTATAAAATCTAAGTATTTGATTATTCCAGTAGAAATCTTTGCTGGCATTACAAGAGTGGCTCTCTTTGGTTTGCTGTTTTATATTCAGCCAAGACTGTGGCTTGCTGTACTTACTTGCAGACAACCTGCAAAGGCAAGCAGCTGCTGGTACACACCTTACCCTCCTGTCTACAAGCTCCAGCTGCCTCTTCTGCACATTCAGTAAACACATCAGCTCACTGAATTAGGGAATATTAATTTTCTCAGCTCATTACTAAGAGGAAGAATTCTGTTTCCATTGTGTTAACTATTGTTTGACTGCTTGTGCTCAGGCTGTGAGTTCAGGCATCATCCCTTGTTCTTTTTTTTGCAGTGGAGAGATGCCTGTGGAGAGTAGCCTCAGGACTAGAAACTCTCTGAGAGTAGGCTCAGGAATAGAAACTCTAACAAGTGATAGCTGCATAATCCTGCAGCTGACTGAAGAAGCAAAGTTGTCCTACATGTTGTAGCTGTGGCCTCCATGTCCATGTTAACCTCTGTATTTCTTTCTATCATTCCTCCAAATCAGCAAGGACCATACAGTGACAAACACTTCACTCCTGTCTCCTCTTGTCTGAAGAAGTAGATGGGAAAGGTCGTGATTGCTACACCTATCAGTCCTTCCCAGACCAAACAAGAGTGTTTGAAGGCCAGACATAGTCTGCAATGCTCTTTCCCAGCTGCTTACTAGCGAAGGCTGAGTAGTACTATCTCTTTTTACTGTATATAGTATATATTTTTAGTGTATATAGTTTGCAGCGAGACATTAGCATTTTATTTATATGTTATTTTTACTAAATATTTGCAGCCTATATAAAGTCCTTCAATGTCTCTATATAAACACTAAGGATGGCAACATTTAGCTATGCTGCTTTTACTCACTGTCTGCTGTGTACCCATGTGTTATGTTCACTGTACCAGCCCTGAGTCTTATGAACTGCAGAGATACTCTGACTAACACTTACCTCTGGTACACCATCGTGCTTTATAGAAACTGTTGTTGCTCTTCTAAGGTGAAAAGTGGGGTCCAAGCAACTATCTACTTTCCTGATGAGGAAAGAAACTAATTTTGCTGTTTTCTTTTTGCTGTCCCCCCCATGTAAGGATACTGGTGTATCTACCAGTGTGCATTTATCTTAGAACCATAGAATGGCCAGGTTGGAAGGAACCCCTGGAGATCATTGAGCTGAACCCCCTGTGCCAAAGCAGGATCACCCAGGGCAGGTCACACAGAAACATGTCCAGACAGGTCTTAAAAGTCTCTAGAGAAGGAGGTTCTAAAACTTTCCTGGGCAGTTCTCCAGTTCTCCATCACCTTATAGTAAAAAAGTTTTTCTTCGTGCTGAGGTGGAACTTCCTGTGTTCCAGTTTATGTCCATTACTCCCTGTCCTATTGCAGGGCACCACTGAAAAGATATTGGCCCCTTCTTCTTGGCACTGACCTTTCAGACATTCATTGTAAATGTTAATGAGATCCTCTCTCAATCTTCAGACTAAACAGTCACAGATCTCTCAGCCTTTCCTCCTAAGACAGATGTTCCAGTCCCCTGATCATTCTAGTAACCTCCACTTGTCTCTCCCTAGTATATCCCTGTCCCTCTTGAACTGAGGAACCCAGAACTGGACACAGTACTGCAGATGTGGTCTCACTAGGGCAGAGTAGAATGGGAGGAGAACCTCCCTTGACCTGCTGGACACACTCTTCTTAATGCACCAGGATCTATTGGCCTTATTGGCCAAAAGGGCACATTGCTGTCTCATGGATAACTTATTGTCCATCAGTGCTCTAAGATCCTTCTCCATAGAGGTGCATTCCAGCAGGTCAACCCCTTATCTGTACTGGTGCGTGGTGTTATTTTCCCCAGGTGCAAGACTCTACACTTGTTCTTGCTGAACCTCATTACATTCCCCTTTGCACATCTCTCCAATCTGTCCAGATCCCACTGAATGGCCACACAGCCTTCCAGTGCATCATCTAGTCCTTCCTCTTGTTCCAGTTTTGTTTTGTTCTTCCAGCAAACTTGTCAAGAATGCATTCTGTCCCCTTATGCAGATCATTGATGAAGATGTTGAACAGTATTGGACCCAGTACCAACCCCTGGGGAACACCATTAGTCATAGGACTCTGCACCATTGATAATGACCCTTTGGGCTCTATTATTCAACCAGTTCTTAATCTATGTCACTGTCTACTCTTCTAACCCACACTTTCAGACTTTCCCATGAGGATATTATGGGAGACCGTGTCAAAAGCCTTGCTAAAGTCAGGGTAGACAACACCTACTGCTCTTCCTGCATATACCAATTCAGTCACACCATCACAGAAGGCTATCAGATTAGTCAAATCATTATTTCCCCTTGGTGAATCCATGCTGGCTGCTCCTGATAACCTTCTCTTCCATGAGATTATAGATGACCTCCAGAATGAGCTGCTCCATCACCTTTCCAGTAATGAAGGTGAGGCTGAGTGTTCTGTAGTTTTCTGGATCATCCTTCTTGCCCTTTTTGAAGACTGGAGTGACATTGACTTTCCTTCCAACATCAGCCACCAGTGAAAGTGTGAAGAGGTAAAGCAGCATACAGCAATGTTTTCTGAGAAGTCATTCACTTGTTCTTCTTGATCTGAAGCTGACACATTGTCAGATTAGAAGGCTGGCATTCAGAAAAATATTTCCTCTCTGGAATGATTACGTTTTTCTGGTGGGATGTGTCACCCAGATGCTGGAATGCTCTCTATGCCATACAGAGGGAAGGCAGTGTAGTGGTATGAATTGGCAGGTATGTTTGAGCTACTTTTTCCTTGGGCTTTTAAAGTTTAAAGCTGCCAGCAGCTTGCAAGCTTTGGCTCAGCAGACTCAGTAGGAATATACAGGAAAATGGCACTGTCTAAGCTGTGTATAAAAGCAGCCACTGTGAGCAAAGTTGTTGATGTAGTTCAGGTTCAGATCTTCAACTATGAACTTCATGCTTACTGTGAATTAAGCCAACAATTATTTATTTTTTTTAATATATGGCTGTGTCACACACTACTTCATATTTCCTAGAAGAAACAAGGAAATGTGTCTGTTCTGGACAGAACTGAGTTAAAGAACTTAGTCTTTCATATAATCTCATGCTGAAATTGCTTTAGAACAGCAGAAATTGCTTTGAAAGCTGTTTGTAGCAAGCTATAGAAACCTCTACTTGCAGAAACTATGAGAACTGCTTTTTGCAGAATCACATTAAAAACAAATAAATAGAAAGATATGTTTTCAAAAATAACCTGGCAGAGCTCTCAAGGGCAAATTTCAAGAGCTGTCTGTTCAATATTCTGAGATGGGTATGTCCCAGGATCTGAATTTGAAAGATTCAGTACTTGTCTCATGTCAAACAAGAGGATGCAAGGAGCTAGAGGAAACATAAGGAGTGTAAGACTCCATCCATTCAGTTCTCTGTAAGTAAACTAGACAAGAAAAATTTCTAGCACCATTTTTTTGTTTTAATTAGAAAAGACTATTTTAAGTCTAAAACTAAAAATCTTTAGTAGTACTGCTTTGTCTGCATGATCTGCCTAAAAGGTGACCGCACAGACTGAAGACTGCAGTAAAGTTACTGGGGCTCCTACAGGCAGCCGAGAAGCACCACAGCCCGGGCATTGACTGCCGGGTTATCCGTGGGTCCCCTCTAGGGGTGGCACTGGACAACTGCAAAAAAAGCAGCGGTGAACATCACACATGAAAATGTATTTCAAGTGAGAACATCACTGCAGCTGTGACAGAACTGACTGTACTTACCATGCCACATACATTTAAATGATGCTTCTCAGCAAAGGGCAAGGAGCACTATTTTGACCTTTCACACCTTCAGGAGAGGCTGCTGAGTTCCACTTGATGTCAGTGTGCTACTGCCAGGAGCTCACACTGGTCTGCTAAAAAACAGGTGAACCTTGGGCCTGCTGCTGCTGCTGAAAAATAACCAAAGTGCTGGTCTCTTTGAATGTTTGCATCACAGAAACTTTCAAGCTGGGGGGCAAAAATCCCAACCCTGTGGGACATACCTCTGGAAACTTCTTCTGTGATTATATTGCTTCTCCTTTTAGTTCCTATTAGAAATACAAAACCATTTTTTGAGCAATTTTTTCTGATGAGCGATGCAGGAGTTTCTCACAGGAGTGAGGAATCTAGAAGAACAGAACCTCATCTTTTTTGCAACATATTTTTGTTGTTTGTCTCCCAGGATAAATGTGGCACTGTGTTCCACCTGATCCCTGCAAAAGACCCTACTGAAAGGCTCCTGGAATTTCTTACACAAGATGGTACAGGGGAAGGAAAAGCACATGACAAGGGAGTCATACTTCTTGATTCCTAAGTCAAAAATGCTAAGATACTACATAACTTTTTTTCTGTACTTTAAAAGACTAAGTCTATGTTGTAGAAGAAAGTATTCACTTCCATTCCATTCAATGAAAGAAAGGTCTTGTAGACCAAAAAAGGTACCTAGTTTTCATCTGGTAAGGCAATCTTAATGTTTGGGGAAAATGGGTATATACTCTTTAAACTCCTAATAAATAAATTTCACTTCAGCAAATTGCCATGTTATTATTAGCATAAATTTGTAGCTAAGTTTTCCAGACACAGATAGGAAACTTAATTACAATTCCTGTTATTGCAGTGACTTAGTATAGATGTGTAAAGAGACACTACATTGCCTTATTAAAGAACAGTTTCATCAGGGAAATAATCAAATGCATTATAAAAATCAATGCCTACCTGAAAATTAATATTTGACTCGGGGATTTAAATACTTGTTGAAGGACCAGATGAGATTCAGACTCTGTGACTGGAATTATTCCTTCTAAGGTGCTGCCTAGAAATTGATTACAAATCTAGAATGAAAATGAAGAATTTGGAAATACAACACAGAAAGAGATGAAACTGCCAGGATCAACAGTTCCAACCTAATGTACACCTACATTGTCTGAGCATTTCCAGCTCCATTTTAGAGCTACTTAGATTGTTTCTCATTCACTCAACAGAAAGGCTACCCTGAACCCCTTCTCAGAGGCTACAGAACTATTCTTAGCTCATAATGCACTCATGACTTACCTGCTATTATTCACTCATAACAGCTTTTTTTTCCATCCAGGTTTTTGTCTCTGACATGTTCCTTAATAATTACTGTACCTGATAACACTGTCATTTTTATTCAAATATTTTTTTCTCCTGCTGACACCATCCTAGTACCACCAACTTTAGATGAAATCTGTGTTTTCTTTTATATTGGCCAGAACTGTGTGCACCTTGTCAAATTATTTGCTACCACTGCCTTTCACTATTTTGAATACTGCAGACACTACTCTGTGAAAACAAATTTGCTGTCTTTTGTGCTGCACACACAGGTTTGGATTAGTCATCCTATTACTTAATATATTTCAGTGTATTTTCTGCATTTCCTTTCTTGGTCAATTCTAGTTGATGATTGTCCTGGTTTTAGCAGGATTATATTTGTGTGTGAGAGCCTTCACTGCAAATTATGTTCAACTCTTGTCCATTCCTACCAGTTCAACTTCTGAGATGATGCAACTTCCTTTTTCATATTCCAGTTTTCTTCTATGGTGATTGTGCTGTCTGCAAGGAAACAGTTCTTTGAAAACTTGAAGGTCGGCATACAATTGTGCTATTACCAAGTTTCATTAACATAATCAGCTTTTTTGTTTGGAGAAAAAGTTTGCAGACTGAAACTAATAGTCAAACTCAAATTTTTTCATTCAACAGAAATTATCTCATGATTCCTGGTCTGAATACATTTTGTAACTCTTACGTCAATGTCTGTTTTCTTTGGTAACCAGTTACCAGATCAACCTGGCACAATCCTCTTCCAAGCACTCTACATTGAATTATATTCTAGATTCCTTTCAAACTTTGATATAAAGCTCTTAAAACTGACAAGACTGGATTAGCAGAGCAGTTTGCAATTTCATAATCTATAGCTCATCAGTTAGTTGATGTTTACAGCACTATATCTAAACAAATCTTTTTGGGAGGGGTGGGGATAATTGTTTCCCTCCTCCTTTTCTTGAAAATTAATTGGAATGTAACAACACTTTTCTATGGAAACCATCCTTCCCTCAGGTGCCATCAGTTCAGTGCTGTAACATAACTTCTGCCAGAAAACCCATGGAGTTTTCAAAATATTGTTGTGCTATGAACTTTCCTGTTGTGCTGGATGGATACAAGTAGCACAGTTATCTCTGTTTGCAGTTACTGCTTGTAGAACTGCTTTTATTCCACTAGATGGTACCACAGTCACTGCAGATATGAACTTCGTTTTTTTTTTCTGTAATTTGAGAACACCTCACTCTTCTCATAATTTTACTATTTCCTTTTAGTCCCATAAAGTCCTATAGAGTAAGAGCTGGTGGGTAAGAAATGTGGTGGGTGTAGACCCTAATCCTACGGAGAATGGCAGATAATAGTTTCATCAGTCTTCGAGAATTTTTGCAACTTTAGTCTTACTGCTTAGTTTCATTCACATCAGTGAAATTTTTCAAAGGGCAAAATCTGTGGCTAATTTAAGTCAATTGTATGCATGTGCAACCTCTGCAAATGTGGTATCTCCAGCAAATACTGGGGTCAAATAGTTGAAACCCATGAAACACTTAAGATCCAGCCTTTGCTAGGTAAAAGTTTACCTGCTTGTTCTTAAAGCAGTAAGGTATGTTTTTTTCCTCCTGTTTTTCTTGTTGGAGGTGTTAGTGTACCTTGCATATCAGCTCTTATTTATCATACTATGGCTTCTTACCCTTAAAAAAAATTAAAAAAACAAATATGTTTTACTGGTATTTTTTAAGCTACTGAAGTAGAGATAAAGTGAATTGCACTTCTCTGAGTTCTTAAAAACACATAATCCGTATTGGGCAATCATCACAAATGAGATGCTTGAAGCCACTGGGAAAGTAACACCACCAAGAGGAATCAAGGCTTATATTTTGACTTACCCTAATTCCAGACTAATTGGTCAGTAATAAAAATAAGAGAGCTTTTATGTTCATACCAGCATTAACAGGACTGGTTGCAAAAATATATTCAACTTCCCTGGTTTTTGTGGCTAGTTCTAATGGGCATTGCATTGAGAAATATTTTAGATATTTCTGAATTTCTTGTTTCCAAATGAGCTCTACACTTTCTTTTATTATTACTATTGGGAGATGAAGTTTTAATATTATTTTTGTAAAATTAACATTGCTCCATGCCTAAGGAATATTACATGAGAATAAAATAAATAGGTATAAAGATACATGTTTTTAAAAACAAAATGCTAATAAAATTATAAATAAAAGTTTGTGTCATTTAAGTTGCTCATTACATTCTGTTACGATCCTAGTTATTATTTATATTTTGATTGCGAGGAAAATTCAGCCACTACTTACAGACGACGCGTGAATTTACAAAAATAACAAGGCTTTAGGATTTAAACAAGTTACAAGGATTTATTTTAGGATTTATACAACTAGGTACTTTGGAGAGAAGGGTCGTTAAGAAGAGAAAAGAGACAACGGGGTAATCAAGATGTTATCACCGTCCGCCGGCCCTGGCCTCAGGCTGTGGTCGCTTGTGAAGGATCCGTCGCTTCTGCCTCTTTTCTGTTCCTCCCGTGTCTGCCTCGTAGCTGAAGCTGAAGTGCCGAGACAAGGGGGCGTCTAGAAGAAAGCTGCTACCTTTTCCTTTTTTCCTAGGGTTTTTTATACAGCAAAAAGAAAGAGGAGTCTCTTTTTTGTATAAGTCCCTGATACACACAGATTTCCAGACTTCCCGGAGATGAGTCATCCTTATCTTTTTGTCTTTTGGTGTCTTGCTACTTTCATTGTTTTTGTCTCCACCATGCACCAGGAGGCGACCTGATAAGCAATCTTATCTTTTAGGTGTCTGTCAGGCATACGGTGAGGTAAACATATGTTAATTGACATAATGTCGCAACCGAACAGCAAGAGAAAGAAAGAAAAAAAATAATTGATTCAAGAGACATTTTTTTGTATTTTTTAAGTGTTTACATCACTTTCCCTAGTTCAGTTTAAAAAGAAAAAAGTCAAGGATCTATAATTAAAAAATAAAAAGCATACCCCGTTGCCCATCACTTCATTTGAAAACAGAAACATGAGTTCAAAAGTACTTCTTTTTTGTTGTTGAAATTATGAGCAAAACTTAAGTTGATAATGATTTGGTTGATTTGTATGTATTTTATGCCTCATTTTGAATGAAGAATATTTATTTTCCTTTCTCTGTGGACTTCTCAGATGTTTTTTTTTTAAATAATATTTATTTGTAAGTGTAATGTAATGATTGTTTCAATATAAATACAGTGCATTTTGTGCTTTGTATGAACGGCTTAGAAAAGTAGTACTTCTAGATTTCCATCTAAAATAAGTTTTAGATTTTAGAAATTTTTACATTTAAATACTGTCTCCTGCCTTAAGAATTTGAATAAGTAAAGGTTTTAATCATTCAGATTTCTCCATAGTTTTTACTGGAATCAGGACCTTTCTACGTAGAAAACTTTCATGAGCAGTGTTCTGCACTGGCACCAGCCCCAAGGCTGGCTTCCTTTTATGGTTTTATGTGAAATGCTGAAAATTTATACTGGCCACGATAAACATACATCAGAGTAAGGGAAGACATGTTTCTATAATTGTCCTCTCTCTGGGGTCTTGAATTAAGGGGCAGGATGAGGCTGTAGTACATGATGGCAGAAAATCCTCACAGCAACAGCGTTCCTATTAGGCTGGGAGCACTGCTTACCTGTGGGGTAGAGAGCTTCCTGAGATCAGAGCAATACTCAGCCGCACAGTAGCCTTTCTGACTCAGGCTCTGTATCTGTTGGCTCCTTTTGCTGCAGCCCAGGATGTGATTTACCTTCTGAGCTGCAAGCCTGTCCAGCTTTTCATTCACCAGCACCCCCAAGTCCTTTTCTGCAGGGCTGCTTTCTGAAACCTCAGCCCCCAGACTGTACTGATACTGGCGATTGTTCTGACCCAGGTGCAGGACCCTGTTCTTGTTCTCATGAGATTCACCAGCTTGGTCTCATGCGGGTCTCCTGGGCCCATATCTGCAGTTTGTCCAGGCCCTTCTGGATGACATCCCATCCCTCTGGCTTATTGAGAGCACCTCTCAGCTTGGTGTCATCTGCAAACTTGCTGATAGTGCACTTGATACCATAGTTTATATCATTGATAAAAATATTAAACGGTACAGGTCCCAGTACAGACGCCTGAGGGACACAATTTTTCACTGGTGTCCAACTGGATTTCGAGCTGTTGATGACTACCCTCTGAATGTGACCATCCAGCTGATTCTTTATTCACTGAACTGCCCACCCACTGAATCAATATCTCTCCAACTTGGTGAACAGGTTATTGTGGGGGACTGTGACAAAGGCCTTGCAGAAGTCCAGAGAGATCACATCAATAAGTTGTCTGTTGTCCACTGATGCAGTTACCTTATAATGGAAAGCAGCTAGGGTTCTTGGCCAGGATTTACTCTTAGTGAAGGTTTGCTGGCTGTCTTGGATCACTTCCCTGTTCTCCATGTCCCTTATCAGACCTTCCAGGAGAAACTGCTCCATGATCTGCCAGGCACAGAGGTGAGGCGAAGAGGCTGGTAGTTCCCACAGTCCTCCTTACTACCCTTTTCAAAAATTTATGTAATGTGCCAGTCAGCAGGGACTTCACATGAATGCCACAACTTTTCAGCTATCACAGAGAGTGGTATGGAAACTACACCAGCCAATACTGTCAAGACTGCCTTCTTAGCAGTAGAGCCCATGGTCTCTTAGTGCTTCCCTGCCACAAGTGACACCAAAAAGGAAGAAAACACAGCTGATATGAAAACAGACATGCAGATTCAACCCATCGCGGGGAGGGACATGTCTTCTTTGCAGTGACCTCACTTTCTTTTCTGTGTAAGATTCAGTCCTAGGGTATGTCCCTGCTTTTCAGTAAATAGTTTAAAATAAGTTGGCATACCTGTTGCAGAATTATAACACTTTTGCCAAAGAAATCTACCTAGGCCAGTTAAGATCCCTTCTGGAGGTTGCTAATACACTCTGTTGATTTTGTCACTGTAGTATGGACATGCTTCCTGCAGTCTTTGGAATGGCTAGGTTCTTTCTCCTCTTGCTTTTAGTATTTTCCACAATGCAAATTAGCCTCTTCTGACTATTAGCTTGCTTAACTTTCTTTTATTTGGAAATGAGTTTCGAAAATTGTTCTGTCTAAGGAAGTATCTATGCTTGCCCTTCTCAGCCAGTGATCTTCAAGGCCTGGGGATTCTTGTGGCAGTGGAATACCAATTCAGCTAAAAAAGTGCTGTTGTTCATCCATGAATAGAAAAGGAAATAAAGAATAAAACTATCATCTCAAAATTGCATAGAAAATGTAGATGAACAGAACTTATTAGCCTGCTTGGGTTCTGGCCATAAAACTGGGACATAGTGTCTTATAATTACACACAAATTACACTTTTCTGTATATATCTAGTATATCTATGTCGTAAATAAGAAAGGATTTTATATCAACACTTAGGGATGGATGAAGAAATCAAAAATGTAGCTTCTTTTTTGATCTAAAGCAGTTTTTACAGCACTTGTTGGAGTCTCTCTAAATAGGAACATTAGAATCTCATTTCATTAAATATCTAATTGGGGAAATCTTTTCACAGTCATTTTTATTATGACAGTTAGCCCTTTATAGGCTCTTCAGAGAGGCTAACTACTTGCTCATGTAATTAGAGATAAGGTGTTCAACACTGAAAGCTGAAATCATTCAAATTTAATCAGAGGTGAGGGATTATGTTTGAAGTGTTTGTACTGTTTGAACATTAATTTCTCAACGATAACACTAACTGTCCTGTGCTCATTTTCTTGATTAGTTTGAATGATAGTGCTGTAATTCCCTGTGCTTCCTTATGTCTAATCAGCTTAACTTGTCTGGATTTCTTTGACATTTATGGATGTCTTTGCTATCATTTAGCTCAAGAATAGCTTTTTTCCTCTAGTCTTCCCAGAAGATATGTCTTGAGAGAAATTCTGATGAATCCCAGTGATTTATTTCTTGGTGGTTAGTGCTTCTGATTTCCTGACCTTCAAATGGTCTCTGAGAATAAGATACTTTCTCTACTTGTTCATGTTTTTTCCATTGTGAATAAGGAAAAATATTTAAATTTAGTTAATTTTCCTCTTCAAGGTCAAGTCTCTTTTGTCTTATAATTTCCCATCCAGAATAAACTTTTTTTGTCATCATGACAAAGGGAAAACCGTTGGCTTATTTCTGCATAATCATGAGATACTGTTGTCAGGTTGCTTGCAGTGGATGTTTGTAAGTAATACAAATCCTTAGAGTTACAGTTGGACTCAGTACGAAGCCTTTATTTTAGGGTTACTGCACTCCTTGCCTTCCTATTGCCAAAATTTAACTATGTTAACTTCTTCCATGTCTGACATTTGTTCTAGCCTGGATTTATTTTGACATCTGATGGGAACTTCTTCACTAGTCCCTGCCCCGAACCCTTATTTTGCTTGAGTGAAATAAGGACAACTACTTAGTTTTTCCTCACCCACATCCTATGTCATTTTTTTTCTAGTAATAGTTTTTGACAAAATAATTCTGTCATCCAATATTAGATTGGATTGGTCTCCTGAGGTTCACGTGGGCCCATGTCTGCAGTCTTCATCGCTTATAAATAAATGATGAAAAGAAAGATCAATTTGACTGGCAGATGCTTACACTAGTCTAATGTTTCTTTTTACAATTTTGTCTGGTTGTTCACACCTTACTGCTACTCAATGAAATAGTAGCTTGGTGACAACGGTTTGGTTTGAACCATTCATTCAACTTCATTTAAGGTGCATGTTGGAAAATATTATTGTGTATCGAAAATTATGGATTTTCTTTTAAAATAAAAAGTATGGAAATATCCTCATGTGAATGTCTGTCTGAGTGTCAGTTTTGATGTTATTTGCTTTTCATGTAGTAAGAGAAATGTAAAGATAAAAAGTGAAGAATGTATTGTTGAAGTATAACTGAGTGTAGTAGGTTAAACGGCCAGGGTATTATTAACTGTGGAAAAATACTGACATGACTGTTAATAATCCACTAGGGAGTCCCAATGGCCCAGTGTATCCTGCTCTCCAGTTTTCTATTTTAGTTAAATTTTTTTAGTAACCTTAATCTTATTTATTCTATCAGTTATAGGTATCTGGTTAACTTTATCTTGTAGTGAAATCTGATCAAGAAACAAATTTCAAATCAGTTCTGCCATAGTGAGTTTCAACAGGGAGAAAAAGCTTTTCAGAGAGCAATCTTAAGAGAGTAAAGCTTCATAGGAGAGCAAATCCTGTAATTTGTATCCCGAGACTCCTGCTGATGTCAGTAGGATTGTGCACCATGATTGTGTCATGGTCAGCCAGGGAAAGAAGCACTCAGAGATACTTCAATTAAAATCTTAAAGTAGAATTTATAAATAAAATATTAATAAAATACCGAGGGACATGTTTCAGTTTAAATTTGGTCTTCACTGGTAAAAAACTGCATGGGGTTGACATTATTGGGTTTTATGTGTATGTCTGCTCAAAATCATAGAATCATAGTATGGTTAAAAGCAACCTTATAGTTCATCTAGTTCCAACCCCCCTGAATGGACAGGGACATCTCCCATTACACCAGGTTACTCAAAGCCCCATCCAACCTGGCCTTCAACACTTTCAGACAAGGGGCATCTGCAGCTTCCCTGGCCAACCTGGGCCAGTCTCACCACCCTCATAGTAAAGAATTTCCTTCTAATGAATAATCTAAATCTACTCTCTTCCTGTTTAAAACTGTTACCTCTTGTCCTCTCACTACATGACCTTGTAAAAAGTCCCTCACCAGCTTCTCTGCAACCCCTTCAAGTACTGGAAGGATCTCCCAGGAGACTCCTCTTCTTCAGGCTGAACAATCCCAACTCTTTCAACCTGTCCTCATAGGAGAGGTGCTACAGCCTTCTGATCACCTTCTTGGCCCTCCTCTGGACTTGCTCCAACAGCTCCATGTCCTTCTTATGTTGGAGGCTCCAGAACTGGACACAGTACTCCAGGTGGGATGTCACCAGAGCAGAATAGAGAGGGAGAATCACCTCCCCCAGCCCACTGGCTACGCTGCTTTTGATGTAGCCAAGGATATGGTTGATTTTCTGGGCTTCAAGCACACATTGTCTGGTCCTGTTAATCTTCTCATCAACAAACACCCCCAAGTCCTTTCCCTTTTTTATTTCTGTTTGCAACTGTCCCAGTACACTTGACCTTACTGAATTTCATGAGGTTGCCAAGGACCCACCTCTCAAACCTGCCAGGGTCCCACTGGAAGTCTTCCGTACACTCCTTTGTGTCAGCTACATCACACATCTTGGTATCTATGTCAGTAAGCTTGCAGAAAGTGCACCAAATTCTACTGTCCATTTCACTGACAAAGATAATAAACAGCATTGGGCCAGTACCACCCTCTGAAGAGCTCCACTTGTCACTGGTCTCTGTTTGGCATTGACCATTACTGTTTGAGTCTGACCATCCAATCAATTCTTTATCCACTGAGTACTCTATCCATTGAATCCATGTCTTTCCAATAGAGACCAGGATGTCATGCAGTACAGGGTTAAGTGCTTTGGACAAATCCAGGCAGATGATGTCAGTTGCTTACTTCTTGTCCACCAACACTGTGACCCCTTCACAAAAGGACACTAAATTTGACAGACATGATTTGCCCTTGGTGAAGCCCTGTTGATTGTCATCAGTCACCTCCACATTTCCCATGTGCCTTAGCAGAGCCTTCAGGAGCATCTGCTCCATAATCTTGCCAAGCATAAGGGTGAGACTGACTGGCCTGTAGCTCCCTGGGGCTTCCTTTTTTCACTTTCTGGAAATGGGGGTTATGTTTCCCAGTCAGTGGGAACTTCATTGTTGCCACAACTTCACAAATACGATGGAAAACAACTTTGCATCTTCATCCACCAGCTTCCTCAGGAGTGGCAGATGGATCTCATAAGGTTCCAGGGATTTCTGTGCTTTCAGGTTCTTTAGATGGTCCTGAGTCTGCTCTTTTCTTAAATTGACATATCTTCCTTATTTCAGTCCCTGCCTTTTCCTTATGCAACTTGGGTGGAGTGGCCAGAACCCTTCCTGGTGAAAATGAGGCAATAAAGTCACTTCAGCCTTTTCTTTACTCTGCATGGCCAGCTTTCTTGTTTCCTTGTAGAGGGACCAAATTTTCCCTGGTCTGTCTCTACTATCCTGAATATTAGACAGCTTTTTTTGTCTTTTCTCTCCTCCAGAATTTTATACCATGATACTGTACCAAGAAGATCTCTGAAGAAGTCAAAGTCTTCTCTCTTGTAGTCCAGGTCAGTGAGCTTGCTGCACGCTCTCCTTGTTGCCCTAAGGATCCTGAATTCCACCATTTTGTAGTCAATGCAGCCAAAGCTACCCTTAAGCTTCAGGTTTCTCAACAGCACATCCTTCCTGGTGAGAACAAGGTCCAGCATAGCACCTTTTCTGTCTGGTTTCTCTGACACTTGTAGAAGGAAATTGTCATCAATGCATTCCAGAAACTTCCTGGATTGCTAATGCCTTACTGTGTTGTCCCTCCAGCTAATAAACATGTTCATGTTTTATATATTATATAGGCTTTTAATATTTGTTATTATTTTTGTTATCTACTCATTTGCTTCTGGGCATGGTTCTCTGCCATTTGTCAGAGGGCCTGACCTGGGCAAGGCAGGGACCCCCTGAAGCTGCAAGCCTGGGCCAGGGATAAGGGGAGCTAATGGGTAGCCTCAGCCCCGGGTACATCCACCCTGGACAGGGCCAGGCTGGGGCCAGGTCAGGACATCTGCCTGTTGGTGGGGTCATCTTGGTGAGACCCAAGGCTGGGCTGTGAAAAACTGAAGCATTGCTGGGGCAGGGACTGATGGCCCTGAGGGGGACAAGGTGGAGCCCTGGGACCATGGAGGAGACTTCAAGAGCATGTGGTCAGGATGGCAGGATGGTCATCCCAAAGTATTCTGTGATTCACTGATTCTATACAAATGTCTCCCAAAGTAGCTGAAGATGAGAACAGAAACTTCTGAGCTTTAAGTTTTGAAAAGCCTGTGAAAAAGACAAACACCATGAAGCTGGAATGGTCTATAGACATGGGATTTATGGTGGCTGTCAGCCTGACAAAGGCATTTAAATGGAGAATGTTTGCTCTTAAGAGGTAGGAAGGGGAGCTCCAGGTAGAGTGAGAATTTGTGTAAGGGAAAATATTCCAGCTGTGCACTATTTCTGTCAGCCTAGGATTTGAAACATAAATAATTTGAAACATAAAATGAATTAGGTTGGTTGGGATCTGTGGAGATCAGTCAGACCAGCCCCTGGCTCAAAGCAGGTCTGATGAGATCAGGATGGTGCCTAGTTCTGTCCTGAACATCTCCAGGGATGAAGATTCAACAGCATCTCTGTACTACATTGCGGTGTTTGACCATTGCACATATTAAACAAATAAAAACCAAACCAAAACAAAATTCTTGCATCTAGTTGGAATTTCTCATGCTCCAGCCTGAGTCTATGGTCTCTTGTCCTGTCACTTTGCACATCTGAAAAGAAGAATCTGGCTATATCTTCTGATTAGACATTTATAGACAGTAGTATGGTTCCTCCTTAACCTTCTGTTCTGAAGGCTGAATAAATCTGGACCTCTGTTTCTCCTCATATTTTGTGTGCTTCAGGCATTGGTCACCTTTATGGTCCTCCACTGAACCTGTTCCTTTACGTCTCTGTCTCGTAGATTACAGTACAAGGAAAAATCTCTTTGCTCTATGCTATTTTCCAGATCACAGTAGCTGGATACCCTGATCAATTTGCTATGTAGTCATTCTTTCTCTGTGGATATCTAAGAAATTTATGTAAAATTGAGAAACTGACCACATCTGGACACTTGATACCCTCAAGAATAGCTCAAGTGCTCAGTGGTCCTGTTTGTAGGAAAAAATAAGTTTAAATATCTGTTCTTTTTACAGAAGGGGAATTTGAATCTGAGTTACTGTACTGTGAAGTAGCATGTAGATTAACACCTCTCCTCCTCCTCCTTTTTGTGTCCCTACTAACAAGTCAGTATTTGCAGGCAACATATATCACTGTATTATTGTACAATGAATAGTTTGGTAAACACAGGATTTGATATCACTGCCTGAACCTTTACATTAACAGAAGAGTGTTTTTGTATCAAGTGAATAGATGCCCAGGTAATTTAGGTTCATTCCAGATTGAAGGTCAGCTAAATAGTAAGTCTGAAGACTGAAATTTTAGATTTGTATTCTAAAAATTAGGTTGAGCATGACTTTATGCACATGCCCAAATGTAATTCCATTTCACAGAACAAGCATTCACTGTAGACAAGAAGAGAGCCTGGAGGGCACAGACCGATAGGTTGCCAGAGTATGTTCCATTACGGCAAACCTCAATACATAAATAATTTTTATTTGTACTCCTGGATGGCACAACTATTGGTTTTGAAGGTGGTCATGACACCAAGATACAATCACAAGGGTAGTGATGCATCTATTTAAAAATGTCTCTTCCATGAAAAACTGGACAAGAAAAGACTAGTACAGAGCAGGTGTTTAGCATGCAGTTCAGTGTTCTTGTGCCAAAAATCACTTAGAGCCTTAGGTTTTTTTCACATCAGGTAAGTTTGGGGATAAAAACTTACCAACAGCTCTTTCCAGAAACAACCACAGAACCAACTTTTGATTCAAACATAAGTGTTAGCAACATGTTTACGACTCTCTACCTGAATAGCATCAGGATCCTGTTATGCACTTAAAATGCAAATTTCTGATCATTATGATTTTGTTATAACAAACTAGCTACCTGCCTGTGGTAGGCAGCTCTGCAGAAGCTCAGTGCTCTCATCTCAGAGAGTTATTAATACGCAGAGCCACAGTATGAAAATATTTCTGCAAGTGTTATGCTGCAGATAAGATATAGTTGTCAGAAGCACACTGGACTGGATAGAGGTATTAGAATTTTTTTCTTATGCCATATTTTTCTCCTTGTAATAGATTACTACTATCACTTTTGTTGGAAACCATGCTATTATGGCAGATTCTGAAGACTGGGTGATTCTCCTCTACAAACAGGAGCTCTGGAGTGGTTGTGATCAGTATGACTTGTATCACAGCAGGATCAAGTGATATGCTCACTTTTTCAAGCCAGAGTTGGTTTAAAACTTCTCAGCAGGCCCAATCAGTCCTGTGCTAGTGACAAGGTGAGTTTTGTGAAAGATGCAGAAGAGCCTGGGAAAAGGGACTATAAGAATAGTATTTAGAGATTTGGTATATACTGCGTGATTTCAGAGATTCCTCTTATAAGAGGAAACATAGGGATAAACATTATGTCTCTTTTCTGTGAATTTATTTCTTCTGCTGCTTCCCTATCTAATTTTTCATGCTATCATACTTTTTCATGCTATTTGACATTGACAAGCACCTCATAGCTGCCTGCCTTCAAGTCTTCTACCAGCAAGTCTTCCTCCTCTATCAGGAGGATGGGAGAGAGGGCTGGTCTGTGACACGGAGTGATGTCCCAAAGAGCCATACTTATCTATCCTCTCCTTGCCTTGCAGAAGACAGTTACTGTGTCTTCTTGAAGCTGCAAAATGCTGCAAGCTCTGACTCTCTGGCAAGAGTAAGAACAGGCTCTGTAGAGGTAGGCATCTGTTCAGGCTAGACACTTATCCACGTGCACATAGAGCTGTCAATGTCTTGTACCTTGTGGTTTGCCTTGCAAGACAATCTCCAGAACTGTGTAATTAAACTGTAGAGGGATGTTGGGGTAAAGTGGGATACACGCATTTTTTTAAGGAAAAAACCCTACAAAACATGGATCTATGATATACTTTAAATAGCAGAGCTACAGAGGAGTTATAAAGGTTCTTCTTTAATGAGAAAGGGGAGCTGAGATGTAAAATATATCATAAAAAAGGAGGAAACTCTGTATAACTAATAGGAACCAGATTAAGCAAAAATTAAACCATTGCCAAAATACTAAAAGGACTTTGCTTTTTTATTGCTAGTACAGAGTAGTTTAAGTTCTGTAATATTCACCTTATTTGGAAAAGAAAACCTTAATTTTTGGAAGCATCTTCATGTTTCATGCACTGATATTTTTTTGCCATCTTGATTCTGTAGAAATCACAGATAATTCAAGTAAGAAAGATACTGAAATGACAAATGATATTTATCTGCATGGATGGCATGGTGCAGGGACACAGAGATGTTTGTCAAGATCAGCAAGACTTTTGTGAGGGTTATTTATTTATAGAAAAATGTATTTTTACAGCACCAAGAGTGTTCATGTGCCTCAGTTGGTCTTGAGTAATTTTGCCCAATCACCCTGAAGTTTCAACATTCCTGAAATATTTTTTGCTGTTTTGTACCATCCTTGTGCTCTAGAATGACTGCTAAAGATAGACGAACTCTTAAAAAATAGCTTTTATTTTCTGCGTCCTATAAGAAGTCCACTTTTTGCTGCCCTTTATATAATTATTTTTAACTAATATAAGAATTATGAGATCTTCACTCTATGTTTAGTATTATAAGGAAAGATAATCCTTCAGGCTTTGAAAGTCAGTTTGTAATCTAAAATACTAAAAGAGATTTGTTTGATTTAATATTGTCACTTTGTTGCATCCCACTGAAAAAAAAAAAAAGTGCAATGAAACTACTTACTTTCTCAAAACAGAAGAAGAAATGAAACTTCCCTTCAAGATTTACAGAGATCCATGTGACCAACTTAGACTTGTCTACTTTGAATTTTAGTAAACCAAAGGTCCACTCGTAACACACGGTTATACAGTTAATTCAGGATAGGAAGCTGTACAGGATAGACCCCTGTATCATCTTTTGCTCTGACACCTTTGGAGTCATTAGAGGAAAGATGGTTTTTCTTGGCTGTTAATGATGGTGGTTTAATTCTTCCTCTCCTTCTGTCTTTGCTTCTTCCTAAAGCTATTTTACTTGATATTAGCCAGGTGTCAGTGGTATCACTTGTTTAAACAGATGACTGGCTTGTTCTGCTGATGCTTCAGACTTGCTAAATAAGTTAAACATTCACTCTGGAAGCAGGTTACAACTTATGTCATCTCAGCATGTTCTCAGGTTTGGGGAGTTAGCTTTTCAAATCTGTGACTGAACTGTGATTGAGCTTGGATTTATTGTGAAGCTGATATCCTAGGCTGCTGGCTTGACTCACAGAGTCAAACCCACTAAGATTTCACATTTTTTTCCTGGTATCCTCTCAAAGCAGTGAACTGTGACACAGTCTTTATTTAACAGTGATTGACATCAGCAGAATCTAGAAACTAATATGAAAGAATCTCAGATCAGACCAGTAACCAAAGTAACCATTTTACCTAGTAGCTAAGTGTACCAGGTACATATAGTTTCAAAAGTAATAAAGCTAGAGAGCTGGTTTGGGATAATAATGCCTTCAGAAAACCTTACGATCCTTAAATTGATCAGAATTGTCACTTTAAAATAACTAACTTATGCATCTGAGGTAGATCCAGGTCATTTTTTAAAAACAATTTTGAAGCATATTTAAGTGTAAATCATAACTTTGATCTCAAAAACAGTAAACTAATTTATCTCTGGATCTAGTTACAACTAAAAGAGAGCTAGGTGCACCATTCAAACAATTTATTAGTACTTCACTTACAGGTTTAACTGCAAGTCTCAAGCAAACCATTTATTTGAACTGCCCTCACAAATTTCATGCTCTACAATTGTAGGTTTTCACAGGTACAATGGAAGAACGCACTGTTACAACTTAAAAGTAAGAACATATCACCACAACCTAAAGTTTAATAGAACACACTATTACAACGTGTAAATATTTGTGGATACAAAGCATTACAACCTACAGAGATTCACAGATACAAACGTATAGCATAAAATGTGTTCACTTGCACCTCCAGGTAAGGGCTTTCTGTCCCAGTGACCTGGCCACTTGTCCATTGTCCTGATCAATGAGAGGAAGGGTTTTCACAGAGGCCTGCTGTATAGTTGGAGAAGAAGCTCTCAATTTCCAACCCAGGTCTTAAGGTTTTTATCCCCTGATTTAAATGATGGTGGGAAAGGCTGTTCATGAATGGATTGTACTGTTATCTTTGGGTGGTGTGGTGGAATTTCGCCTTATTTTTCTTTACTCATATATAGGGGAGATGCACTTGGGTTTGCTCTATTTTTTATCCCTCTTTTGTTGATGTTGTGATCATCTGGGTGTATAAGATTATCAGATAAAGCCAGAACAAAAAGCCCCAGCTTTTCTTTGTCTTATTTCTCAAGAAACTCAAGGTTTGGATTGAGATTCAGGGCACATTATTTGATGAAGGATTTCAAGATTCATCTCAGGTTTCAGATCTTTGAATGGTGCAGCACCAATCTCTTTGGTCTTTTTATGAACAACTCAGGGCTGAACTATCTGTGCAGTTCCCCATGGGCTGTCTCTGCAGAGGCACAGCCTCAAGGTAATCCAAGACTGGGTCACTTTTGCAACCCCCCATCAGTTGCCTTTGTGCACTACATATTACTAAAATTCATTTGCAAACACTGAGACAGTCTAGTGCCACAAATTGTTTGATTCTTCAGAGTAGCAGATGGCAAACTGGAAAAGTTACTTCCCTGTCCATCAGAAACACTGAAAAGATGCTTATATGGGGAAGTTCATACAGATGTTTTGCTCTTTGCGTTACAGTGAAGGAAGCAGTCACATCTGGGTGGGCTTTATTTGGACCATCATGGGAACTCTGCCAGGTCACAAGATCTGTTCCTGTTAAAGATGCTGGGTTCATCTAATTAATTTCAGAGAAGTCTTTCATAATTAGCTGACTCATACACTACCATGATCCAATCCAGATGAGGGAGGGGAAATGGTGAAATAGCTTGCTGAGCTACAACTTTCCTCTGACTTTTTTAACCCTTGAACTCTTAGCTCTTTATTCAATATGTCTCTAAGCATGAACTTAGAAGCTAGCTTTAACTTTCTATCACTATAATTTGAAATGGAACATAACTATTATTGATTGATGTTATAAAAAAAGTTTTGCAATTGTTTTAAGGGTTATAATAATGAGATATTATCAGAGCAGTAGCTACTGGAAGCTTACATTATTATTTTATTTACTTTATTAAAAAGTAATTATATAAAGTGTTTGGTATGTATTGGATGCCTGTATTTTATCTTAACTTTTACTTTAATCAAAATTTACAGAAACCAAAATTAGATGAATGAATGCAACAGACATCCTGAAAGTAATCTGATCCATCAGAAGGTTCAGTGGTCTGTCAGATGATCTACCTGGATTATTTGGCATATTTTATCTTCCACATGTCTGGTCTCCTTGTTATACTGGTTATTTAGGTGGGTTTTATGCTATATCTGTCTTCAAAGACATGACTTGAACATAGCCAGCTCTGACAAACTTTATGTAAGATCTGATGGATTAGTTCTCCTCAAAATCAGTAGAAGCTAAGGTTTTTATAGTCTCTGGGCCACAGATCATTCCCATTTACTCAGAGGTCTCTACACAGATTTAGAAGAACCTGTTTCTCACAGCAGGGATCAATGTTGCAGTGGGAGATGTCTGCACAATCTCTGGCATGAGGAGGGGTTGTCTTTTTAGATTCAAGAGCAGGGATTCCTAGAAGGAAGAAGAAATGCTTCATTCACTGAGAAATGAGAAACTGTGATAACCACTGGATTTAGTAGTTGCCTTCCAAATGGCACCTGAATAGTACAGCTCTAGATTTCTAATATGACAGCCCTGATGACTGTCCTTGAGCACACATTTGTAAGGGTTTTGTTCCTTGGAATGGCCAGCCCCATGGACTGAGACTGGAGAAAAAGGACGGCATGAATAACATGTTAATTGCAATTAAAACCCAAAAGCAAAAAGGCGGACTCTGTAGATTGCAGTTTGTGAAAGAAAACTAGGCCATGTAATTTCAGGAAACTTAAACCTAGAAGATGTGCACTTGTTCTGGGGTCATATTGTGTTTGAACACCTGAGATTAGCAGATAGTTCCCAGTATTTTCTTCCTTTTATATGACTGTTAAAGATAAAAAGCTGCTCTTCCAAACACAAAGAGGTAAGACAGACATTCCTGTATTAGCTATTTTTCATGCTGTAGTTTCTGTATTACTCAATTTAACGGGAACAAAGATAAAGAGCTTCGGCACTAAAGGGCTTGGATTAACTGCTTTTAATAACTTTTAATTCATTTTTCTCACGAAGTGTTTTCTAACTCACAAATTTATCTGGCATGATACCAGGGTAAGAGAAGGTTGTGCTCTACAAGTTCTACAAGCTGCTTCTAAGTGGAAATATCCTGCTTAAAAAAAAAATTGCAAAATCCCATGTCAGAGTAAAGATTCAGTTTGAAGCCTCCTCAAATACTCATCTTTTAGCAATGGTCTGTGAATGACTGTTGAATATACATGCTTTTCAAGTAAACAGAAGAGCAGGACAGCTGTTAAACAGATGTAGAACTTCCATCCTTAAGTAACGAGCATGTGCTCCCATTTTATGGGTCCTAATAATTGGCACATTTCTTCCCTCTTCTTATTGAAAGTTAAAATTAAAAGAAGGCTAGTGTTTGCACACTGTCCAAGAACAGAGGATACTCTAAAACGGAGGACAACAAATTTCATATAATCAAGCATTGTTTAAAACATCTGCTGCCATTTAGGCTTTGGAGTATCCTTCATGTGTTTTACACATTTTTTTATAGAATTGTTTCCCTTATTCAGTCTTAAGTAACTTTCCTGATTGGTATGGAACTATCCAAGTTACAGAAAAAGGTGCCTTAGTGACACTGTTAACCATAAGAGCTTTTTAGCCAGAAACCTTGTGATATTGTAAAATTTACCAAAACTTGACTTCTCTACTAATTTATTTCCACGTTCTTGACTCATGAAAATTATTTTAATCTCTTTATCAAACTGTTCAGTATGATTAGGGTTATGAGAACTGTACTGAACATGAAAACTGTGAATTTTGGATAACCACATTTTTTTAGGAAAAAAGAGAGTTTATACAGTATTTTAACAGACTGATAAAATCATTGATTTCCATTGAATTGAAGAGGTCTTTAGAAGTTTGTGTGTCCTAATCGTCCTGTGACCAAAACAGGATCAACTAGAGCATCTTGCTGAGGTCTATGCTGAGTAAATACTCATGTATTTAATTTACCCAAGGATGCCATAAAGAGAAAAGTTTCAGTGTAATAACCAGTATATTGTTCTGTGACACTTGCACAGTCTAGTCTGTTTTTGCTACCTTGACCCAATTAAGGAAGAACTTGTTACTTTAGCAGTGCTCAGTTAGCACTGCTTCCTCTGTTTAGCACATAATATTATACCATTCCTTTTGCTCCTTTTGCACTCATAGAACCCTAGAATGCCAGGTTGGAAGGGACCTCAAGGATCATGTAATCCAATTTTTCTAGGTAAAAATATAGTTTGAATGAGATGGTCCAGCACCAAGATGAGACAAAATGAGTCTTAACATAGGAAAATCAATCCAATATAGGGAAAACAATCACTTCCCTTGGACAATTATTCCAATGTCTAATTATTCTCATGGTGAAAAATTTTCCTCTGGAGTCCAATTGAAAAGTCTCCAGA
Organism: Calypte anna; assembly: GCF_003957555.1. Classification (NCBI taxonomy): domain Eukaryota; kingdom Metazoa; phylum Chordata; class Aves; order Apodiformes; family Trochilidae; genus Calypte; species Calypte anna. Next base: position 14,578,311 of record NC_044274.1, read on the forward strand.
ATAAACTTGTGCACTTGTCCCCTTGTCCTTTTCATGTGACTTCTTATAAAAAGGGCATCTCTGTCTTCTTGATAGCGACCCTGTATGTCCTGGTGAGTGGTAATAAGGTGTTCCCTTTATTCTTTATAATATATATATAATATATAATATATATGTTATATATTATATATTATATATATATATTCCCTTTATAAGCCTTTCTTCTTAAGGTTGAACAAACCCAGTTGTCTCAGCCTTTCTCTATACATAGTACAGAGTATAGAGTATATAGTCTTTAGTCTCTATACATAGTCGTCTAGTTCTCTGATCAAACTCATGGCCCTCCTCTGGACCCTTTCCAGACTGTCTGCATCTTTCTTGTTCAGCAGGGACCAAAACTGAATACAGTACTCCAGGTGTGGCCTGACAAGTGCCAAGTAGAGTGGTATGAAGAATTCTTTATCTCTGCTCTTCATACCACCATCCAAATCTCTTGTGAAGATGCTAAACAACGTTTGGCCCAATATCAACCCTTGGGGAACCCTGCTTGTCACTGATCATCCGTTTGAGAAAGATTTATTACCACACTCTATCAACCAGGTCTCCATCCACCACACGGACCACTCATCTGGGCCATAATGTGTTATTTTTAAAATGATGAAGCTGCGGGAGACCATATAAAAAGCCTTGGAGAAGTCCAGGTGGACAGTGTCCACTGCTCACCCTGCATCAACAGAGAGGGTTATTTTGTTATAGAAGTCTGTTATCAGGTCTGTTAAGCAAGATTTGGCCCTGGCTTTCCCAAGTCACATGCTTCAGTTGACTTGTGACATTGACCACGAGGATTTGATCCGTACCTTTCCCAGTGGGAAGTGTGGGTAACAGGTCTAGAGATACCTGGGTCCTCCTGGGGAACCTTCTTGTAGATGTGGTTGACATTAACTTACACCAAGTCTTCAGGGACATCTCCCTATCTCCATAACTTCTTAAAGATTATGGAGAGCATCCTTGAAAAGACATCAGCCAGATCTCTTAATACCCTGAGGTGGATGGCATCCAGACCCATAGATCCAGAAACTTGCAATTAAATGAAGGGCTTCTCCTACTCTGCCTATTTCCCTTGGCTTTAGAGGGGAAGAAATGTTTTTTTGTATCTAGGAGAGTGTTCTTGAGCAAATCCTAGCACTCACTATCTCCTTTCTCCTCCATGGAGTCTTCCCATGGTATCCCTTCCAATTGAGCCCTGAGTGATCTGAAGTATGTTTTTCTAAAATCTAAAACTTCTATGTTGGAATCCACCTTCAGTGTGCTCAGCAGTAACCCAGACACCACAATATATTGATCACTGAAGCCAAGGCTGTCCCTAAGCAAGATACTACAAAGCAGGTTTTCTACTACAATGAGCAGCAAATCCAGCAATGCCCCATGCCTGGCAGGCACATCTAACATTTGTATGCAGAAGGAGTCTTCTATACCTTCCAGAAACTTGATGGGTGACAGGGGAGCTATTGTGTTGTTCTTCCAGCAAATGTCTGGTCAGTGAAAGTATCCCGTAAGAACCAGACTTTGTCAACCCAAGGCTTGCTTAATTGACCTGTCTCTGAAGACAATCTGTTTAAAAGTGATATTTAATGTCAGCTTAGCACTGAAGAAAATTATTGAATGAATACCTTTCCATGGCCTGTCCTTCTCCAAAAAAAAAGAAGCACTCCTTCTGCATATTCTGCAACCTCCTAAGAGATGACTGGTATCTAGCTGCTGCTTATTAACATCTAACTGATTTACACTTGAAAATTATTTTTTATTTCCTCTTCTTTCATTTAATGTGATCAGTTACATCTTTCTGCTAATGTATTAGGGTTATCTATTCCATTTCTTTCAGTCTGAGCTTTATGATTTTTGCAGGTTCATCTCAACCCTTCACTCTTCTCTGTCTCCCTCATTGCTCCTGTGATGACATGCACTGCCCAAAAGATTTGCAAAGTGCACCTCCCAGAAGAATGAAGCATCATTCTACCTGGTGTAGACTGAGAGAATCACAAAGTATTGTCTGGAATAATAAGGTTTAGTAGTTTTGGAACCACTTTAAATATAGTTGAGATTACTTTAGCTATAGCACCATAGGTAAGTAAAAGAAAATATGAAAATGAGCTAGTGAATTGGACTACCACTGTAATCCATTAAGATCTTCCAGTTGTGTGGAGTTTATTGTTTGGTTGGGTTTTTTTTTGGTTGGTTGGTTGGTTTTTTGGTTTTTTTTGCTTGCGTTGTTTGTTTACTTCTTTGTTTCTCTGTGGGATTTTGTGTGGGGTTTTTTTGTTGTTGGTTTTGTATTGTTTTGGTTTGTTTTTATAAGAACTGATAAATTATTTTTTAAAAGTCTCAGTGTCGTTTGCTGGTTTTGAAAACATAGTCAGGAGACTACCTCTCTGTCTGTGTCTACTGGAAATAAACCCTTAGGGTATAAAGAACTCTCATCTGCCTGAGAGAAACTGTGCAATTGAGCAGTTTTATGTCAGGGGATCCTTTGATAGAGCACTTTATAGAACTCTGCAGCATGCTCTGTGGTGTCTGCTGGATTTTCTTGCTGGGGGACGAGAGCTGGTGCCAAGCCTGGCTTTTTTCTCTTAGTCAGTAGAAGCCTAGTCAAGCTCTGCATGTAGTGAATGAATAAACACTAAAATATTCCTGATGATGCTATGAAAAACACCCACAATGAGAATATAAAGACCAGATATCCTAGGGTACTTTAAACACTTTTAAAACATTTATGCTACTTGTTATAAAACCTTATGAAATCTAGCAGAGTTTCGGAAGCTTGATAGGCTCTTCCTATTACACCAACATGTTTATTCTGGAAACAAGTGCAGAATTGCCTGAAATTTGACCAAAGTTTTCATATGTACATGAGGTGGGAGGTAACTGCTTAAAATATATTCATTATTTTCAAGAAGAAACAAAAGCTTCTAGTTAGCCTAACATCTTTATATCCATTTAAGTGCTGCCTTTAGGAGGGAAAGTACAAAAGATGTTATTAAAAGAAACCATTATTCTTTATGGGATTTTTCATATCAGACATCTGGTTGGGAATTTTTTTGGTTGGTTGTTTTTTCTGGTTTTAATTCCACATCTGAGTTGCACTGCAAACACAGAAGAGCGTAATTAGGCATGTCTGGGCTAACTTTAACCTAGAAACACCATGAAACTAAGTTGTTTCAATCGGAAAAACTTGCCACTGCTTAGGCTTGTAATTCAATCTCTCTGTCAAGTATAGCTGATAAAAGCTCTCTCTGTCTGAGAGAGATGCTGCTTTGACGGCATGTATTTCAGTTGTGCCTCTGTAAGTATTCAAATACTTACATACTTATGCAATCTGTTTCTGTTAAGGTTTTGGGTTTTTTTGGGAGATGAGTGCTTGGGGTATGTCCAGTGCTTAGATATACTCTGCACGTTTCAGTGCCTGATAATGTTGTGCTTTCCTTGTGGGAGTTGTTGCCTGTCCCCTTTCATATAACAAAATGGGGTGTGTGTAATCTGTCATAAACATCCATTTTTCCTGCCTTATCAGTAGAAACCAGAAACAGACAATACTGTCATATCAATGATATATGTTGCTAAATATACAACCCAAAGTCTATGTGAATTAAATTTGCAGATTATGTGAGTTCATCTTATGCACATCTTTTAATTTCATAGATTTTCCTTGTAATAAAAGTAACCAGAAACTTACATTTTAAATAAAGTGAGTTTTTGATAGAAGGAGATAGGGGGCTGAGCAAGATGCTGGTATTAGATATTGCTAGAGCAAACCCTCTGTGAATTCAGTTTCTGAGACGTCTGAACTCCCAGTGATACTGAGGATGCCAGAAGAAGCTTAACAGCTTCCAGGATTTAGTGTTTCTGTTAATATACTATCTCTTCTGGCAGGTAATTTTTCCTATCATAAAGAATTCAGCTTTCTAAAGACCCAGAATGGAGATGTATAGATGCTGTCCCTTGAGAGAGAGGAGAGTTTTCTTTGTTGATTGTACATGCCATATCCCTGCTTCCCACAGGCTCTTTGATTTTTCAGTAACTAAAGAACTGCACTCTTAGCTTCTTTTGTTCGCAAACTATCCCTTATAATCTCTGAACTCACTGACTCTTCTATTTTCATGCCTTTTTTTGTGTTTCATGTTGCCTGTTTCTCATGATTCTCTAATGTATTGCCACCTATAAGATGTCATCCCACCTCCATGTTTTTCACCCTTGAAATTGCAGTTCTGTTCCAAAACACTGCTGTGGCAATATGGGAAATTCTTTCTGTACCCCTGTTTTTCATCCACAAATAGGTCAGTAGCTGTTCTCTGTGCAGCATAAATCTCTTCAGATAGAATGTCTGAGTTTTGAATTGATTTCCACTCCACACTGTGAGATTACCTCACTGCCGATTTAATTTTCCTCATGGCAAGTCATAAAAAGTGCCACAACACGTACTGTTAGAGAAGCCAACCTTAGGGGTTTTTTTCAGATATTTGAGTAGTAGACAAACATATGTAGGGAAACATCAGAAGTATGCCATTCAACACCTATGGCTGCAGGTGGATCTGTTTTTTATATATTCCAGGATCAGGCTGAGAAAGAAAAATATTTTGATTCCATTAAAGAAAGTCTGTCATTCTCCTAGGATGAGAAGGAAAAGCATTCTTTTCCCTTTTAAATTTCTACTCTAATAACCAAGCCTTTCAGAGGATACCAGTCTCATGATACTAAATAACCAGAAAAAATTAGGCTAGTTCAATACAATGGTTTCTGCGAGTCCTGCTGATCTGCCTTGAGAGTATTACTGCACAAAAGAAGCAGATTTGGCAGCAGCCATTGCTGAAGATATAGCATCCCCTCCTCAGAAACTCTGGAAATGATGCAGCATATTAAAGAACAATTGCACAGCAATAATTTCCATGTAGTGGTAACAAAATACTGCAAATGTTTGTCCAGAGAGTGGTGCTCTGATCTCAGCTAAAGCAACACGCTCCTGTTTAATCAATCCTTTTGCCTTGGGCTCTTGCAAATTCCTTTTTCATTTTTTAGACTCAGCTGGAGACACACCCCAATATGTAGATATTTGAGGCAAGGGTGGAATTTACTCATGAGGAAAAACTTGAAACATCCTGTTTTAAAGTGAATGAAAAAAGGAAAGGCCAAAGAGGATGGGATCTGCCTTTCTATCAAAGCTAGATATCAGATTACTGAAATTAAGTTGCAAAGATAATCTCACTGGTTAAGAGTGGGAATATAGTCATAAGTGAATAAAATTTCTTCTGATTTGTTAAATATTACCCTGAGAGGATTGGAAAGTGTAAACTTTTCTGTAAAAAATTGTCTTAATTTTTCCATCTGCAGTGGAAATCACAAATGGGGACAGTTTAGACTTCTGTGTAGTCCACATGGAAGAAATACATTATTTTAAAGATAGAAATTTAAATACTCAGAAGTTTGGATATTTTCTATGAAGGGTTACATGTTTAGTATTTGGAAACTCATCCTCTTTTGGATTTTTTTGCTTATGTTATGCCCTTCAATGCAGTCTTCTTTCTCAGATGCTTTTATTATTTGTAATGGCTGTCTCAGATTTGGAGTACTAAACTCTTTAGGAAATGACCTTTTTTTATGTCTTCTTTGAGCATATTACTTTGTAAATTTCTGGTTTTGCTAAAATATTCTAAAATGTCAGAAATATCTATATTGAACTTAATGAGCAATTTAACAGTACTTTCCCTCAAGTATAGCAGAACAATGATCAGAATCACATATGTGTTTTAAAATGAAAAGGCCACATTTTCAAGGGCTCTATGATCAAGAGCTCTTTTCCTGCTTTGGAGCACTCTTGCAAATTAGGCTTTGCTCAGGGCTTAATATCTGAAAAGAGTCTAATCTGTACTTGAGAATTAGTTGTTGTTAATCATGGTGTTGTAACCCTCAATTACTGTACCTGCTGAAGTTTGCTGGATGAAGCTATATGCCAGTGACAAGGTTCTCTGTACTGTATTTTTGTTTAGAATCTACATTTCCCAAGACTTATTATTAAAGTTTGTCACAGGCTTTATTTGAGACAACTGGTGGAAATATGAGCACTGATTTTGGCAGGAACTTCACTTTTTATTTTTGGCCGTAAATCCTGCTTGTGGGCAGGAAACTGTTTCACATGAGAGAGGTATGTTTAATTGATCTATGACACTTAATGTGACACGAAGCTAGGAATCTGGTTCTGGTATTTGTTTTATTTCAGACAAAATATCCATAAGAGCTACATTCCTCTCCTTGTCTAGCCATTCTGCCCAGTCCCCCAGATACCTAAGCCTACTGCATTGCATTACAATGCTGGAACATGACTTTAGATCTGAAACAATTGGTGAACTGACTCATAACACTAATCATTTTAGGTCTGAAATTGTGCCATAATGGAGATGACTCAACACAGTTCCTCCATGGAGAGCATTAAAAAGGATAAATTTTTACCCTTATGAAAGTTATCCATGCTTTGCTCTTACTTCTTAACTTAAATTCCATGATACAAAAGGCATGGAATTTAGCTGATTGTTAGTGTTTGTGGTTTTATTCCTATCCAGCTACTTAAAAAGAAGAAGGAAAAAGAGAAAAGTCCCCTCCCTCCCCCAAAACCCCAACCAACCAACGAAAAAAACCCAACAAATCAAGACACCAGAAACACTGGTCCCAAATTCTAGGAATACCTTATATTCTTGTTCTGAGAAATTACATTAAGCCACTCAGATTGCCAGTGTCCTTAGAGCTGTAATCAGATCTGCAGAAAAATGTTATTATCTCGTGTTTAATAAGTAGCCATATCCAACCCTCATCCTGTCCCCTTTCAGTGAACCAGAGATTTTTCTTAACTACAGATCTTTCTGTCTCATCTTTGTAGGGAAAAAAGTAGCTTTAAGTTAAAGAAAGGGTTGAAGTGTAGCATTTATCATATTCAAAATCACTTTTAATACTGGGAGGTTTTGGATGTGCTAGCTGATACTTACCTCTCAGTTTCCCAGAAACGCACCAGGTTGGTACCCATGTCTCATGTTAAACCCAAAGCACCATGTATCTGGGTAGGCTGACAGCAAACACTTTTGTTCCTAAGGCACTGAAATCCTTTGAAATACTTTGAAGATCTAGCATCAGTGTCACTGGAACCTAACGAGCTTCCTTCTGCATCTCACTCGTATTGACTCTCTGAGATTGGTGTGAATTGTTTCTTGCCCCTAAAGATTAGGACTAGTCCTGAATCTTTACATTATGATATAGGAACCCCTTTAGTTAATCTAGTTATTCTGATGAAAGAAATATAAAATGAAATCTGGACATATCTACTTGGTTTTCCCTATAGGTTTTTGTTTTAACAACTCTCTTCCACAACTTTTAGTAGAACCATTCTTCGTTAACTGAGACAGCCTTTGAAAATGTAAAACCCCTGTGTTTTACATTCCTGAATTCTTGGTGGGGAAATCAGCTTTGATATCCACTTCTCATTTTCATTGCTTGCAGACCTCAGCAGTGTAGTGTAATATGCAGCTTTAACTCCACACTTTAACTCCTCACTTGATTACTCCTGGATGCTCCTCATACAAACTAATGCTTAAGTCCTTCAGCTAAACTCCTACAACCTGTATCCTTGTCAGACTGCAATACCTGTGGTGGGCACACATTAAGGACCAAGTCTGCCTCTAACATTAACAGTAAACCTCTGTTTATGTGACCTCTCCCTCTCACTGACATTCCTTCGGGCACAATGTCTTTCTAACTAGTGCTCAGACTGTTCAGACACCAGGAATAATGTTTTTTCACAGCATAGAAGGCAGCATGCTGAGTCCCTGTGTCCCCATAAGTGTCTCTGTTTGCAATTGCAAAGACACAGCGTTCTGTAGTAAGCTTTCACAATAAATGTTGTAATGAAAAAAAAACATGGCTACAGTGGTATAAATGTCGTGCCATTAGTTGGAAGAGAACAAAAAGAAGAAAAATCTGTGTCAATCACAGCTTGGGAGATTGGACAGAAGGGATATTAGGACAGAGACATTCTAAGTGGCATTCTAAGGGAACACCTGTGGTTAGATTTGTTTCTGAGGCAGGTATTTCTGTGTCTTATGAAATTGCTTAGGTAAATAAATACAGTCTACCTGTTATTAACTGAAGATTGTTTTAAAGTCTGCTAGTAAAAAGATTATTTTTCATAGGATGTAATTTCTTCATGTTGCAATTGATTTATTTGTCATAATTTTCCTGTCTCTCACTGAGGTAAATTAATGCACCATATTGCCCACATTATCTTTGAGATGATGGAGATAGTAGGGATTTGGTTTCATGCAAGATATGTTGTTTTACATGAATGCATTGATGAACCTGGCAACTCGGACAGTGAATGTTTTTCTCCAATGTAAAAATATCTAGTTTAAGCTTTGGTTATTAATTTGTGTGATTTTCATATAATCAATCCTATATTCTAGGTCCTGCACAGAATTTAGAATATGATTGTTAGAAAAAAAGAACTAGTTAAGTTTCCTTTAATTTTAAATGATACAGTTTCCCACATGATGCACTTGACCTTGCATGTCTGATACTGCTTTGAAGGCCAGTTTTCTTTCACTTTTAATGCACAGCCCTGTTTAAGTGCTATTTCATGGGGATCAGGAAGCCTTTTCCTAGAGTATGTAGGGTGCTATCAGAGTTACTTCATGGTTAGCAAGGAACCTTAGGTAGAAGCCTACCTGGTTCAGGAGCACTTCTTAGCAACTGTATTGTAATGCCTCACCTGTCCCTAATAGTAATTTTCTGCTGCCTACTTAGAGCTTCCAGATCCCATAATTCATCTGACTGTAAGAAACGTGTCATCTTTCTTTTCTTCTAGCCTCTTGGCAAATGAGCTGTGGTGATTTACCTTAAGCTGTCATGGAGGAACCTAGGACTAATGACCAACCATATTTTTTTCAGCTTATCTGTTTAGAGTCTCTTATCTTCATTTTTTCCCTGCTTTGAACTAAACCAACTAGTGACCAATAGATTTAATTTCTGTATTTTCTGAGTATATCTTGAATTTTTAGAGTACTTTGTGCTTTATACCTAGGGCCGATTCCTGCTTTATGGAACTTACCATATTAAGTCAGACAGATGTGATAGAGACAATTAAAAAAAAGAAAAGGAAAAGGAAAAAAAAAAGGAAAAAGGAAAAAAAAAACGCAAAAAGCAGTACAACACGGATCTGAAAGGAAGAGTCTTGCAGAGACATGCTTACTACAGCCTTCCTGGGACTGCTCCACATGCAGCACTTATGACTGCTCTGGGCTCAGACCTGTTCATCTCCAACAAAACAATATGATTTGGTGCCAGCTGCGGTTCTGGGATATGCAGAAAACAGAGAGAGCCAACTGACTTTATGCAAGCTGTGAAAAGAGTGCAGAGATTATGAAAAATTTGGTTCACTACGAATCCATTGTCCTGCTTTCGAATATTCCTGTTATCTTGGCCTGGCCTTTTCATCTTTGTTATGTTTTATTTGCCTCTTGCCTCTTGTTGATTAAAATACAGATATAGAAAGTTCAAAACCCCCAAACAGCTCTTCCACCAGAACCATCTGCTTAAAGATAATAGCTCTAAAATAACAGTAATGAATGCTATACACATTTAGCATTCAAACCATTTGACTCAGCTGCTTGAATCACTGACCTCTGCCCTTAAGTTTTCTAGAAGTCTAGAAGTCTAGAAGTGCACACACTACTCCAGATGAGGTGTTCCTAGAGCAGAGGGGAAGAATTACCACCCGCTGGTCATGCTTCTTTTGATACATCCCAGGATTCAGTGTTAGTTGTCAACCTGATTTCTGTTTTCTGATTTTGACACTAAACAGGCATGAACTAACTTGGAATTTTTAGGAAAATTCAATGTTCAGTGATTCACTTCTGTTTTCATGAAGTCATCAGTGTCATTTGCACAGCATAAAAACCAGTGTGGACAATCCCAGAAACTCCAGTTACAGACTGCTAGTACCTCTCTCTTAAGATTTTTAAATTCCTCTTTCCTTTTATCTATGCACCTGTGAAGATAGGAATAATAACATTAGCCTTTGTGAGTATTCTTAATACAAAAAAGTGGTCTGCCTGTTTTGTCTCCACTGGAATTCTTCCTGTATCACATCAAACTATGTCCTGTTTTTTTCTGTTTTAGTTTGGTTTTTTGTTTGTTTGTGGGGGTTTTTTGTGTGTTTTTTTTTCTGTTTGTATTTTGTGCCTGTGGCATTTACAGCTTTAGCTTAAAGCTTGCAGAGGACTTTAACCAGCCCATGAAAACTCAACACTCTTGTGGACAGTCTGATAAAGTTTTACTTACAAAAAGTATTCCCCAACCATAAATCTTCTTAAATTTGGTTGTATAGGAGATAAATGATAATCACTATGATCAATCTACTAGAAAAAATTATTATATGAAATGTGATGAATATTCAGAGAAATCCCACTCATCAGGAAGCATAATGGATTTTACCATTTTTTCAAGGGGAAAGAAAATAATTCTAAAGAACAGTTTTGAGGACAGAAAGCTTCCCAGTGTGCAATGTCTGTGCTTTAAATTTTGTGGGAATATATAAATCAGCATAAAATTACATGCAATATAACTATCTTTTACCAACAGTGCAGAAGGTCTAATTCATACAGCCTCAACCAGACCAGATTTTTCCTAGGTGAGAAAAGTATCTGACCAGCTTTCCAGTGGCCTTCCAACAGCAAATGAGGTAAATGGAACTGCACAGCTGGGTAAGGTAGATATTGTGGAGGACATCACACAGGTAAGGCACATGGAGGGGCACAGTAAATGAACTCAGGCAAGTGATAGCTGCTGAAGAAAATTAAGTTCTTCTGATTCTGTGAGTGTTTAAGGAAGCCCATATATGTGTTTATGTTAAAGCATATATGCCTTATTGTATTGAGGCTGCTGAACAAGGATGGAATTCTAGCTGAGCTTGAAAAAGAGAGTGTTTGAAAAACGGTCAGGCATTTCCTTCTTCTCCTACTTCTTCCCTTGTTTCCTCACACACTTTATCATTTATTCTAGTGTGACAAACTTGCCTCAATACCTTAAATTTATTGGCAAAATCCATGAAGTTGATTGTGGGATAAAGATTTCATTCCTGGGATTTTTTGTTAGGGTTTTTTTTTTGTTTGTTTGTGTGTTTTTTGTCTTTTCTCCACATTATAGGAGTATTTACACTTCCAGGAAAATAACACCCTGAACAAGCCTTGTAGAAATCCTGAGAAAGCTCACCTATGCTTACAGATCATTTACTTCCTGTTAACTCACCAAGTTCAGCAGTTCTTCAGTGGTCATCAGAATTTGATGTCTTCAGTAGGTCTAATTATTATTATAAATGCAGCCTGGAAGTCACCAGGTTGCTGAATGTGTCTGAATATTTTCTCCTGTTCCTCAAAGGCTTATGTGGAGCCCAAACACCTGCCCTTAAGAAAATAGACTTTATGAGAGAAATGGTGCAAAACTGTAATGAGCAATATGTGGTCAATTTGTAAGCCAAGTAAATATTATTATGTTATCTTTAAAAACAAACAAACAAACAAAAAACAACAAACAGGAAAACAGAAACCAAACAAAACCCACACAAACAAACAGATCCCACCAACAGCCATAAACAAAGCCCAAACTCCAAACAGGAAAATTAATTATATTTCTGAATTTCAGGGTCTTGGTAACATTCTGTTCTTTCAGGTGCATAGATAGTTTCTGATATTTCCACATGAGTTAATACTTGCCTGTATTATGTCTAATGGAACTACTCCAGAGGGGAAGAGCTGCACTTGATTGCAAGGGTCCATAAAATACCAGAGCAATGTGTGATTTTCTGTCTGTGACTATTCCAGAAAGTCAGGATAAGTCAGCTGGCTAAATATACATATTTCAAGATTGTGAATCCTTGTATAAAATTATAAGGCAATAAATTTTCAAGCTCAACAGAGAACAGTGTGAGAATGCTATTACTGTAGCCTGAGTATAAAAAGGCAAGGAAGCTTGGAGAAAAATGCAGAGAATGATAAGATAATTCTGTGTCAGAAAAGAAATTTACCATCTCATGTAAATAGAATGTCCACATTGACCTCCCAAGTGCTTCATTTCTAGTAGGTTTCTTTTGAAGGATGCTTAGACCTTGACTCAGACTTTTCTGGCTGTGGCATTTGTTAATTATCTAAAAGGGTACATCTCCACAGCTGGGAATCACCAGGTACCACATCCGCGTTGAATAGAAACACTGATAATATTGTAAGCAGGAAAGGCTCTGTAATTGCTTCTCCTAAGGTGTACAGGATGTAGCCTATTAATAAGATCTATTTTACACAGTATCTTGCAGGTTTTCAGCTGACAACACTGAGAGGTTTTCAAACAAATTAGTAGAATCATAGAATTAGCCGGGTTGGAAGGGACCTCAGAGATCATCTAGTCCAACCCTTAGTAGATAAACCAAATTATCAAAAATTTATAAACTGTGAGAGAATCAAATGATTGTCTATATGAACAGACTAGGCAATAGAAAGGTTTTGGGATCATTTTAATGTTTCACTCAAGAAATCAGCCTATTAAAGAAAACATGGATGTAAGATGATAAAAGAAGAGGAAACAGCACAGTAATTTAGATGCTGCAATATATTTTCACACTATATTCAGCCTTTCAATAAAAGGTTTCTGGGGCACTAGACATGGTTTTGACACCGCTATTTAATTCAAGACGCAGCAGTAACTGCTTGAAAAAGAGATACACAGTATGAGCAGATGGTCCCACTACTACATCAACAGAGTACTGATCCTGTACTGAATTCTCTCTGCTTGACATTCTTTTCATAGGAAAAAAACAAGCAGTGTATGTGGATTACAGATTCCTAGCAGCAAGAATATGATTTTAAATTTCAATTTAAATATATATATCATATCACTATCTATATCTATATAAATATATATCAAAAAAGAAAAGGATTTTATTTCTTCATAAAATGGAGTTCCAGGTACTGCATATCAGTTTTGCTTTACCTCTACAGATGAAAGATTTTAAAAGGGAATTTAGTACTAAATGATCCAGAAGTATGGAGGAAGAGGCACCATCAAAGCATGAAGACTCTCTTGATAAAGGTGTATCTTTTAATTTTTTTGTTCCATAATGGAGAGCTCCTTTGTAACTCAGGATGACTATTTTGTAAAAGCATAGACTTGACCATGGTTTAGCTTGATATTTACCATATTCATCCATATAATTCTTCATTACAAACCCAAGAGTGACCAGCATGTTTTTTATGTTGTCTACTATTGGACAGATGAAAAGGCTTCTGTTTAATTGACAAGGAAGGGAACTGCTGTGAAGCTTTTAAAGTAATTTTGTTTAAGATGGCAAAAAATGTTAATTAAATTCCTCTGATCATTTTGTCCAAGTGATTTAGAAGCTGTTCTATGCACAGTAATCTAAACAACCATATTGGCTGTTTCCAATAATTTGTATTTCTAGCGAGAGTTTTCTCCCTGTATTTTTCAGCAAGGTTAAGGGTGTAATCTGTAGATTATGTTGTGCTCTTGTACAGTGCCTCGTGAAACTAGAATCACAGATTAGCCCAGGTTGGAAGGGACCTCAAAAGATCATCATACCCAACCTTTTTTTGACAATGGGAGTCTAGATGAGAATACCTAACATAAACAAGGCCTCTGACAATGAGGACCCTACCTTGTTCCTGAGGAGGGGGGGTTTCCAACAAATGATCCTATTCAGAAAAGTTTCTTATTTACACTGAGATGAAAATCCTCCCAGTGCAACTTGTACCATTTTTCTTTTTCCTTCTCCACATGGTTGCTCATGAAGAGAGAGCCTCCATCCTCTTCTTAGCCATCCATTAAATACTAGAATGCTGTAATGAGGTCTTCTTCTCCCCAGAGAGAAACAGATTAACTCTTTCAGTCTTTCATTATAGGGTATATTCTCTAGCCTTTTTTTCCTTTTCATAACCCTTATCTGGACCCTCTCCAGTCTGCCTGCAGCTTTCTTGAAATGCAGGTACTAGAACTGAGCACAGCACTCCAGGTTCTAGGACTGAGCACTCCAAGTAAAGTCTGAAAAGTGCTGAGTAAAGTGGGAAAATCATGGCTCTTTGCTATTAATGCCTCTGTGGATACAGCCCAGGGTTTGATTTGCCTCCACTGGTCTAGCAGCATTCTGATTCCTGCTCAGCTGGCTCTTCTTCAGGACTCCCAGGCCCCTTTCAGCAAAGCTGCTCACAATCCACACAGACCCCAGCCTGTACTTCGCTCTTTGGTTGCAGGTGCAGGGGGGGCCCCAGTGCAGGACCTTGTGCTCATCTTTGTTAACCATCACAATCTTTGTTAACCATCACACAGTTCTAGCTAGTCCACTCTTCCAGTCTGTCCAGGTGTCTATAAGATGTCTCTCCCTTCTCTTATGTCCATCCCCTCACTTTGGTGTTTGCAGCAACACTGGTGACAGTAGTTTCAGTCTCATCATCCAGATAATTTATAGACGTTGGACAATGTGGAAACCAGTATTGATTGCTGGGAGACTCTTATTGTGACAAATACATCTGAAATACATGCATGTGGACTCATTATATGCTAATAGAGCCACCAGAATATTTGCATGAGTTGCAGATACCTTGAAAATCCCCCAAAATAAGTACTTCTTAGAATTATTTTTACATCTCTATGTTAAAAAATAAAGTTTTTTAGCTGTTGATGTTTCATGAGCCACTTTTATATTTTTCTGGAAAGATTAAATTTGAAAGATTTTTAAGAAGATTATTGGGGAAGATTTTATTACTCTAAAATCCTTCTGACTTTCCTTTTCCATTCCAATCTTCTAAAACCTTCCTTCTATATCTGTGAGTGTATTTTCTGAAAGGCTGATATACAGATGTCTTTTTATTTCCCTCTTGATATAATGGTGCAAACTAGCTTATGACTGTGAAACCTGAGTTACTTAATTTATTTTGCTCTGAAACTTTCAAATGAAATGAAATTTATAGCCCCTCTAGTAAGCTATTAGAATCTTTAATGACTGACAATTTACAGACTGCACTTCATTTTGAAGTCAAATTTACCCATTCCTCCATCGCACTTTCTGAGTTTTGTCTTCATTAGTGAGTTTCCATGGCTAAACATCTCATACAAAGTTAATGAATCTATCATTCCAGTCAATTATAACTGTACTGCTATGTATTTAATAACCAGTTAGGTTTTGGTTTTTGTTTGGTTTTGGTTTTTTTTTTCAGAAAAAGAACTGTAATATCAATTATCAAATTTAATTTCTTCTTCCTATTGTGTTTAGTCTCATCTAGACAATAATCATCTCTTGAGATTTGATGGCATATTAAATTTTATTTTAAAGCATTTTAGTCATTATTTACCTCATTTTTATCTTCTTCATCTCACATTCATGGATCTAATAATGCATTTCTCATTATCATCTCCTTCTGATCTGTATGTTACTGATAATTTCATGCAGTAGTGTTACACTATTAATATCTAGTCGTTGTGAAGCAAAGAGAACAAAAATAGTAGATGGAAGAGAATATGTCCTTCAGACTGGAGGGTGTTTTCTTACCAATATCACTGTGTTTTAGTGTTCCACAGTATAAATCCCTACATCCTCAACAAGAGGGTCCTTTATCCCTGGGATAATGTTCTTTTAAATTCTGTATGGATTTTGTGCTGGACTATCCTGACTGTAAGCACCTTGCTGTGTCTTGAAGATCTTGTCCAAAATTCATAACTAGTTTACCTGCCAACTAGCCCACACACAGTCAGTGACCACAAAACCACATAGATCCTGTTGTAATGAGTAATTTGAGTCTTACGTTCCAATACCCATTACTCACACTTCTCTCTCATCTTTGCCTTTCTTCTTTGTGAGGAGTAGAAAAATCTCATAGATGATGCAAAAATTGTCAGTCAGGAGGTGGTAACTTTATTCTGGAGGTGTACCATTATGAACAGAGGTTTATTTTAATTATTATTTATTTCAATGAACATGTTACCATGAGGTAGTATAATTATCATAAAGCAGGATGTACAGTTGGGAGTTGTATCATAAGTGAGTCACACTATCAAAAGTAGTTGCTTCCATGTTAAATAAGTCAGACAGATCATATGAAAAATATACTCCATGAAAAGTGACAGCAACAAGGATGGCTACTTAATGGGTTTGTTTCTTATGCTGATTAGAACTTGCTCTGCAGCATGATACATTCCTCAAGCACAATATTTTCTTATGCAGAAATGATCTTGGAAAGTTTGAAAAGTCAACAACAAAAGTGATCTATAACCTGAAGCAGGAAAACCTGGATTTCTTTCCTTTCACTCCCCCACAACTTAATTGCTAAATTTTTATTTCAAAATTTGCTAACACCTCCAGTCAGAAAATCTAGCTACAGTGTGATATACATAATGAGTGAAGCATAGAAAAGATCTTTTTTATCATCTGCTAGTACTGCTCACTCTCTCTCCTCTTTTTGAAAGGCAGTTGCATCATTTTTTATACTCAATTTTTATACAAATTTATTCCCAGAGAAGAGATAGTCTATATAAAATCTGTGGTAGCATGAAATTTCTAGGTTGTAATTGACATGAATGTTTGTTGATTGAAATGAAACGTACTATGTTATCTGCTTTCTAAAAATAGATTTATAATATCTAAGATTAAATGTTATTAGGATTAGCAGAAATGCATTTTTAAAGATTGTTGGATTTTTACAGCATTGTATACAAAGGTAACCAATTAGCTGCTGAAGAAGAGTTCTGGCAGGCATTTCCTATAATTAAGACAGTGATTTACTTTGCCTCCATTTTCGTTTGTATTCCTTGCTGCCTTTATTTCATTTAAAAGAAACAGGCAGAGCCCTGAGGCAATATTTTCAGTTGCAGCTGTTCAGTCCTGCCATTAGTCTGAGTGACACAGAACAGAAGGTAGAACAAATGGATAAATACCTTGTATTCTAAAATACAACTAGCTTCAAAATTGGAGAGAGAGATTAAGTTGAAGGACATTAAGAAATGTAAGATTCCACCTATTGCAATTACATTTCAGTTTGTAAATAACAAATGAGGCAATAACAGATCCATGCACAGGCCTGTTTTCAACACAGTATAGGACACAGCTAGTGATTACTATTTTTTCTAAAAAGATGCTTGATAAAACTAGACTATCACACTCATTATGTTAATTTCAGCCATCACATTTCTGAGTTGGCAGTTAAAGAGATTGTTTTTAAAAATACTTAGGCAAGACACATTTTGTGTTCATAAAGTAAATGTCAAACCCCTTCTTTGCAGTAAGGAGCCATGACGTGTGGGAGAGGATATAGTCTGGATTGTCAGCATGAGGCAACCAATCAGCAACAGTGGATAATAACAAAGTCTGGAAGAGTATGTTTGACTTTCCTTTTATTGACCTCTAAGGAACAAGACACTTGGCTTGTTTGCCTCCTCCCATAATACTTTTTTTCCTTCTAGAAATAAAAGGCACAATCCCCAGTCTCAGTGGGACATCTGTAAAAAATGCTTGTTGTCTTGGGGTAAAAATACTGTGCCCTTAATGTCTGACACTGTTTAATTTCAGACTTTAAGAACATCCCGATTGCAAGATAGTTACAGATACAAATCTAAAAGTTCAGACTGTAACTCAAAGGAGATAGGCAGCTGATGTGCAGTAACTTGTTAGTCTTTGAGAAAATTTGTTTGTGTTTTGAACCTCTGGATTTCCAAAACAGTCTGGAATTTTAATGGAAGTGATATATGAAATTCCTCTGACTAATCTGAGGAGAAGTAGTGGACCTTTGGGTATTTTTCCTACCTGTGACAGTCTAAGAGAAATCTAACATATAACAACTCCTTCTGTCACAAAAATTCAAGTTGCAGCAGTAGAGAGATATGTCTTGAAGCATTTTCCAGCTGCTGAAGGGAACAGTTAGCTAGGTGACACCTCAGTGTCAGAGCGAATGTGTATAGCCATAGAACAAAGCCTTCAGACCTATACTCTGCTAATCTAATTTCTGAAACCTCTTATGATTGTGGTCTCAGGATGACAGAGAGGTCTGCACTTCGGCAAGTAGAGCAAAACATTACTGGGATGTAGCTCAGCATTGTTACCAGTATACCCATCTTTATGAGAACTTGCTTTCATCGGCAGAAACATTTCTATTTACATCCAGACTATTAAAAAAAACCTGTTTATCACTGGAGATCCACAGCCCTTGTAGTCAAAGAAAAACACTCCCATTCTGTGTTTATTTCCCAGTGACATCTACTTTGATGTTCATTAATCAGCTTCTTAAATTGCTTATGTGGCATGTTAAGGGTATTGCATAGCTTTATTTTTAACCAGGATGCCATTTAGTGTCAAGTCAAACAGCTTATTGCAACTTCAAGCATATTTCCTATATGTTGTATACCTCAACCAAATCTACAGTCTGATTGGCAAAAGCAGTTTCGTTTGACAAGATCTATTTTCTATAACGCATTGTTAACAAGCAATAATTATATTCTCATCCTTTCATCTTTTATCTCTTGCATTCCATATTAACTCATCTCCTACTTCACCTGGACTAATCAGGTATTAAGTATTTAGGTCATTTCCTTGCTGTTGTGAATAATTGCACATTAGTTGCCAATGCATCCCTGTTTTTGCAAGATATATTTAAAACTAATATTAATGTGATACATTATTTGCTGTCTCTTGAAATTCTTGAGTCTACATCCTCCTAATTTTAAGACATTTTTCCCAAAGATGGTGCAGACCACAGCATCCTCCTCAATAACCCATGAGCTAGACAATTTCTTTCTAGGAACTTTTTTTTTTTTTCAAACACAAACACACAAAATACAGACAAAAAACATAAGCTGTTCTGCCTTTTCTCCATGATTCCTGCTCAGGTTACTGATTCCACCATCACAGTACTTTACTTGCTCTTTATCCTTCTCTGTTAGAAACTGAAACCTGACTTCCTAACATTAGTTCTATATTTTAACTTAATTGCCATTTTGTGCTATGTATTACTTTTTTATTTTAATTTTTGATTTCTGATTTTACTTTCCCAATTTACTTTACAATGAGAAGTGAGCCACCTTTCTCACCTGTCTGGACAAGCCATGTAATCAAGTTGTATTCTAAATTAAATCATGTTTCTTCTTGGAACACATATGCCTCCATTTTTGTCTCAGTTTTATTGTTTACAGCATTAGGCACTTGATTTCTGACTTCAAAGTTTTTCATTGACCTTAATAGTCTATTAAATTTAGACTGAAATCCAAATGGTCAAGTTTAAATCTGGATTTTCTCTTTCCTTTGAAGAGAGAGGAAGAGGTGCGACTGAAAACTGGGTGTGAAGGTTGCTGATGTTTTTATGGGCCCATGTCATATATTGTACTCTATTTGCAAGCATAAACACACCCAAGACAGAAATAGTTTTGAACAAATACAATCATGCCTTAACTGATTGCATGTCTCTCCTAATGTCAGTGTTGTAGTACCTTTGGTGCATGCCACGACCTGAATGTTTGTTGTTTTATCTCTTCACTTGTACTCGAAGGAAAATGTTAAAAGAGGCACTGGAAATTCTCAATTAGTTGTTTTCAGATAACTTTTTTCCTTGAAATAAATTTTGTTTTAAAGCTTATGATTTACCATTTACATGTTTTTATCTTTTTAATTGATAAAAGACTGTGTTGCAACCTCTCCAGAGTCTTGTGGTCTGTCATAGTGCATGTCCATATACTCTGTTCACATGCCTTATTGGGTTTTTTTGCCTTTGCTCATGGTTTCCAGTTTAACATTAGAGCTATCAAGGTAAGGAATAGACTAAAATAATAGAAATTTATTGGCCAACTTTCAATTGAAGTGTAAGAATAAAGGAAAATAAGGATAATTGTTGAGATTCTGGTCCTAGATTAAGTTAACAGAAGTGTTCTGATGATTGCCTTATCACTTTATGCAACTTTTGAAAACAGTGGGGATACATCAAAGCAGTGATTTTTCATGGATGAATTTCTCACTTGAGAGCTGCACAGTGATTTGATTGCCCTTATTGATCAGATTTTGGGGTATTCCATAATAAATAAAAACTAAAAATATTTTTTCTGATCTAGATCTTTTCAATTGCCAGGTTTCCTAGCAGAACAACAGCTTAAATCTCCTGATTTGCTGTTTTCTTCTCAGTTGAAAAGCTGAGCTCTCTTGTAACACAGCCCATTTCTAAAAGGAGCTTCCTGTGGAGTTGTACAATGCAGCAAGTTTCTCTTTGGTGACTCACAATCCTTTTCCCAACACTACAGCACTGCTCTTTTCAAAGAAGAGACTCTGCAAATGGAAAAGAAGAGCTGTATTATCCTTTCTGTTTTGCTGCTTAGTGTAGCCCTCTGGCTCTTGGTAAACTGCCAGTAGTAGATGTTTGGATTTTCCTGCCTTAGCAGGTATCGGGACTTTTTAATGTGGATGGGAAAGTCTTAAAGTCCTCCTTTCTGAGTCAGGGCCACTCAACTAGACATAAGCTCAGCAGGAGCCTCAACAGAGAGCATTGTCTCTCTAGAATTTCAGATTTACTCATAGAGATTTTTATTCAGCTTCAGCCAAAACAAAAACAAGCAAGAAGAGTCTGCCTACTGGACTTTCACTTCCAGCAGCTTCAGTCTGTAAACAACAGAACAAATAATTGGTCTACAGCTGCCTTCATTTCTCTCACTAGTGCTCCAGATCTAGTTTTTATTTAAAGAAAGTGACTGTTTGGTGATTTCATAGCTCTGGGTAATTGAGATTAACCAGAAAGAATGAAGGGGATGGAGATGACTTCTCATCTTTCATGGAAGTGTTTCCAAATGGGGTAGTAAAGAACCACAGCTGAGACCCACTTCCAAATAGGAATTCCTGTTGTTGGAAGTAAATCCACCTTAAGGTCTACTTTTATGTCAGGCTTTCCTTTTTTCATTAAAAATCTTAGCTTATAGCCAATGCCTAGTAATGATTTAAGCCAAAGGTTTTACTATTAACATCCTCCAGGTCCCAAGACCAATTTCAGGTCTTGCAATGATTAAAAATACCAATTTGTGTTGATAAGTTTGGTTTGATATTTTCTGTTTTTTTCAGTTTTAACTTGCAGGTATTCATGAATCATATGTTCAGGATTTTCCCTAAATGCATGTGAACTGTAAATCTATCCTTATAAAACATCAGCTGAGATCACCTGATTAGAAATCCTTCAAAATATCTGTTGCTGGGAATTTTACTGACAACATCATCTTCTGTATTCCACTCACTTATGAGTGAGAATGAAGTTCCTGGGCATTACCAAAAAAAGGCAAACCTTAGTAATTTATTTAGAGATAAGATAGAGAGTTTCTCTGTCAACTTTACCTTTACAAGTTTGTACACTCCTACACTAGCTGACCTCAGAAACCTGAAAAATTGCTGGCTGCCTATGTGGACTTGATTTCTCTTTTCTCTTTCTGTTTAGCTTCCTCTGTCATTGTGAATTCTTTTTAGGGTCATGAAATCTTAGCCTTAGGTCAGAGACATCATAATCATGTTAAAAGAAGTTGCACAGACTGGAATATGTGCCTATCTATAGCCGTAAATACTATTTTCCTACATCAGTCAAGGGTCTGAAACAGCTCTCAGCATAAGTCAAATTTTCCTATTAAACTTTATTCTTGTTATTTTAACATTTAGTCAAAATTTCCAAAACTTTAGAAGCTTTTGTGTGTTTCCTTGAAGCCTCCCCTTTCAACTAGACCTGATCACTCAGTTTTTGGCAGCAATCTGAACAGTGATACGGACTAAATATCTGTTATCTCTCACAGCTAGTACATGCTCACTTAACCAGCTGACTGTAAAATTTGGACTCATTTAATATATCTCTAGCTTTACAGTAATTTTTTTCCCTATTTTAGGTTAAAATTTCCTGCTTTGTTACTGTAAGAAATAGGATGAAAATCTCATTTGCACATATATTGTTTGAATTCTCAACCCATGCATAAAAAAAATTGATATTGTTGCTAACACCAGAAAATGGAAGTGCAATTTTAGCTGATCTGTGGCAGTCTTGAACTTCCTTACTTCATCCTTTCCAATTTTAGTGCGTATGAGAAAAGACAACACTACAGCTGAATTTCAGGGCTTTGGAAAAGTATAAATCACATGGGCAACTCATTTTGGCCAGGCTGGTGGGTGCTTTCAAGATGCTTCATATAGGGAGGGGAAGTTTTACAAAGGTAGGTTTGTCATCTTGTGTCTGGTCTGAGATGTTCAGCTTTAATCATATGCTTCTTCAGCTTATTCTGACTATGAAAACCTGAGAATTCATCTTCTGGAGACACTGTACCTTGGGCTATTGACATGACCACAGTGTCTTGCCAGTGTTGAACATGCTGTTCCAACAACCACTGATAATCCCAAGAAAATAAAGTCCCTAGAAAATTACCTCTGTACGCAGAAATATTTCACATTGTTGCGATAAAGAAACCTGTAATAAAATTAATTAAAAAAAACCCCAAACTAAACAGAAGAAGAACAAGCAAGAAGTAGTTAACACAAAATACCTTGAACACCAAATCATGTGAATTCCCATAGCTTTGTAATTTCTTTATGATCAAAGTGGGTCCATCCCTGTGGGAAACAGCACTCCAGAAATGGATTTAATTTGTAGTTCAGGGCACAAAAGACTAAATGGCATGGAAAATGCAGTACATTTTTGCCCTAGCAGGTTAAGAGTTGTTTCTTAATCCGAGAACTAAATCCCTTTTTCTGGCTTCTCAAGAATGTGTAACAGTTCAAAGAACAAATCAAAGTCTGCTGTTTTACACAATTTACACTTTGGATCACAAATACATTTTTTTCTGATGTGACTAGAACATTAAAATAAGTCCCATCTTAAAGGGACTTAAAGCTGTTTGGAAATGCTGTTTTTCTAGGAACTGCTTATGCTTATGCTGGAAAAACATTTTAATATCTAGTGTTTAAATTTTTCAACAATACCGTTTTTTAATCTTTCTCCTGGCATTTTGCTTGCTGTTGCTGAGTGTAATTTTTTTTTATTTGACAATTCAATTTTGATAGTTGCTGTTTCATGAGAAAGCACACTACTAGTCTGAGCAGAGAGATGGAGCTGGAGTTTATCAACGGATGAAAAAGACTGGAAAGGACTGATTGAATGGCGAAAATGGGCATTGGAAGTCCTCTTTCTTCATGTCCTCATCTTTAAAACCCTAGCCTTAACTGATTACTTTTGTGTACTTATAATTCATGAAAATCTGCTTTCTAAGAGAGATTTCATTTAGCCTTGTTCCAAAAAGCAGAAATCCTTTTACACAATGAATTTCTCCATTCAAGACTCCTTTATCTCCCTGTTCAGCTTCTTAATAGAAAATAAGTTGCTGAAGGAAATTTTTTTCCTGGCTATTATTAAATCTATATTCAAGCCTCCTAGAAGCCCAGCACCATGAACAAAATCAGACCATCTGGCTCCAGCGCTCATTATATTGTATACAAACATAAATATCAGATGTTCTGTACTTAAGGTGCACAAACTCTTTTTAAAGTTGGTAAGGTAATGTTTTCACCTTCTTTTACTCCAGCTTTTTTTGGTTACTGCCAGACATAATTGTGCTAATGAAATATCCCCAGGCAATGTACTATTTCAAACAGAACACATAGTTAAGATATCTTTGTATGTTTTTTTGTTATTCTGGGTCACTGGTTTTTAGAGCTTGTGTTATAGCAAGATTACTTACAGGTTTCAACACATTCCTTAGCTCAATACCACGAATTTTAATCGATCTAATTAAGTGCTTATTAGATCATTCACAGATTTTTTTTAAAATACAGGATGTAATAAATTCCTTTCCTTTCCTTTCCTTTCCTTTCCTTTCCTTTCCTTTCCTTTCCTTTCCTTTCCTTTCCTTTCCTTTCCTTTCCTTTCCTTTCCTTTCCTTTCCTTTCCTTTCCTTTCCTTTCCTTTCCTTTCCTTTCCTTTCCTTTCCTTTCCTTTCCTTTCCTTTCCTTTCCTTTCCTTTCCTTTCCTTTCCTTTCCTTTCCTTTCCTCTCCTCTCCTCTCCTCTCCTCTCCTCTCCTCTCCTCTCCTCTCCTCTCCTCTCCTCTCCTCTCCTCTCCTCTCCTCTCCTCTCCTCTCTCCTCTCCTCTCCTCTCCTCTCCTCTCCTCTCCTCTCCTCTCCTCTCCTCTCCTCTCCTCTCCTCTCCTCTCCTCTCCTCTCCTCTCCTCTCCTCTCCTCAGCTTTTTTTACTTTTTTTTTGTTTATTAATTTTTGCATATGTATAATAGGCCAGATTTACAAAGATTTACAAAAATTTTTAGTTATTTTCTGGTGCTTTTCATTTCCTTTGCCGCTTTCAGCAGATGAATACAGACTAAAATATGAACAACATAACAGAAGAATATTCGAGAGAAGGAAAGAGAATTTTTTTTCTGCTATATTTAAATTACAAGTGGGTCATTATTTCATTTTCATCAGTTTAAATGCAGAGTAAATTCATCACATATAAAGAGCCAAATACAACACTATCTGCTTACTTGTACCTAGAGGTCTTCTGGCACAGCTTTATTCTCATTTTATGTGCTTTCAGGTTTGATCTGAACTGGGCCATTTTGCTATGACACTTGTGCTAACTTTTAGAGTGCTACAAAAAACAAAAAACAAAAACAAAACAAAACAAAAAATACAAAGAAAAAGGGGGGAGTTGTCTGTGTGCACACACTGGTAATGTGGCTTCCTCCCTTGCAAAATCTCCCAGCAATTTCTGAATGCAACTTCTTTTTGGTTTACCAGGTACATATATAATACCCCTATTCCATTTATGGAAACAAAATTAGCTCAAATCCAAGCCTCAAAGATGCACTTGCCTGTGAAAAAACTCCACAAATGGGGGATATTTTTAGTTTCATCTAAAAATCATCTTCTAATTGCCTAAATCATGTGTTAATTAACAGCAAATTGCCAGTTCTACATAACCAGAGGCAATGCATGAAATACTGGCTAGAGGAAAAATAGCATATTGTTTTTTAAAAAGAAAACAGCAACTGCTAAAAGAAGAACAGAGCTCTTAAAGCTCACAGAAGCATTCACAGCATTGTTGTCAAACCCTCCTTTGAAAGGATATCGGCTTAGTGACTACAGGGAAACCTTTACCTTTTAAACAGTCCTCATCAACTTTGCTTTCTCCAGTAACTTCTGCCCTAAGACTGGATCAGTGGAGCCTCTTCTTTCTGTTGTGCTTGTTTAAATGGGTACAACTATGTACTTTTAAGATATGACAGAGAGCTCTTATATTAACTGGTTGATGGAACAGTTCAAACTTACCTCCAACAGGGAAATATTAGTCTTTATTTCATTGTGTAATGCCTTTCTTCTGCCACTGAGGCTCCTGTAATTCTGTGTATTCAGTGTTGAGTATCTGCTGGCCACTGATGTCAAGAAAGAGACTCCTAATGTCTCCTATGTGTTATGGATCAGATCCAAAAGTGTCCTGCTGGACTGAGCATGCGTAGTGTAGCCTAGTGGACTGGAGAGATCAATGTCAATTTTTTTCCTCCAGCAGTTTTTTGGGACTTTTGGAGAAAATACGTCAATCACCATGACTTCTACCTTTCTTAGTGAAAGAATTATCAGGGCAGATGAAGTGAGAGCATTCCTTCCCTTCTCAAACAATGAACCTTCTGGAATATTTTTAAATCAAGTCAACAGGAAAATAAGCTGTCATTCACTTTTTTTCATTGTCCTCTTATGGCTATATCCTGTCCTATTTTCTGAAATCCCCACAGATGTGCTTTGAGAATATACTTCTAGGAGGTAACTGTTTTTTAATTAAGTTCTTTAGCTGGTCTTAAGTATGGATCATCAGCTTAAGTTCTTCAGCAGGAGGTGTAGCTTTCCATTTTTACACAGGTATCGTATTCTGTTACACACCAACAAAAACACCACTGAAAATCAGAAGAGGTACTGGGAGAATCATACACAAAGCTGAGGCAAAACAGGACAGCTCAACAAGACAGATGTTGTCATCTGTGCTGAATAGAACAGGTGTGTTGACAGGGGAAGTTTGGAAAAGGAATTCAAGGGGTTCAACAAAAACTAATAATCAAATTAAAATAATGAATTTTGGAAGTCTCTTTGGTTTTACCATTGAGAAAACAGGATTTTTTATCAGTTTTAAGTGACTACCCTGGTCAGAATCTGATGATACTGATTATTTTTAATAGTATTTGTTCTGTTGCATTCAATAGGACCACTGTTAGCTGAGTAAATGTGAGCAAGTGATATTTACTTCAATTTATGTGCAACAAAAAAATTGAGTTTACTGCTAATACCACATAAATAAGAATTTGCAAGATAACAATGACAGTATTCTTTTTATTTGACAGCATACATAAGGCATAATAATACATAATAAATATTATTCTGTTAGGTGCTCTTCCTGATATGAGCAGATGGGTCAGGTACGTAAGTAAATCTATCCTTTAATTGATAGGGAGATGCTTAGAAGAACAGAAAGTTCGTGTGTGCTCTAAAGATGACAAGGTGAAATTTATGAATGAATAAATTAGTTATTTTGAAACTGAAACCAATTTTTCCAACTGTCACTGCTATTAATAGAGTGTTCAAACAAGAAAACCGTCATTTTATCAGAGGCACTAAAAACAGTATTTATAAATGCATTGGAAATTTTCAATTTTGTTGCCAGGGTAAGTATTTATGGGAAGGATCACTACTGTTTGCTCTGTTAGTATGTGTTCTGTAGACATCTACTTCTGGAGGCTGCCTCATTTGACCCACTCCAATCCTGTGTATGTTTCTGATGAATTACAATGAGAGCCACAATACATCTGTTTCAGTTTGGAAATATGCTGTTGGTTCTTCAGATGGTTACGGTTCTAAATAAATGTGAATTGTGACCTCCAGCAACTATCTATGGTAGCTGTGAGTTCAAGGGCAGGCTGGGACTCTACTATGCTGATTATGAACAATCATGGGCATGCAAGACCTTGAGAAAATTATGTCAACTTTGAAAATATTTGGAAAGTTTTACCAGGTAAAAAAACCCAACAACCAACCAAACAAACTCCCCAAAACAAACCAACTCAGATAGTTTTTTAATCTGTTTTATCTTACCAACTGGATGGACAGTGAGGTGGATTTAGAGCTGGTTGTGTGACAGAACTCAGAGTGGTGATCAATAAGGCAGAGTTGAGTTGGAGGTCTGTAACCAGTGGAGTCCCCGAGGGGTTAATCCTTGGTCTGGCATGTTCATCATGTTGTTCAACATGTTCAACATGTTCATCAACCAACTGGACAAGGGGACAGCCTGTGTCCTCAGCAAGTTCACTGGTGATACTTAGCTGGGAGGGGAGGCTGACACTTCAGAGGTTTGTGCTGCCATACAATGTGACCTGTACAGGCTGCAGAGCTGGACAGAGAAGAACTTAATGAGGTTCAACAGGAGCAAGTGTAGGGTGCTGCTCCTGGAGATGAAGATCCCAAGCACCAATATAGGTTAAGGGTGGACCTGCTGGAAAGCAGTGCTGAGGAGAAGAAACTGTGAGTCCTGACAGATAGTAAATTATCCATGAGCCAGCAGTGTGCCCTTGCTGCCAGGAAGGCCAAAGGAATCCTGGGGTACACAAAGAAGAGTGTGGCCAGTGGGTTGAGGGAGGTCATTCTCCACCTCTGCTCTGCCCTAGTGAGGCCACAGCTGAAATATTGCATCCAGTTCTGGGCTCCCCAGCTCAAGAGAACAGTGGAACACAGGGAACAGTGATTGGGGGACTGGAGCAACTGAGGCTGGAGAAGGGGAGACCTTGTTTATATCTACAAGTAACTAAAGGATGGATGCAAGGACAATAGAGCTGGACCCTTCTCAGTAGTTCACAGTGACAGGATGAGGGGCAACAGGCACAAGCTGGAACATAGGAAGTTCCACTTAAACATAAGAAAAAAACTCCTTTACTATGAGTGTGCCAAGGCACTGGAACAGGCTGCCCAGGGGAGGTTGTGGAGCCCCCTTCTCTGGAGATATTAAAAATCTGCCTGGTTTCAGTTCTGTGTAATTTGCCTCAGGTGATCCTGCTTTAGTGGGAGAGTTGAACTAGGTGATCTCTAGAGGTCCTTTCCAACTCTGACAATTTTGGGATTCTGTGAACTGAAAATAAAATATATGAGGCATGTGAGTTCAGTGAGATATTACTGAACTGTGTTATATTGACAAAGTGGATGAGTCTGTTTTTACCATTGTTTGAGTTTTCATCATGTTCTCATGCTTGTCTCTCAAGCTGCATTCTATCTGGAATGATATTTGTTGAGATTACACCAGGAATGAGGAGTGGCACAGAGGAGAAGCTGGGTTGTGCCTGAAATATTGGTATCCACAAAGCATGTTTTGCTTCAGACTGTGCTGCTAATGAGAAACCAACCCAAGAAAACTTCTCCTTCAGCCCCATGATTTTTTTGCACAATTATCAGATCTTTTCGTATGATTTTAGTAGTTTCCTTTTTGTTTTCTTCCTTCTTTCATGTTATTTCTTGTCTTTTTCTTAATGGTCATCTTTATTTGATGATTTTTCCCACTCCCAAAAATGAATTAAAGGTAAATTATGTAGAGCTGGCTGGGCATGTAGGTGTAGGAGGCAGTACCCTGTTAGGTGCTCTGGTGTTCCGGATCAGGATTATGAATTAAGAAAACTAACTGCAGCTAAAATTAAATGAAAAAATAATCCTGTTTGGTATTAAATGCAGCAGAGTCTGAATTTACTGACTGAATTCACATAATATCACACAAAAAGTCAAAACTATCAACAATTTTTACTTAATATTGAAATGAGGTCTTCAAATTAAATAATTAAATAAAAAGTAAGTCACCCCTACTTACATATTCTATAAGTTTTTGGGGTCTTCTACTCATCTAAAGATCTGGACCGAAGCCAGTCTTATAAATTATTTGTATTTGATATAACCACAATTAAGTTTGGATCAGTAGAGCCCCAAAATGCTGCATCTGTTTTCAGTCTAATAGTATTCTGGCATATTCTGACACTTCTTTCAGTATGAAATTAACTTTTGATTTATAAACTGAAAATAACATATTATCTAAAATCTAAACCACATCTTAGAACCACTACATTGAAATCCTTCTTACATTGCAGTTCTTGTTTTGTGGTGATTTTTCTCCTTCTAAGCATGGTGGTACAGTACTGACATTTCTAGTAACAGATCTTCTCCAAAGTACTGAAAATGGCTTCAGGACTCCTTGGACTGGAAGTCAAGGACATGAACATATGTACAAGACACTCCTTCACTGTATATCGTATATTCCCCAGATATATTTCAGGAGAATACTAGCCTCTCAAACAAGAAGAACTCCATCTTCACACTTTTAAATTAATGTAAAAAAGGATGGACACCTCAGAGAAAGAGATTAGAGCTCTATGTAGCATTACAAGAAACATAGTTATTCCTGACTTCTACACAGCCAATAAAATACAGATCGAAATTTAATCCATATAGTGCTATATTTGCATTCTTATTTCTTACACAAATCTCCAGTGTTTAGGTTTCACTGTATTTCAATTCCAAAAGTGATGGCTATCTTGTGTTTTGCTGTTTTTTGCTCGTATGAAAAAATATAACATTTTGACTGAGATTTAGAGATCTCACCCATAGCTGGAATGCTTTGCGTTATCTTTATCAGTATAAAAATTTACACACAATTCCAAGTGCATGTAAATTTCAATAGTCTAGCAGATGTATCTGCCTTCTTTTCCTTATCTAACATTTTCTGTGATGCATATTAGCTTAAAAAAATATTTTACTATTGCTTATAAACTCTTGGAAAATAGTGATGACAAAAATATGAAACAGTATTTTAAAATAAAAACCAGCTCACCCTACTATTTTTGCAAAAAGGTAAAACAACTTTTATTTCTTTCTAGATTTATTAGTTTCTCATCCCCATGTGATGTTATGTGTGTCTTTAAAATAATGAAAGCAATGCAATGACCATTGAAGTTCAAACATACTTCCTATCATGTAATAAATTACCACCATTAAAAATCTCACCCGGCAGTAAATTTCATGTTGCCAGCACGAGTGTATGATCCAGTCATTTTGTGTTAGGATTTGGCATTCCCTTTTGTGTGTATACTTATACCAGTCTTCCTACAAATACATGAAATCATGTCAAGACTAGGACAGAGTGACAGCTGGGAAATATATGTACTGAAATAATTTGAACAATAGTTCTGTGGAAATGGAGAGTCATCCTTTTTCTTTAGGCTCATATGTTCAGTGCAGATAGAGATTTTTTCTAAAACTGAGGCATTGTTAGCTTTCAGTTTAGCTTTGTTTTCAATCTAGAGTCTAACAAGTATGTTTCAATGCACTATGGGGTTTGATACACTGTGATTGCCTTCAGTTGCAAGAAACTGAACTTGATGTCCCAGCATGTTCCCTCCAGGTGTGTATGTTCCTAATCTAAGCAGAACAGCCTGCTCTCTTCCTAGTCTTTGTACACAGTATTTATAACTGAGTTAGTTAATATATAGTCAGTACTCATGGACAAGTTCCAGAGAAAGGAATGAATGTGAGACCTAGAATTGCATTAGCATAGATGTTAGGCTGTCATGACTATTTATGTTCAGTCTAAAATACTGACTTTCTTTTACAACCAAAAAGTTCCAACAACCTTAACATCACAGGGAAATTTTAATAATATCAGTGAAAGCATATTAACTATATTCCTCCTGTATCATATAGCTGGATAGGTGTCTAAAGGGCAAACCACTGGGGATCACTGATGCCAGGCTGCTACTGCATCAGTGGAGGAGACACTAGTTAAAATAGGGGATATAAATATGATGGATGGAATTTTTAGGACAGAAGCAGTCTTCCTAAAAGTATTTTCAAGTTGTTTACCTTACTGAAGTGAGAAGGAAGATGGCATTCACAGTTTCTTTTCCTCTCACTATGTGACCCATCTGCTTAGAAAAGGAGACTAAGATGAGCAAGAGAAATAAACTTACAGTAGTGGTGGAAGCGATTACTCAATAAAAACATTTCTCAATACCATAGAGAAATAGAAGAGACTAGCTGCTTTTCTGCACACCTGGTTTAGTCTGGGGAACGTGACTGTGCTCAGTGCAGGAGTAACAGAATGTAAGTATGACCTGTTCTAGAAAGAAGTGAAACAGAAATTATGTGGTAGTTCCTGACATAATGTGATTTATAAAATGAGAAAAAGTGGAAGAGCTGAGTTCAGAAGTCTTGCTGGAGAAAACATCTGATAATGTCAACATCCCCCAGAGAGTTAGTCACCTTGTGCTTCCTTTATACTCAGTGGAGGCATAGATAACATTTCTGGTGCTTAAGTCATCTTACCCTAAAGCAGGTGTCTAGAAATAGGTCAGCTGAATCACTCCATCTGGAAGATGAGGACAGCCATCTCAGAAGTCATAATCTTTGTTGCAGACATCTCAAATCAGTGAGATGGATCCCAGCCTTAAGGTCTTGGTTCCAGCTCAGTCTCTTGCACAAACAGCTATCTGCCTGGGCAGTTTCAGTTGTTCATCTGATTTGGCAGAACATGAAACAAACAATTTGAGACAAAACTGTCTTGGTAAGCTCTGTAATACAAACACTGTGTAAGTGAATATACAGTGGCCTTACTTGGACTACAAAAAGAAACAAGCTTCAGCATAACTGCTGCTTACAACATGGTAAAGTTATACCGTCAGTGAGTGACTAAGCAATTTTCTGGAACTTTATTGATGAAACATGGATTCCTATTTATAATATATGCTGGCATTTCATTATCTTCACAACAAGCGCAGTTATGACGCTTGGGCAATTGACTAGGTCCTGATAAAGGTACTTGAGTATGGTATTGCCACTGCAGAAATAGTGTTAGGGCAGACTTGGTAAATGATAAGACAGGAATGTTGCCAAATTTCTTGAGTGGCAAGAAAAAAGACTTTTAAAAGTAGGAACTTTTGTGTCAAAGTCCCTTAGTCCAAACCAGGCAAGGAAATGCAGTGATTATGATTTAAAGCAGATGGAGATCACCCTGAACATGGGCACAATGTCAAGACCAGCTCACTCTGTTAAAGAAGATAAAATGGTCTAAAGCAGTGATTGGTTTCCTGGAACAATTTTAAAAAGTGTTTGCAGCCATAAACTAACCTGATGTTTCTGGATGCATGCAGATATGATACCAGACTCAGCCCCCAAATTGGTGTCACCCATTACATGACATGCCACTGAACTGAACTTATTGATACTATTTTAATATAAAAATCACTATTTTCAAGCATACAGCTAGAGAATGTCAGGCAACTGTGGTACTTAAAGTTAGCATAATCCATGTGGAATCAGTGCTGTTAAATATGCAGCAGTGGGGATGACAAATATATTTTTATTTTTATCTAAACTAGGAAATAAAAATAGTCAGTGCAAACCCTGGTGACAGAATAGTGTGAGCAAGTGTTGTCTGCTTACATAAGCACAGATAGTGGGGGCAGGTGAGCTTCAGGAAGGTGAATATTTGATGATATGGAAAAGAGTACTTTAGCAGATTGTGCTACTAGTTGCTGGCTTGAGCAATTGCTGATGAGCATCACACTTAGAAAATTTCTTCCAATAACTTTACTGTTTTTAGTCAACATAATCAGGGTGACATGAGAAGTTACTGAATCAGCTCTGTTTATTCCCTACAGCACCAACAGTTTTCTGCTTCAACAGGGGTGTCATAACTGCCCTCAACAGTGTTTCACATTTTCTCTTTCTTTTTCCTTTTTTTTAAAACCTATCTGAATTGTAAACTTTGGTTCCAGGTGGATTACATGGCTTTTAGTTCCATTAAGTAATGTTTGAGTTATACAGTGTTTCCCTTTCTCCAGGGACTTCCTATTATTGTTAAATCCACTTACCATTTACTCATTTCCCCATTACCTTGGAGCTTATACTGCTTTGTTTAGAAGTTAAAGAAGAAAAAAAAAAAAAGCAGGAAAAAGACAGTAATAAGTCTGAGATAAATCCTGTTTAATCTCTGCTCAAGTTTTATTTTGATCAATATCTTTCTAAAAGTATGGGTCTGGGTGGCTGTTTACTCTTTGCACTGCAAGCAGAGTGCAAAGTAAATTTATTTCCAGCTCCTTAGGCACATAATGTAATTTTATTTTTGTTAGTCTAATTACCAAACTGGTGTTTTGCTAGTGTCGGAAATGATTATGTTTTACTGACTGGCAACCTACCCCCTTGTAAAAGAGTTCAGAAACTCTTTTAGAGGTCTTTGGACAGGCACACCAAAATGTACATAAAGAAACACCTAGAGCAAGAATGCTCAATTTTTAACAAGACACATTTTTCCATACAAGAGAACCATCCTGAATCTGTCCTTCAGGTAAGAGAATAGTGTAATTTCATTAGTTTAACTGGATTTAAATGGATGAACATAATCAAAATGGTGTCCTCTGTATTTATCAGTTAAGGTCATATTGATAATTTTTTTAGATTCATAAAAACACATACCCATTCTCATTTTGTGTCCAGGATTCAGGTTGGAAAGGATTAACTATGCTATCCCCTCACTATCCCTACGCTCATGCTGCATCAATGGTCTCATCAACATCCCAAGTCAGAAGGGTTTTGTGTTTCTACAGAATTTCAAACTCAGTGACAGTTCAATAATTTTTTAATCGATGGTGTTACAGAAGTCAGGATGATCCCTTCCCAAGTTTGGCTGTGATTTCAGAGCCTCTTGAATAACAGTGTTATTTGAATAAAGCCATGAGAGAATTGAGAACACCCTAAAAATATGTATATGTGGCACTCTTGGACATTCTCTAATGGGTGTGTTTTTTTCTGGGTTCATAGTTGGATTCAGTGATCTTAGAGGTCTTTTTCCAATTCTGGAAATTCTGTGACTCTGTGATTCTCTGATCAGTTGGGTTCATTTATTTGATGCAGCTATCAGAGCTTCACTGATATTCAGAAGTGAATATCCACATAACCAATAACTTAGAAGAAAACAGTCTCAAAATCACATTTTTTCAAACAGAAATCTCCATCAAAATTCTAATAGTCCTATCTGCATTTCTGATGAAATTAAGATTGTTGATTTGAGCTCTCAATCTCTATTTGTTACTGTTAGCCTTAGAACACTGCATTTTAAAGCCAAAGATCATATGACTGAATATTTACCTTAAGGTTGGTTATTTGGCAAAAAGGAAACAGATTTTGTTATGTTTGTGAACTAAAAGATTGAAAATGTTTTCTAAAAAATGACACTACAAATGCTAAACAGGGATAAACTTCCATGTTGGAAAAAAAAATAAAGATTGTGATTTTAGAATGTCTGGCTTCAGATTTGGGCATAATTGCAATGAATAATACAGTTAGAAAGAAGTATTTTATCCAACACAGTAACATATATAACTGTGATAGTAATTGCAATGTCCTTTGTCTGGTGCAATTGGACCACAGGTTTTTATTAAGTTATCAGCAAACCAAACTAAGTATTTTTGGTTTTAGGAAAAAGTCTGGGAACACTGTAAGGTCGAGATTTTCCATGATAATTGTACCACCCCTTTAATTTTCTTTCCAACAAAATGGCATATTGCATGTCTTTACAAAATGTTATATTGTATCTCCAACAAAATGCCATATTATAAATCTTAGTCTAGTTCACCTGAGACTTATGAGCACACTGACTCTTAACACCTCAGAATTATTTCCACAGACTAACAGTAATACTGGACGAGTTTGGGAAAAGCTGTGTCAGTCACTAGAACAAAAAGGAATTCTCATTTAGTCAGAGCAATATTGGTCACTTAATTCTGTATATTGCCCCAGGCTTGTTAGGGGAGGAAGAATTGTAGTTTTATGCATGTTTTTCATTCTATTGCATTTCCAAAAATGTTGCAGTACTGCTAGAGTTAAAAACGATTTTCTGCTCTGTTTCAGGTATAACTTTTTCCAGTCAGATATGTAACTGAATATCTGTCTTGGAAGTACATATCACTATCTTAATGTGTTTTGATATCTTTTGGTTCTATTGAATATGAGAAGAGGAAGACTGAGGTATTTTTCCTTGGTGTGAACAAACTTTTCAGTTTCTCAGAGTTAGGCATTCTGACTGCAATGTAATTACTTTGAGATGATGTAGGCTGGAACAAGGTAGAATATATACATTTATTTACAATTTTGTTACCAGTATTCCTTACCATTTTTATTTACCATGGGTCTTCAAGAGTTTACATGCTGACATCCAACTTTGGAATAAATAAGACTAGCTCCACTCAGAAATAAACAGATTCAAATGCAGATTGCATGAATATAAGCTAAAAAAACCCAACAATTTTTCTAATGTTCACCACGAGTGTGTTTGACAGTACTGTAACATATGCTCGAGGTGTCATAGCTGCAGAGGTAGAAAGCATGGATATAGGTTTGGATGCTTGTATAGAACCAATTTATAAGATGATCTGAGAGGCAAACTGTCAGATATATTTTTAGTCTGTGCTTTCTAGTGAGATGGTGAAACAAAGGCTACTTTAAGGCTATTTTGAAGTTAGAAGCAATATAAATATGACTATGCTACCATTCTGCTATCACTGTAATAATAACAAAATGATCCCTTGTCTCTGATTGCAACTAGGATATCACTCTGCCTTCTAAATGAGCAAATTATAAATATTTTAGAAGTTTCCTATGGAACTTCCATTTTTTATCCTGGTGTAGATGATGATTTATTTGATACATTATGATTTTATAACTTTAAAAAAATGTGTTGAGTATTACTCAAATATGTTATAGATTGATTAACAAATTCACCATCTCCAGGAATAGGTATCAGTGTGGACACCTTATCTGATCAAATTATTTCTGAAAGGGCTCTGCCCATTTAGATGTGATTTCAGTCACATTCAAGATTTTCAAGTTCTGAAAGTAACTATAAAACCACCATTCAAAACCTTTGCAGATTATTTATAAGATTATTCCAACAATATATAAAAAATTATAACTGAATAACACTGTGTATATCTCCTTCTCTCTATCCTTGCCTCTGTAAAAAACAGAAGTTCTGAAGTCTAGTTTGTCGGCATTTTAGGATGCCAACTTTAAGAAACTTTATATGTTTCTTCGGCATCTGAATCTGCTTCTTCATCCATTTTTAGATGGGAGGAATCTAAAATTCCTGACCTTTGTCAATGGTGAATGCATGTTCTGGTGACAAAAGACTACAAAGAACAGATAGAAACCTCATAGTGAGTACTGGGTGTGTATGAATTGAGATTTTTGATATTTTTTCAAATATGTGTGTGATTTCACAGAAATACACAAATAAACCTGTCTTAAATAGAGACTGACACTTTCTTAGCTGTCTCTCTAGGAATAAAGTTGCAAAGCTTTTTCATAGAAGAGCTGCTGGTATTTTGAACAAAGCCAAAATATATCTTTCTTTATCTCATTCCATGTTTCCTAGGTGAAACATTTCCAAACTTTTCCAAAGATACAAGAAATTTCAGCCCCTGTGGATGAAGTTTAGTAAGTGCATAAGGATTATTAGAAAGGTCCATTCGAGGCTGTCATAATCCTATAAGAGTTTAGAAATAAATGCTTCCTGAAATTCTTCTTGGAGGCAGTAAGTGATGAGGATGGTAGACAGAAGAATCATCATGAAATACTGGCAGGCAATGAATAAACAGTCCTTCTTTCTTCATTTGAGTGAGAGAAACAGGGAAACTTTACATTAGATTTTAGAAGAGACTTCTTCACTGAAAATGTTATTAAACACTGGAACACAGTAGTGGTTGAATCACCATCCCTGGGGGTGTTTGAAAGATATGTAGATGTGGTGCTTAGGAATACAGTTTAGCACTGGACTCAGTAAAGTTAGGTTAATGGTTGGACTCAAAGATCATAAAGGTCTTTTCCAGCAAGAAAGATTCTGTGTTTCTGTGAAAGAGTATTTCAGCTATACAGTGTCCCAAGTTCAGTTTTTGAACCAACTCCTTCTCTCATTCCAGAGAGCCTTGGACATGTATGTGCACCTGCGAGTGCTGACGTATGTCTTCAGCATACAGTGGTATTCTCTCCACCTACACTTTACCATGAGAACATTAGACATAGCCATATTCTCCAAACTGATTCCTGGCTGAATTCTGAATCAGATTGAAGATCTTGCTGTTCACATTCAAAAGAAGCCCCCACAAAAAAGATTTTTTTAAAAAAAAAAGAAAAAGAATTTCAGGAGGAAAACCATATCCACCGGTGCGTCTATAGCACAAAGAGTCAAGTTCTCACCTGGGAGTAACTGCTTAAGCTCCTACCTGAGAAACTCTTGGTATTCTCGAGGACTCATACATCTCCCACCCTGATTCCCTGTAGCATCACTCAGACCTTGTGTTTTGTATTGTAAACAAATAACAACATGCATGCTAAACAAACACACAAATGAAAAACACTCTACCAGCACCAGACCCTCCCTTACTTCTTTCTTGAGGAGAGAGAAGAAAACAAAAAATACATGACAAATGTTAGTCATGTTGCTTAATGCACAAGTACAGTCAGATGTCACTGAAATGACCATAAAGAAAAAAAAAGACATAGGATCCCAGAATAACTGAGGTTTCAGGGGCTCTCGGGAGTCCAACATGCAGCTCAAGGCAGGGCGAGCTGTAAGATCAGATCAGGTTACACAAGGCTTTGTCCAACCCAGTCTTGAAAACTTCCAAGGAGAAACATAGACCAGTCTGATGATGGTATAACAATACAGTGGGTGAAATGCCCTGTAATCCCCTTCAGAAGGTCACCTTAATTACTGAATTATATCATGTTTAAAGAACCTGAGATTAAGCATAGAAAAAAGCCTAGAAAGCAAAAAATAATATAGTAAATTTATCATGGAAAAAAGATAAAAGAAGGACAAATTAACGCTTTAGAACAGTACCATTTAAAGAAGACACAGTAATCTGAATGCCAGGAAACATAAATCCTAGTGACAGTGTGTCAGATACGTCGGTGACAAATCACAGGGACTGCTGTAAAGTTTAGTTATCTGTTACTTCAAACAAACTCTATGTATTTGATTTCTAAAGTGCATTATTAGTACTCTGATTCATGTGTGGAGATGCCTTGCAGAGACTGATGAGGTTTCAGCCTTCAAGTGTCAGCTCATTCCTAATGTACAGGCAGCTGAGTTGCAAGTTCTCATTTGCAATTTGTAGTGCAGTGTTTCAAGCCAGCAAAAATTGGTGATTGTTTTACATAAAAGATCTCACAGTAGAGATGGTTAAAACTGCTGTGTTGCTATGTGTTGCAATGATCTCATCAGTTGCTCCATGTTCTTCTCACTCCAAACTATGGTAAGAAATCTCAGGCTCTCAGGGGTGTCTTTAACACCTGCTCATTCACTGCTTGGAGACAACTGCCATGACTACCAGTGATGGCATGCAAGCTGGAGTAGGTAAAGATGATACTAGAGCTGTAATGAATTAACTGCTTTTTGGCATTACTGAAGCAGGACAGATCAGACTTGTAAAACCTGGTAGACTCAGCAGGAGTCTGCAGCTGGCTGAAACCATGTAAATCTGACTCTCCTTCAGCATCATCTAGATAGTTATGAAATTACTGGAAACTGGAATGTGGTCTGTGCTTAAAATCTTGCTTCTGGTGAATAATGTTCTGATGAGAAGTAATGCAGAGAGCTCTGCCTCTAAAAACAATAATTTTCACTGCGTAATTTGGTCCTCTTGGGATCGGGTTTAAATAATCCTTTTGCCATTGTAAACCACATCTCTGCTGGAAACAATATTGGAGAAATACCAAATTCTATCTTACACCAAAGAGGGGACAGCAAACCAGTTTCAGCGATGATTCCTATAAAGACTTCCTTTTATTTATTGAAAACTGTAATTTTTTTTTTATTCTAATTAGAAACACTCTGGTTTGAGAGGTTTATTTGGTGACCTAATAATTTGCTATGCTATGATATGTAAATATCAAAAATTGGGTGATACAGTGAAGGGTGATGTGTCTGTCTGGGTTACTGAAGGCTGGCTGATTTAATGCACTGCTGTTTATGCGTACCTGTTACGCTAAACAAAATATTTGCTGTTAGCTTCAGCAGCCACAAAAGCTGTGCTGGTCCTGGTTCTGGTGGGACCTTTTGGGATGTCTCCCTGGCTCTGCAGAAGCAGCTCACTCAAGCTGTTGTGCTGTAGACCAGCAGCTGCCCCACAGGCTGATACAGGTTAGCTGAAAGCCTCTTAGCCCTACTAGATCCAGCTGTGAGGCTGTCAAAGGATGGTCTGAATAGAAGGAAAGTCTGATTTTGTTCCTCTGCCTTCTCTGAAAGATGGAAGATACAGAAAATGCCTCTGAACAACCCTTCCTTGCAGGAGAGGGATAGAGTATAGCTCAGTGGGGTGGAGGCCTTCTTCCTTTTGTGTCTCTGTAAAGCTTTCTTGAAGGAAGGAAGGCCTGAGAGAGGAAAATACAGAAACTGTGGGGCAGTAGCTGTTTCAGCCTGAATATGGAAGATGAGATCATGTTTTTTTGATGGTGGAGCCAAGCTACAGTGTTTAATTCAGCTGGGGAAGGAAAATAGTGCCTTGCAGATCAGAAGATGACACTATATTATTGTTTCTTTTTTCCTTTCCCGAGCAAAGCCAGAAAGGCTTTCAGGTGAATAAAATGTTGGTTTCATCTTATAGGAGCCTGGCTGTGAATGGAAGAGCATCAGCTCAGGGTATGGACCTAAGGCTATAGATAGGGCCCTGGGTCTCTGCTGCTGTATGGCAGGTTCTCTGAGGAAAAGCATGAGCTACGCCCAGCACAGGAAAGCCTCTCCTGAGACTTGCTCATGAATGAGATTTCAACCCTGTCCCTTGCCATAGCTGAACAGACAACACACGAAACATTTTAGCATGGAGTGTGACTATAATGTTTGCTCTGCCTAGGGTCTATGGTGATGGGTTACAGCCTGCTGTGACACACTGTCAGAGAAGGCAAGGGCTGGCCAGCCCTCAAGGGCTGTGTGTTTTCAGTATAAGAAGGCAGGGGGTATCATAAATCTCTTCCATATCATGAATTCAGGCTGCAGAAAGAGGACTGTGTCTCCTGGGAGGGTATCAGTGCTGCAGGGCCAGTGACTCCTTCTGAGGAGTCTGTCTCATCTTCTCTGTAGATCTAAAACACAATACTTGCTGGTTAGTGACTCTAGCCTGTACAAACATTATGGATGGTTAAATATTATAAAGGTGGTAAACCTGGTGACACAAGGACAAGACAATAATGCAAATGAGATTTTTATCTGTTGTATATCATATGTGGTTTCCATATTTTCAAACTCTTTCAATCTGGAAACTTCACAACTTGGAAATATCAATATATTTGATCTCCTGCTTTGGCAAATCCAAGTTTTATGTTGTTTTAACGTGTATGATTTCAAAACGGGTTTCTTTTTCTGAGTGCCCTGACCGTGCGTATACAAAAGGACACCATGTTCATGCTTACTAAGAGGCATCAAGCTTTTCATTCCAGCAAAAGATAGCCCCTTCTCTTTAGGAAGCTTGAATTTACTTCTGAAGCTTTGTGTGTTCTGGGCTAACCAAGAGTTCAGGCTGACCTCTGAATCTTGTAACTGGGCTTTGTATCTCCAGTTCTTAGGCTGTGTCCTGCTGTGATCAATGGCAAGTTATCATCTGGTCTTCGGGTCAGCTCTTATCTTTCTCAGTGAACATTGTTGCCAGAGCAACTGATACATATCTGGTCAGTCAAAAAATGTCATGAAACATTGTTAATATTCATACAAAGCAAAAACTCTTCGGAGAAGCATGCTTTAGCAATAGCAAAAAACTCAACAACAAAAAAATTTTAAAGTGCATCTTTTCAGTATCACATCACCTATGCTAAAAGCCTGCAATAATGTTACTAAAATTCAAAGTCCTAAAGCATTGCTCAAATTATATTATACAGCTACCAAGTATGAGCACACTATGTATGTCTGTTTCCCTGTTGGTTAAGCAGATGTCTTGCCAAATACTGAAATGTTTAGTTAAACCCTGATGTTCCAATAATTGTTCTTTATTTCTTGATGCTGAATCCTGTGGTTGGGAGTTGCAACATCGTAACAGACAGTGATTTGTTTCTATTAATTCCCTGGGAATGGATTTCCATGCTAGAAGGGGAAAATAATTAGTGAAGTCGTATCTCTGAGAAGGAAAAAGAAGAACAAAAGAATACTGTCTGAGATAGTTAACTAATTGCCTGTACTAATATATTTTGGGCTAAATTAATGTGTATGGAAATAAGTTCTAGTGATTCACCTTTGAGACTGTGGATTCAAAGCTTCCCATCTTCTCCACTGAGTCTATAATGTGAGCACATCCCTCTACCATTGTGGGACTGTAGGAAAGAAAACCCATATTCTCTGGCTCTGTTCTTGCTGCTGGTGCTAGGCAGGCCCAGCTAGAATGGAGCTTAGTTTTGGGTCTCCATTTTTGGAGGAATCAGGAAAAAAAAACAAGGTGAGTTGATAGAAGGGAATAAGTTAGACAGAGATATAGAGCACACTTGTTTGAAGTATTTGAGGGAGCTGGATTTGTTTAATGTGCTAAGGAGGATACAAAGGGGCAGTCTGACAGCTTCCCTCTCAGGTGAAGATGACAAAACTAAACATATTTTTGACAGATGAGGTAACAAGGGACAAAGATAATACTGTAATGCTTAGCAGGTTCTGCATGTCCGTTTTTGGAGGTTTTTGGATTATGTTCATCTCATCTGTTGTTAGTGATAGTCCTATCTCTAGCAGGAGGCTGGACTAGAGAGGTCCAGAGGTCTGGCCATACTGGCTTTCTGTAATC
Organism: Calypte anna; assembly: GCF_003957555.1. Taxonomy (NCBI): domain Eukaryota; kingdom Metazoa; phylum Chordata; class Aves; order Apodiformes; family Trochilidae; genus Calypte; species Calypte anna. Next base: position 14,620,238 of record NC_044274.1, read on the forward strand.
CTCTATGCAGGCATCTTTCATCCCTCTATGAAAGCATGTGTGTCAGGAATTAAGACAGATAAAACTACTGTGCTGGAAACTTAGATTTTCATACAGCTGTAGACAGGAAAAGGAATGACTCAGTCTTATGCATCCATAATGGTATCTTTCCATTCAGGTCTGCATGATTCTGTGCAGTCTTCATGGTTTACTCCATTTTTTTTTTCTTTTCCTATAACAGTAAGGTATAGTAATTATGTTTCTTTATTATGATTTTATTAAAGAGCATCAAAATTAATGACAGTGATGTTATGATTTAATGGGAAAGTGATGTTGTAAATAATATACTGAGTTTGTTTTGATCAGACTAATGTTGTCCAGAGGAGAACTAGGCAATATCCTGAAAGGAAAAATCTATACATTGAGTGCAATTCTTTATTTTCTGGGCTGCTTAGAAAATATTATCCGAAACAATAACTTCTTTTTCTCTCCTTTCTGAGAAAGAAAGGAAATTCTGATCCTCTGATCTCAAGACAAACTTGATCTTGTCACCTGCTTCAAATTAAGTTCTTCAGCATTCCTAGCTGAATTAATTGGCTGGACATAAAAAGTGGTCCACAAGAGCAATCACCCAGTAGAAGATGTCTTTAAAAGCCACTGTTAATAATAGGATGTGTTTGCTTGTGTCACTAGATTTTCCTTCTGGTCTTATTTGGAGGAGGAGAAGAAATGACAGAATATGGATGGTGGATTACATTGCTATGTACCATGATTATATTGAGGTCTGAGGTTCCAAAAGTTTGGAAATGTGTTTTCTACTCCGTAGTCACCTCCACTCTGAACTTCCAAAACTAAAAATTCCTCACCATAAGTCCCCGGTTTGGCACAGAACCAGTTTGATGACCATAAAGTTCTTTTTTAACCCAAATGATTCCATGATTCTATGACCTAATCAGGAAGGACAAGTGGAGAGATTTCAGAGTTGTGTGTTTAGGTAGTGACAGCGCAGAAAGCTTTCTGTGGTTCCAGCCAGCATTTGGATGAAGCTGTGGCTGCAGTCATTGTAAAGGTTCAACCTCCAAGTTTTTTCACAAGATGAAGTGACATCTTTCCTCAGCACAGTTTGATGTTATGAGAACCAAAGAGCTGTACATTGCTGTGCTAATTGCTATTTTTATTTGGGGCAAGCTTTACATTGCTGTGCTAATTGCTATTTTTATTTAGGGCAGAACAAAAAGAAAGCAAGCCTGCCTAAGTTGATGAGATGAGGTTGAAAAAAAATCAAAGGGGAAGGGGCAGCATGGCACATCTTTATGGTAGCAGAATTGACGTGCAGAATTTTTCATTCATTTAAATCCACCTCCTTCCTAGTGGGAAAAGAACTGAATGCAGACTGGAAAGGTAAGTATGGATCCCAGTCATGTTAACCTATAGCAGTCTTTGGTTTCTTTGTGCAGATTATTTTATAAATTTGACTTGAAGACAAAGAACCAGTGCATGCAGACACAAAGCAGTTGGAATGATTGGATATGAATCAATTTGAATCAGTGAGTCAGTAGGCTTTAGAACTGGAAATAATTTGAAGTGTAAAACAGCAGACATCAAGTCACTGGATCAGGAGAGTTCAATGTGAATAAGCCGTAAGTATTCCTGTAATTCAAAGTCCCTGTGGTTTGCTGTCCAGAAATATGAAATAACCAAGAGAAAGAATTTCAGCATGGGGCACAGGGAATATTGTTGTCAATCAGAGTGTAGTCCATGTTGCTTACTTGTATTGTTAGAAAATGACCGGAAGAATCATGGCTGCTTCCAGTAGACTAAATTGGAAAAAAAATATTTGTCCCAGATAGACTTAGTAAATTTCCATTTGACATAATGTAGTCATACTTGAGTAGGTTATTCCATTCAGATTATTTCAAAATTTATAACTTTCCAATAAATCCTGTCCTCTGACATGGCACTTTGGATGATAGGGTGAAAAAACCCAAAAAACAAAAAAAAAACCTCAAAAACCTTAAGACAGTGAATCTTACTCTTAATTAAAATGAGCTATTTTATTTAGGCTCTATAGTATTAGTTTATCAACTTCTATACTAGGATGCTGCTAAAAGAGAATACTAACATCAGAAAACCATAAATATTCCATCTCTTTCAGATTCTGAAATCTCTTTTGTGAAAAGAAAACTTTACTATAAAGGCAATTATTGCTGTTTACTTGGTATACAGCTGAAACCTGAGTGGTTACTTAATGGTCAGCTCTGTCAAAAGTGCAGATCTGAGTCACTGTAATACATCTGGAAGAGTTCCTGAAAGGTCTTGCTACACTGCATGCCTTCAAAGGACAGTGAAGACTGATGCAATGTCTTCAGTAGATCACACGGCAGCAAGGTGATTAAATCTGCATGGGAAGTTTCAACTGATAGCAATGCATCTTGAAATGATGTGCTATTACATTTAGTACATTTACTGAATTCGATGAGGATAAACTAATTGAGTCATAATACAACTTACAGGTGGGAGATACCAAGAATCATTGTGTCCTTCAGGACAATTTTCTGTTTGGGTCAGTGTTGACATTACTTAATGGCTAAATTGAAAATGAAGTGGGCTGCTAGATGCCAAATAAGTAACTGACCCTGCTTTTCTGAAGACTGACTCTGAAGATAATACTGTCTCTTTAGCTGCCAATATATTGGCAGCAATATATGTTTTTCCTGCAGCAAGTTTGTGAGAACATAGCATTCATTCTTTTCTGCAAAATAATATAATAGGTCCTTATGCTAAGTGCTAGTAACCTTAAAAAACATTGGGGTTTTCTGTTTTTTGGGTTTATTTTATTTTGTTTTGTTTATATTTACTTTATTTTAAATGCAGCTCTTTCCTCAGAAGCTTAATAAACACTGTACTTCATTTTGCAGTGTTAACTATGGATAGAGAATAGTCCTGTTGGACAACATGTTATCTGGTTGTGGATAACGTGGCTGCTCACAGTAGATAACACACTGTGTTCAACTACAGTTTATATAGTTAACAAAGAGATGAGTATAATCTGGAATGAGTAGGGTAGAAGCACTAAAGCACCTGTTTCCATGGTAAATGATGTACTCTGTCCATCATTGGTGTTAGGCATCTGTTCAGTTCAGCTCTATTCAATTTGTAAAAGGTGAACTAATAATGAACTGCTGTCATGTATTCTGACCCCCTTTGTAACTTCTATGGAAAGTAACAAATCTTAGTGCCTGTTACAGGAAAGCTTGCTTAAATTAAAAATAAATAAATAAATAAATAAATGTTTTAAAAAGCAAAAAGCTCCATTCTTGACTTTGTTTTCGTAACTTTAAGCTTTAAAATAATAATAACAAAACACCCTGTAGTTAATTATTTCAAACAGATACACTTTATCTTCTGCTTGTTAGGTCTCGAAGAGAGCAGGAACTAACCTCTCCTAGAAAAGCCTGGGAAAGTTGACCTGGCAATATGCCCTGATACTCAAGTAATAACGGGATCTCTTGGCTAGCAGGGTGGGGAGTAAATTCCAGTAAGAAATAATGAAAATGCTTCTTATGTGGAAACTGGTAGTTTCAGTGGCCAAATGCTACCATGCAGGTCTGGCTTCCACTGGTTCATGTGCCATACATCCATGTTGCTTTCTTCTTCAAATCTCTCGTGTGAAATGTCATCATTAGCAGTGGGCAGCAGTGGATGTTTGTAAACTTTTCTTTTATGATAAGCTTTGAGAAATATGTATACAAAAATATCTTTCTAACCATATTAAAACCTTTTACTTTCAATGCACAAACAAATATAGTACTTTCAGCTGAAGCTGTTCCAGAACCACAAAGTGCTGGAGGCTAAAATGAGGGGGAAAAACCTACAGTCCTTCCTCTAAGCATGAATTCCAAGCCATGCTATAATGAGCTAGGTGATACTCCTAGTGTGAATTAGGCCATTGTATGCATTCACATTCTGTATCTTTTTTATAAGATAGTTCTAGTGTTTTCTAGATCTGAGAGAGCATTAGAAATGTAATTCAATACATGTAGCATGAGAGATCTGCTCTGAATCTTGAGGACTAGACATACACATAAAAAGGTGAAGAAACTTGAGATTTTTGAGAGGTATCCTTCCTGAGATGCATGTTATTTTTAAGTTTCCATGACATTAGCACTAACTATATGATTTTTTTATTTACCTTGCTCTGAATTGCCCTGAAGCCTCCTGAAACATGAATACAGAATAAAATTACCAAGGTCTGTGTCAAAGTTCAATGATTTGATGGCTAAATTCACCATCAAATTTCTGACACAAGCTTATTCATGATGAGCTAAAGTTTTCTGCCCTGTCTTGTAGCTTTAAAACTAAGAGAAAAAAATTTATTTTCTTTCTACAGGAAGGTTGTATGAAATAAACTGTGAAACTTCTAAATATATTTGTTACATTTTAAGTTGTCTCCCTTGAACTCAAGCAGCTGGCTCTGTAAGTAGCATTCAGTGAAGCATCACTATTGTTTCCCAGTTGCTGTGTTTGCTTCTGTCTTTCATTATACTCCATTACTCTTCTATAGAGAGTGTATTTGGTCTTAGCAGCTACTAAGGCTGGAGCGCCCTGATAGCTTTCCCCTGTTCTTCCTATGTATTGTTCTGCTACAGTTTGTTGGAAGATTTTTTTCTTCGTATATACAGATTGATATGTGCTCTTCTTCTGAGCCTAAGTTTTTCTTCTTCAGTGGGAAGCTTCAATGGACTCTGTTCCATATGCTGGTCTCAGTGCTTTTATGCTAAACATTCTTACTGTGTGGAGTCTGAACTGAAGGAATCATCGCCTTTATGCTCTAAAGACAAGGTAAAAATTTAAGAGTGATCGATCATACTTTCAGTCTTACTCTTTAAATCTGAAGAAGTATTTTCTGCTGAACACACTGTGGATGCCCTTGAAAGCTCTGCTGAAGCTTAATTTCTTGATATTTATGCTGTAAATACACACACAGAGACTATATAAGGTAAGTTTTAACCATGAATAATCTCCCAGACTTCACACAACAAGTGTGCAGGTTAGTAAGCTGAAGATAAAGTGTGATCCTTCCTTTGAAGGAAATGTTGATGTTATCTTTGCACAACTACTAGTCCTTGTGCTACTGAGGATTGAGTTGCTTTTAGTCAAATATACAAACAGAAATTTCCAGAAAAATAGTTACTCTTTAGTGGAACAGTTAATTAGTCTTTCCATTCAGTTTGAGCATGAGTGTTTACATGAGCAGAGTAGAGGAGCTCATAGCAAGGACAGCCTGCAGGTAGGTCTGTTTGTAAAAGGAAGGGAAAAATAGACATCTACTGTTACAGTTTGCAGTTCATTCTCTGTAGAATGACATTGTCCTTTAAAATGTTCTCTATAAGTGAACATGCATAAGCTGCTTTCAATTGCTTGCCTTTTTGAACTCTCTTGGGTTCATCTAATTGACCTTATTCTCTCCATCTTTGTGGTCACATCCTTTATGTAGTCATCACAAGCATCTGCAACTTCAGCTCATTATATCAGCCATCACACTGCTGACAGGGCTTTTGTTATGGAATAAAGACATAATTTTCCCTAGGCATATCAGCATGCAAATCATTCCCTTTCCTGTGACCTTGTCAAATGTTCTCATTCAGCCTTTCTTTTTCTGGCATCCGTAAATAGTAATGACTGTAATTGACTCCAAAGACTTGACACTGCATAAAAATAAACTGTACCATATCTTTGTTTTGGTGGGAAGTGGGAAGGACATACTTTGATCTCAGTAACATCAGTATAAATAATTCTGGCTTTTGTTTACAGTGGATGGCATTTGTCTTGATATGCTTACGAGTAGAACCCGTCAGTGCAGACAGTAATGTCAAGGAAGTAGCATTTGACAAGAGATGTGCCTGATGCATATTGATCAGGTTTCTCTAAAAGCTGAGCAAAGTTGAAAGATTGGTTCAAATCCATGTTTGTTTGTTAACGAGTAGTTAGGACTGAGAATGCTGCAGTTGCAAATACACTTTGGCTGCCGTTTAAGGGTGCAGCAGCAGCTTCTGCTGCAGGAACAGTGCAGCCCACAGCAGGGTTTTTATACTTCAGGATCTGCAGGAGTGGGCCTCTGAGAAGGCATCTAGAAACAAATTTCAAAGTCTGTGATTAACAAACTCTCTGACATAAAACCATTGCTGTGGATACTGAAGGCTTCTTATTTAGGGCAGCTACCAGGAGAAGAGTCAGAGATCACTCAGATCTGATCTAGTAATTGTTTTGTTAAATTCTAGTCAGTACATTTAGATATGTGGAATATTGAATACATGTAAACTGTCAGTTTCTACTATACTATTTATTAGATTTAAAGTTAGTATGAGATAGAATACCACCTAAACATATGTCTTAAATCATATAATTTCATATCAGAAGGTTTGGGTAAGAAAAGGCCCTAAAGATTACCAAGTTACAACTCCCCTGCAGGGGCAGGGACACCACTCAAACCACATTGCTCAAAACCCCATTCAACTGGTCTTAAACACTTCCACAACTTCCCTGGCCAACCTGGGTCAGTGTCTCACTACCCACATAGTGAAGAATTTCTCCCTAATGTCTAATCTAAATCTACCCTCTTCCAGTTTTAAGTCATACTCAACATCCTACTCCATGCCTTTTAAAAAAATTCCTCCCCAGATTTCTTCTAGGCCCCATTGTATTGTAAATTGCTCTAATGTCTCCCTAGAGCTTTCTCTTCTCTATGCTGAACAAGTCCAACTCTCTCAGTTAAGTCTTTCTAGGAGAAGTTACTTCAGCCTTCTGATCATCTCTGTGGCCCTTCACATGTGGCTCTAACACATTCATGTACTTCTTGCGCTGAGGACTCCAGAACAGGACACAGTACTCAAGGGGGTCTCATGAGAGGGAAGTAGATGGGGAGAATCACCTCCCTTGACGCACAGGCCACATTTTTTTGTTTGTTTGTTTGTTTTGTTTTGTTTTTAAATAGAATATCATGTTGGAAGGAAACTCAAGGATCATCTGGTCCAACTCTTCTAATGTTATTGCTTATATGAGATGTCTCAGCACCCTGTCGAGCTGAGACTTAAAACATCCCAAAGTGGAGGAATTGACCATTTGCCCTGGGAGACCAATCCTGTGTCTGACTGGCCACATGGGGAAAATTTTCCTCTTGTATTCAATTGAAATGTCCCCAGGAGCAACTTGTGCCCATTGCCCCTTGTCTTGTCCATGTGACTCCTTGTAAACAGGGAGTCTCCATCTTCTTTGTAACCCTCCTTTAAATACTGGAACATTGTAATAAGGTTTGTAAGAAGGCTAAGCCTTCTTTTCTCAAGGCTGAACAGCCCAAGTTTTTTCCATCCCTTCTCATATGACAGGTGCTCTAGTCCTCTAATCATCCTCATGGCTCTTGTCTGGACCCTCTTCAGCCTGTCCACATCCTTTTTGTAGAGTGGGAGACAACACTGAACATGATACTCCATGCATGGTCTGAAAAGCACTGGGTAGAGCATCATCATGACCTTGTCTCTGCTGCTAATGCACTTGTTGATGCAGCTTAGCATCCTCTTGGCTGTCTTTGTTCTGGCAGCATACTCTTCACTCATGTTAAGCCAGTTGTCCACCAAGAACCCAAGAACCCAGGTCCCTTTTCACGGGGCTGCTCTCTAGACAAGTGGATCCCAGTCTAAACTGTGCTCCTAGCTATGTGTTCCCAGGTGCAAGACCTTATGCTTTTTTTGATGTAGCCCAGGATACTCTTCACTTTCTGGGCTACAACTGTACACTGATGCATGAATGCAAAAATATCACTTACCAAACCATTGATGTCAAGTGTCAGGCAATAGTTCTCTCAGGCTTGGAGTGTAACCTTGGAGGCACCCACTCAAGGGGTCATTGTCATGTGGACAGTTGCTATGAGGAAGAGCTCAGTATGCCCTGATGGCTGCAGATAGTTATAGCATATGGTGGTGAATTTATGGTCAGGTTTTGTGCTGTAACATTGTAGTGTCATCCACTTATTATTCCAGCCTTCAGCCAAACTGCATTTTTTGGGACCCTGGTGCTAAGTTCTCACTGACAGACTACACACCTACTTGTTGTGTTTCCAGGTTTTTTCTTTGGTTTTGGTTTTTGTTGTGGTTTTATTTTGTTCGCTTGTTTCGATTTGGGTTTTTTTTATTTGTTTCTTTTGTTTTGTTATGGTTTTAGTGCAGTTTGGTTTTAGGTCTGGTTTTTGTTTTTTTTTAGCAAAGCTACAGGGAGTGTTAAAAGCCTGCTATATTTTCTTCAATTAAAAGTTGAATAACAAAATGTATGTATATCAATCAGGAGACCTTTTTCTGACTTTTAGACACTTGAACATAGGTCAGAGAATACCTATGTTTTTTACTTCCTCTGTTGTATGAGTTTATCCTTAATAAGTCATCCAGTTGCTGGAAAAGTTACTGTTTTCCCTCATACCGGGGATTACTAATGTAGGCTGAGAGATCAGAGAGGGATCAGATGAACTCATTAAATATATTTTTTTTTCTCATCCTGATATCCTCCTAAGTAGAAAATAGATGAGTGAAAGAGATCATCAGGGAAATGAAAAATAATTTAAAAGCACATTTCTCTTAACTAGGAGAGTTTCCTCATATGAGGAAACATATGAGCTGCTCTCTGGCTATGATTCAGAAAAATGTTCCTGCTCAAGTGCTTAAGGACACACTTATCTCTTCTTGAACCTGATCATGCTGGAGTCTGGAGAGCTCTCCACCCACACTTGCAATGGAGGGTACTACACAGGGCTATAGCAAACTATGCTGTGTGCTCAATCTCTGCACATTTCATTGAACGTGGGAAAGAAGCTCAAGTAGACCTGGAGAATGCTTATTGCCTGCATTACTTATCTCTGACCGCAGCGTGCCCATAAGTGTGTTACTAAATTGCATTCTCCAGTGACGATGCAAAGCTGGAATGATTCAGCTTGAAAACTTATCTGAAGGATGATCTTTGCTAGGAGTATTGTTCTCTTATTCAATTTGCCTCTTGATTTTTGGTACCAAATAATAACAATATAAATAAATGAATAAATAAATCCAGAGGGTCAGTGCTATGACAGTGGTTTGCCTTCTAAAACTTTGTAAAGATCTTCAGCCACATCCAGGTTCACACCAGGTTCAAGTGTCATCAGGCAGCCTGAATGTGGTAGGCTGGAGGACATAGCTCATCATTTGTTCTTCTGTGACTAATGCTCTCACTGACAGGTTTAAATCAACATTGACAGCAGACCATGTATTAAGGAATTAATAAACAAACTTTTCCTACCATGTAACAAACATGTCATACAGATAGTGATGTGCAAATCATTGATTACTTTGATGTGGCTGGTGATCTAAAATACAAATGGGGAAGTTGTCTGTGTTTCTATTACACTCCTGACTGATGCTAGCTGGGATCTTTATGGATCTAAACAAACAGGTTTGGGTAGAACAGGCTATAACATTTTGTTTTTGAAAACAGTCAGTTTTGTACAAAAGGAAAGGGTGCTCCTCTGGGTTTGCTGAAAGCCTGCCTCTACAAGTATCTAAATATTTTGATTTAAATTGGTTGATTTATTTTAAATGAGACACTTATTATAACCCTCTGGAAAAAAAATTAAAGGTTATGCCCATGAAGCAGTATATCTTTAAAATTTTCTTTATTTCTGTGCTTCTCCTACTTAACTGCTTTTCTCAATCATCCAAATGCTTCTGTCCCATCTGCCTGAAGTCAGTAAATAGAACTTTTCTTTCACCTCTTCTGGAAAGCCAGTTTGGTATAATGGATCACTTCACATCACATGCTTTCCACTTTTGTGCTTAATTGAACAGGCTGACCCCATGTGAGCAACTGACAGGATTTTCGTAGGAAAATTTTAAGGGTTTTTTTGCTTTAAACTGGTAGCATATTGTTAGGACCTGACAGAAGAGAAAAACTTTTTAAATCTTGTGTTAAGATAAAGTTTGTTCTCAATGACTGTATAAAACACAGGCAATTTTTCTTATCAAGCTTGTATTTGTCAGCATGTCATATTGTAGGTAGACCTGTTGTACCCTTTACTGGGTAACAGAGGCCTATACACACCTCAGTTGCTATTGCCAGTTTCAAGGCAAATCAATATTATACTTGGGCACATGAAGCAGCATGTAATTTTCTGTACTGAGGGAGAAAGAGAAAAAATGGTTGAAAACCACAGCTGACATCAGCTCCTGAGACACACCTCCAACAAATAAGCAATAGGCAGTAAAAGTTCTTTCAAAAATAAAAACTAGAGCAGTAAAAAGTAGCAAAGTCTTAGTGAAAAGTATGAATGATAATTTTTTTATTTATTTACTTAATAAGTAAGCTACTCTGTTCCTGTGTTCCACTGTGGGGAGTAAGCCCACCAGTGGAACAGAAGATGGAGTATTTGTGGGAGTCACTTTTGTAACTTTTTACCTCCACTCTACAAAATATCAGTAGGCAAGCTTGTCAGTAAAAGGCTTATCAAGGATAAATAGTGAAATTATTTTCAGCCCCTAAGGGGCTTGAAAAATAACAAAAAAAGGAAATCTTGTAAAGAGAGTTCACTTTGTCATCATATACAATATGTTGTCCCCAAAAAATAGAAGAATATTTATTGCCTTCATTACTTCACTATGCAGATTTCCATACAACATAGTCTTGAAATAAATCAGCCACAGTGTCATCTGGTACAGGACTTGGACAACACAGCTCCTCCAATATAGAGTACTATAGAAGTACTCAGCCATGAACTCCATGTACAAAACTGTATTCTAAATTGCTCAGGAATCATGATGAATAACCAGAGAGCAAAGAGTAGAGACAATATGGTGCTCTATGCCAGACCAATGTGCGAAGAAATTAGAACCACACCACAGAGAAGGGTCTAACCACTGGTCTATTTTCAAGTGTTTGTAGGAGGAGAGAGGAAAGACTATTCTTTTACACCATGATAACCATGATTGAGGGTATACTTTTTATGCAAAACATGAATCACATAGAACACTGAAGTACAGCCACTGCAGGGATTTCTCTCTCTCTCTCTCTCTTCGTCACTGTCTCCAAAAAGAAAAAAGAATTAGGTATGTCTATGGGGAATCCTATTATATAGAAGGAATTTATAAAAGCTGCCCAAATGTTACTGATGATTTTTAATAAATCTTAGCACAACATGGAATTTTGGAAGAAGAGAAATGAAGACAGAGTTGCACCAAACTCTAGGAAAGGTTAACAGGCAAGATTGGGTAATTAGACCCCACACTAGAACAAGTAGATTAATGAAGCCTGAGACAATAAAAAGGGATAATGTAATTCCACCTGTCAACTCAGGTTTTTGGAGAATAGATGCTGCAATGCAAAGGTAATTTCTTAATATTTAATGAAAGATTTTGTCATTGGAAAAGCTGAGCTTCTGAAAAGTATCTGATGTAGTAGTCTGCAATATTTATTTATGTTTGCAATTCTGTAGTTTCCCAGCACAGGAGGATTAAAGGTGGGATAGTAATTTAACCCAACACTTAGCTATAACTCATTGATAAGTCACAACTGCAGCTTGTATCTTCATCCTGTTGTGCATTATATCCTAACAGGAAGAAAAAAATAGTACTGCTATTGACAAAAGTGGCTGATGACATGCAGATTGGGGAATGAGGAAGAAGAAGGACGATTGAAGGTGCTGTGGACTGATTTATAACTGATTATACAGTAATATCATGTATTTTAATATGACCAAAACAAAAGCTTTTTGTTTGAGGAAAAAACCCAACCAAATCTGTAAAGATAAAATTCCTATCTTTAAGAATAAGGATTCTTTTTATGGAATGGCAGCATACAAAAACAGTTAAGTATCATGGTGATCAACTCCTAGTCATAAATTCCCAGCACAAATATGCGTCTCATATGACAAATGCTTGTTTTGACTGTGCCAGCAGAATTAGAACAGTCCTTAGAACTTGCTGCAAATATGATTGAAAGGCTGTGTCTGGGTTTGATACCAACATCATCTCAAACTTAGAGCCATTTACTAGGAAAGCTATTGAAGCTACTAAAGAAAATATTTTTTGATGAAGGGAGTAGGCAAAAAAGAAACACCGGCTCTTTTACCTTGTTTCAGAATGAAGTTAAGGTCTAGCCTTTAGACACTACCTACCAAGCTGGAAAGACCACAGACAAGTTTATGTGTGCCTCACAAACATTTGCAGATATCTTTGGTATTTGCTTGAGCTCTTGAAGTTTCCTTGTTGCAACATCCAGAAAATGAGATCTCTCTCAAGTTGGAGATATCTGTCAGAGTGTATTTCTCTCCTAGGTAAGACAAGCTTACCTATCACTTCTCAGGGAAGACCTGAGGGAAGAATGTGAAACTCAGCTTGATTTCTATGGCACTTCTGAAACACTGATAATTGTAGATCACATAAAAATGTTGTAAAATAACATGTCAAACACACATTTTCCATTTATGTTAATTCTTGTGTAATGAACAGTTCTAGCTTGGGTTTACTTTAGCCAATGGATGTCACTGTTGTTCCATTGCATGTCAAATAGGGAATGTTATCTGCCTGTACTGAGAAGCACATATATGCTGATATAAACCAAAGCTGAACAGAAGCTGCAGGGTGGTAATCTCACTAGTAGAGTCAAGGAAAACCATGGACTCCATACAGTTGTTGCACTCTGGTGTGGAATCTAAGACAAGTTTATGAAAACAAGACTGGCAGGGCAGGAAAGAAGGTGTTCAATTACAGCCCAGAAATTTTGTATTTTCTTTGTAGCCCAGGAAGAAATAAGAGAGGAATGTTGTCTGGCTCCCAGGAAGGAAGAAAAGAATGACAACCTAGTTGCTGCTGAATTTTCCCCTACCAACCAAAGCATAATAGGGCATTGAGGCTGTTGGCGTTTGTAAAATGAGAGTCAGCTGACACTGGGTAACTGCCTGGAAAGCAGCATTAAGGACAAAAGGTAGAAGGAAATCCACTTTTTTGTTTTGTTTTTTATGAATGTGAAGAAAACTGTTGTAGTGGACTGTGTTGGATTTGATCCTGCTAAAATTTGAAAATGGAAGAAAATTTTAGGAGGAGAAAGGAAAAAAAATGTAGTTATGAGAGCTGACAAGAGATGAAAGCAGGGTAGCAAAGCAGGGGCAAGTCATTATTCCTCTTCCCATCAATTATTTCCTGCCCAGTAAACTACAATAGGCTAGGATTCCATCTGGTTATAAGATTATGAATACATGCAGATCCTGTCCACCCATATGACACCAGAAAACCTCAGTGGTCTTGTTTGTATGGTCTGTCAGCACACAAGGAGGGTTGCTTCCATTCCCTGGAGTTCTGGGGCAATAATGGCTGGCATAGTCCAAAACTATGTCAAGAGCTGTGTAAACAATCACACTACAGCTACATGTTAGGGCTTGAGCCTTAAACCCTGGCCAGGTTTCATTTATTATGATAAACTCATACAATAAGGTTTGTAGGTCTCTGAGGTCAATAGCGTATTGAAGAGTCATGTGAGCCCTGACCCAGAATATATTTTGGTCAGTTCCAAAGCAAAACCTAGACTGGAACTTTTGAGAACCTTGTTGTGAACATATTTGACTATTCTACTCATCAAATGCAGAGGAAGACCCCATCAAACTTAGAGACCTGCTCTTCCTCCAGATCTTATGGTCAGGTTTCTAGAGGAAAGGTATGCGGTAGCTGATAAATCCTGAAGGAGCCTAGCTAAATAGCTGTACAACATGGCAGTTTAAAGGTTGACATTGCATGCTAAATCCTGTCCAGTCTTGGCAGGACAAACTTCTGCACCTCACCTCACTCACCCAGGTGTGGGGGGAACTTGTGCTATCTTTCTCCTACCTCATACTCTAATACTGTATTAAAGCCCTCTGCAAGACCTTGTAAGTTACTTCTACAGTATCATGATGGCCATGTCCACAGGAACGTGTTGTATGAAGTGCTAGATGGGAGAACACAAAACATGATTGTGTGTTTACAGGCTGTAGTGGTGCTATGTCTGCCTACAGATTGACCAGTGGAGTCTTTCTTGTCCTGTGGTTCCAGTAGCACAGGCAGGCAGGTGATAGCAGTCTACTAGAGCAGAGAGAACTAGAGAAGTTGTGACACAGTGCTGCAGAATGTGAGGGATACAAGCCAGGTTTCAGCATGCCACAGAGAAAGTTTGCAGAAAACTCGTTCTAAATCTCATGCTCAGCATGGGGAATGTGATCATCCTGCTGGATCTAACCCTTCTTTCCTGGCTCTTGCTTTCTGCTTCCTCTCCTGGGCTTTATGAGCAGAGACAATAAGATCATCCCTGTCTGGTTTATGTTGCGGAGCTGCTCATCATGGAGACGGTGGTGATACTTTTTGTTTTCAGGTACTTATTTCTCTGGTCTGAGTTTAACAAGGTTTATTGGAGATTAATGGTTTGCTGCTGTACTGTGGGACACGGGCTGCCCTGATGGAGAGATGTGTGTGCACACATATCTATATGCTCCAGGAAAATAGAAATTTGAGAAATGACATGCTGCTTGATTTTTGGACCAGCACCTGTGCCGTGCTGGATGTTAGTACAGTACTCTGTCTGAGGGCTGCTGGGAGGGAGGAAGCAGCACTTTCCTGGTTTGCTGGTGATAAAGGTGTGGTTTCTCACCTTCTATCTGAGCACCTGAATTAGCACAGCACCCTTTTCTGCTGTCCTTTGGAAGGAAGCCAGCACTAACACTGAGCAAAGAAGCCACTAAATTACCACTGAGTCTTACAGAGGCCCCATTTTCCCCAGAGACCCATTGCCAAGTGCTGTTCTGACCAGACCTGCTGAGCTGAGGTAAAGTCTAATGGCTGAGCTGTGGCTTTAAAGGGTTATGTGCAATGCTGAGAAGTCATAAACAGCACTTATGCAAATGGTTTATGAGGGAGTGGGGAACCTTTGGCCATGTTAGAGTTCTGTAAAGCTGATCTGAGCTGATAGCTTATTATCGCATGGTTCTCACAGATTATTTGCTTCCATAGAAGAAAAAACAACAAAACAAGCCTTCCCTTCCCCAAGCTGGGCACAGGAATGGTAGGTTCCGATGGTCTCCAGGGACAAGGGAGATATTCACACACAGCTGAAAGGTTGAATTTATTAGGCTGAACAGAGAGATCCAGATAAAGACCTGGTATTACAAAGCAAATCACTACAATCCCTAGCATATATCCTGCATTTGATGCAGGTGTGCTGGTGGTTAAAACTGTCTTATTGTATTTGAGAAGCATAAATTTATTACAAGTGGTCTCTAACACTTAATAGTAGTCTCTAAATGATAGTAAAATCAGAAAGGTCTGTTATTAAAAAAAAAAAAAAAAATCCAAATAATTCTTTCTTTTTTAACATGTGCTGTGTGCAGTTTTCTGAGGGAAGATGATATCTGACTTTGACCAATGAATCAGGTGTTACAAGAACAAAGTAGAACTGGGAGATGGTAGGTTGCACAGATGCTTGAGACTGTCTGTCTTTCCCAGAATTATTTTAGAAATCTTGTCTTATTTTTTGCTTTACAAACTTCATTCCTAAGATGGGCTATTTGTATGAATTGTGTTGCTTTGCTTATAATACAAGGCTGAGTTTTCATGGAGACATATGTGGGAATAAAAATAGCTTTTAAAAGCTAATTTTAGAGGACTTCAATGGTTTGTGTGTGATAACTCTTCTGGCAAATAGTCCAGGTAGGTAATAAACTCAATGATGTCATGGACAGGAGCCACAATTTGGGAAATCTTATGATAGGCTAGTTTCTTCTTTTAACTAAAATTAACTCGTTATGTTATCACCATTTTTATTTGTTTGGTTGATTGGTTTGGTTTGGTTTTTTGGTTTTTTTTGTAGTCATAAAAACTTGAATTTTGTCATGAAAGTCAGAATGATTGCAAAATTCTAAATTGTTTCCAGGTGGAGGAGTAGCAATGAGTCAAAATGTCTCAAATGCAGTAATTACTCCAGATTTCCTCCATCCTTTCATTCAGTAGCACATGTACACTGGGACTAGGCCAGGAAGAAGAATGCTGTAGGACCTTGAACAGAAAAATGTTCCTGTTCACCTTCAAAATGCTATCCTTACTAAAGAACTGCAAGCATCCCTGCTGAACATTAGCACATAGAACTGATTGAAGAAAACTTGAAACTGTTCAGCTAGAAATCCTGCTAATGGGTAAAATTTCAGATAGGGACTGCTAAAAATTGTGTACAATAATTCAGACTCCCAGTTATTTCACTGATCATTGGTTTTTATATGCTTATAATTCCTTGTTTTGTACCTACTAGTATTGTACTTCTTCCCCTGTATCATCTTTCTGAGATCTTATTTTTCAGTTTGGGCACAGTTTGCTTTATTTTCTGCCAGATCATTTCCATTCTATCTTCTTTTTCCTCCTTTTGGTTTCCTGCAGAATTGCAGATGACAACTAGTTCCATTCTTTAAACAGAAAATATGGAGCCTGAATTGATCACTTGTTCTTATAAACAATATCTCCAGATCAGCTAAATTATTACATTAGTGGGTGTTGACATTTTGGCCTCGTAAGTTGATGCAGGTGATCCCTGCACTGTCTGCACATACAGAAGCCTTAAAAAATTTCTCTGAACCCCGTAAGTGCTTTAGATGTTTGACTACAAGAGCCAAATACATCTGCAAGCTCAGTTTATTTGCCTCATTAATTTTGTCTCTAATATCTGGCATGCTAGAAAACATCAGATGCCCAGGGTAAAAATGAAATTCTAGTAAGTAAAAAATCCTCTGGCAGGGCAAATTCTGAGACATGCTTTACTGATGTGACTGTTTGTTCCACTGCGAAAGCTTGGATACGCACTACTGAGCTATTGAATACTTGGGCAGAAAGACCTTCTTACAAATGTCTGAACAACTTCTTCCTAAAAATACTGTTTCTAGATGAGCATATTCGGCATGTCAGACATAGTCCAGAAGTGGAAATGTATCTGCCTTCAAGTCAAACCATAAATCATAATGTGTTGAGGACCAGACCCAAGAGCCTACAAGATGATTGTGATAACTTTTTGAGCTGCCAGATGAGGTCAGCTCTGGTTATCTAGGGCTTTAGCTGCCTGCCTCTCCATAGCAACAGCTGCAATGGGATGCATTTGCCTTTACAGATATGAACTTGTGGCACAGTACCCCTTGCATATTTGGATTTCCTCTGTGCCATCCACTCTCTGTTTGAAGCTTAATATATCTATATATCCAATATATTTTTATTATGTCAATTAGTGCAGAAACCGAGCATGAAATAAATGTGTACGATTAGTGCAACCTACTGATTTTTTCTTGCTTCTTTGGAGCATGGTGACTTTTTTTTTTAATTTGTATTCCCTTTTACTCTCATCATATTCTGTTAGTGTAGACAGTTCTTTATCCATGTCTTTCATTATGTCACAATGACTGCCAAATTCACTGTTAATCATCTCTTAGTGGGAGTTTTTCTGTAGACCAAGCCAAGTACAGAGATGATACTCACTCATAAGACCACTATTGTCCTTGACAGTTTTATTGTTCATGAAAAGCAGAGTTGCCTCTGGTAGCTTCTTGTCACAAGAAGAGAGCTATAAAGAACATACAAAAATGACTAGGTTCAACTTGCATTTCCTGCTACCTAAGGAGCTCAGAGGGTGAACTTCATTATGTTCATCTTCAGCACAGTGAAAGGGATCAATTATTTAAGATCTATTTGTTGAGCAGGGAGCTATCTCAATGAGGCAGGTACAAAATTCTGAGCTAGTTTGGTTCTTGGCTATAAGAGAACTTGTGCCTTTACTTTGGCATGTCAGAAACCCTTTGCAGCCAGAAAAACCCATTGTGAGATAGGCATGGAGCTGGAATGTTTCCCTGGACATGGCAGCTTCTCTTTTTATCTGAGCTTCCTACTAAGAATTTCTGACCATTGGCCTGGTGGATATTTTGGCATTTTCTTAGATTTTCTTGCTGAAGTAATATTATTTTGCATAGGACAATCACTACAGTCTAACGTTTAGGGTATTGCTTCTAGTGGATAATATTTAGAGGGCCTAGTACGTAGACAGTCTCCTGAGAATCAAGGCACAGGGCTGGACTAAGTTACTTAGATTTAAATTACTGAGACCCTGGTAAGTTCTATATACTGGTAGAAAACCATTGGGAGGATAGGAACATATTATGTCAATTTTTATGCAGTGAGAGAAATGACTAGCATGACACCTTTCCTCACTAAGAAGGAAATCCCAGACTGAGATACAGGGAGTTCCAGAAATGCCTGGGAAATTTTTTGGTGGCTTCTGGAAGCTTTCATACCTACTCAATTAGAGTGACCATACATAAATAATAATCTTATTAACATGAATTCCATGGTTATTTTTAATCCTAATAGTACTACTTACTCATCATATGCTGTAAATTTATAGCTGTACTTTTTGGAAGCCTTTTTTATTATTATGCACAACACATGACTGGAAAGTGATATCCAAATCCCAGTGTTGCTGTCATATGTTTTGCAGGCTAAGTAAAGAATGGAAATGCAAATTGGAGGGAGTCCCTTCCTCTGTCTGCAGGTAGTAGAGAGGACTCAGGTTAAGAACAGGTCTGCAAGCATCTGCTGACTTCAGCTAAGGTTGCAAGTGCTCAGAGGGTGTGGGATCCCTCCTCTGCCACTATCAAATAATTATCATTGGAGTCAGACCTAATGCTGAGGGTCAAAATAAATATCTGTTTACATTAGTTGGATTTGATTCCATAAAAAGAACTGGTACAGAGATTTACTTTCAGGACATTTTTTGAGTAATCTACACAAAGGTCACCTGATACAAAAGCTTCCTTCTACTGCTGCCCTAATTTTCATATGTTTTAATCCATTCTTCAGTTCTTTCCACTAGCTCCTCTTTGCATACTTTAAACATTTCTTGGTAGTTTTCCACTGAAACAAACTGAAGCATTAACAGAATACATGAAAGATGTTTTCTCTGCTTCTCTGGAGAGTCTTTCACTCAAATCCCACTCCGGTACAACGACAGTCAGAATTTTAAAAAGAAAAGTAAATGCAATGAGGAGATCAACAAATACTTTGCAACTGTTTTCCTACTTAATTGATAGTTTTTCATATGTGTTTTGTAAGAAAAAGAATTTAAAGGACTAAAATTTACTTTGTTGGGTTACTTTGGGTTTTGTTTTGGGTTATTTTTCTCAAATAATAATTTTCTTTTCAAAGTAGATAGTTAATATTTCTCTAAATTCAGATAAATTATCTGTACCCTTTAAAGTCTCACAACCTGAAACCATATCCAGGAGCTTTGCTTTCTACAACACACTTTTCCCCTATGAGCTGAGGCAATGCTGGGGATCTTAGGGTTTTATTCAGTCTCCACCTGACCATTTACCCCTACTCCAAGTAAGTGTAGGGTATGGCATCCTCAAATTGATGAAAAGTGTAAAATTTTAAAGGTGAGAAACTTGCATTCTAAACTTTCAATCCACAGTGTGGAGAGGTGGGGGATTTGTAACCTCTCTAACCTCCCAGCAAGTCTGATGTAAATTTCTCACTACTCAACTATACTTTATTCCAGTGAGAAAAATGAGCAACTATAGAGACTAGGGATCAGCTAATATCTAACAGAAGCCCCTTCAAGTCCTATTTACTCAAAGTTCTCATCTAAACAACATTATATAATGCTTGTCCCTCTACTGAGGTCATAGCCTGGGTAAAGCAATAGATGAGGAGCTTTCTTTTCAAGGTGCACAAGTTCAAAACCCTTGATACAAATGACAGAGATGAACCTTGATCTCCAAAACACATATGCATGACTCACTCAACCACTAGGGTATTGTATACATAAAGGGGAATTCCTTCTGTTCCAGCTGTTTTATGTTCTGTTATGCAGAACATATGCAGAATATGTTATTATGTTCTGCATCAAACAAGTCTGTCAGATTAGTGCTCCCAGAGCAAGATAAGCAGATAAATTATTATTTTCTCTAATAGTGTCAAAATTTGGGTGTAAGGTAGATACCTATGATACCTATCTGCTCAGGACTTCTTTTTATTTCATAGTGTGTGCACCAGACGGCAGCAAAATCTGGGGTAATGTGGCTTGCCAATGTGCCTTTAATGTTCTGACAGCTAATTACATAGTAGCAGGTTGGGGATGATTATTTCCATTTATTCAGCAATCCTGAGGCCACATGTGGAGTACTGTGCTCAGTTTTAGGCCACTGGTATGAGAAAGAATTTGACAATCTGGAGAGAGTCAAGTATATGGTAACCAGGATTTGGAGCATGATGGACAAGGAAAAGCTCATGGAACAAGATTTCTGTTGTTCTGTTCAGCTACCTGATGGTGTTACCATGGAAGATAGAGCCAAAATCAGCTGAGAGGTGCACAGCTATAGCACAAGAAATAACAGTCACAAATTGAAGCAGGGGCATGCCATATGGATATGGGAAAAATTCTTCCCTCAAGGGTAGCTGAGTGTTGGACATGTTCCCTCAGAGGCTTTGGGATGTTTGCTTTCAGAAGTTTTTAAAATACGACATGACTTAGAGCAACCCCATCTAACTTTGAGGCTGGGTGTAATTTAAGATGGTGATTGGATGAGATCCCCTCAAGCCTCCTTTTTTTTACCTGAATTATTCCAGGAATTTTACAAAGAAAATTTGTTTCTATAAAGTTGGGTGTGTGTGTGTTGAGCCTGCTATTGCTAAATAAATGATGGTCACAGGCATTCAGGCAGGTATTTGGCCTCAATGTTCAGCCATATATCTAGCTTTTCCAGACCTTTTTTTTTTTTTTTTTTTTTTTTTGACAGCTTAGAGATTATAAAACAACGCCAGTTGTGGGCTATTCTTTATGCCTTCCAGTATCATCATGTGTGCTTTTAACTAAGACACTGTGAGACAACAGCACACAGCTATGCACAGAACCAACAAAATTAATTTACTGCTTAATGCTTAAACACAGGAGAATCTTCACAGCATCTCTGCTCTTACAGCATGTGCCCTGCAGTCTGTCTTGCTGCACATGGCTGGTGGGTGCTGCAACTAGTTGTAGTCATGCTATGCATAAATCTTTAGCTGTCCAAGAGTGCTTCATGGATCCCTGTGCAACAAGCAGTGCTCTCCATATAGATGGTCTGCTGAGTCCAAAGTGAGCCAGCTGCAGACTTACAGTGCCTGAATGGGTTGCATGACTTGTATGCAGTATGCACAGTATTCCTGGCATTTTCCTTCTGTGCCATCTGTAGCTTTTTTTTGACCTCCACACATAGGATGAAGCCTTATGAATTTTGCCCTCTCCCTGTTAAATTCCTAATGGAAGAGACTCAGTGGCTAGATAGGACCACTAGGTCTAGTGATCTGGTCTCTAGCAGAACAGAAGCAACTAATCCCATATAGTCACTCTCCCAGACCTTAGGCTTTAAAATTTAAGTGTATACTCTGGGTGAGAGGAATGATAATATATTGAGATGCTGATGGCTCAGACCCAATACTATATAATAACCAACCTATGATTTCAATAAAAATTACTAAGAAACTAATGATTAATTCTTGGTTTATAACATGACATTGGTTCTAATTAAGTTTGTATTAATAGTATTATTCATCATGAGATGCAACATTTAGATGAGCTATGATTGTCTGAGAAGCCTATACCAGAGTAACCCATAAAATACTTTAGTCCAGGTTTTCTCATATTAGTATTCCCAAAAAGCTATTGTGTGGTATTCTATTTAAAATAAAACACATTTTCTTGGCCAGCAGGTCAAGGGAAGTGACTCACTCCTCTACTCTGCTCTCATGAGACCCCACCTGGAGCACTGCATCCATTTCTGGAGCCCCTGTTACAAGAAAGACATGGATGTGCTTGAGTATACCCAGAGAAGGATCATGAGGCTGATCAGAGGGCTGGAACATCTCTCCTATGAGCACAGACTGAGAGAGCTGAGGTTATTCAGTCTGGAGAGGAGAAAGCCCCGAGGAGACCTTACTGTAGCCTTCCAGTAGGGCTGGTGAGGGACTTTTTAGGATGAGGGACTTTTTAGGATGTCAGATAGTTATGGAACTAGGGGGAATGGTTTCAAACTACAGGAGGATAGATTTAGATGGGAAGTTAGGAAGAAGTTCTTCACCATGAGGGTGGTGAGACTCTGGCACAGGTTGCCCAGAGAGGTGGTGGAAGTCCCTTCCCTGGAAGTTTTTAAGGCTAGGCTGGACAGAGCTCTGTCCTACCCATGGCAGGGAGGTTGGAACTACATGGTTTTAAATGTCTCTTTGAACCCTGAAAATTCTATGGTTCTATGATTTTTCTTCATTGTAATTTCATTCTTAACTGTGCAGAGTTAATTATCTGATGCACCAAACCTTAAGCTTGCATATGGCTTTGTTTGTTTGTTTGTTTATTTGTTCCTTTTCAAATAGTTCATGAAGTAAGTTAAGTATTATTTGTTGGCCTACTGCAAATTCTGGGCAATGTTTTTACTCTAGTGGTATTGAATTACCCTCTATAATTACAAATGTAAATTCCAGCAACATTTCTGCAAAGTTAACTCACATTTCATAATTTCGGTTCTAGATTTTTACTTAACTGAGCTCAGTTTAATGATCCATGTACCAAGACTGAAATACCTGCATCTGCTGGAAATAAGTTTCAGCGGAGACCTTAACGTGTATACACATATGTATACATAGCAGTGCAGATAAAACATTATATAATATAGTGCAAGGGCAGGAAAGAAAGTGAAAACTCACCAGCTCTCTGGCCTGTTTCAAATTTAAGTTTTTGTGACTGCTTTATTAGTGTTCAGCTTGGCATCTTGACCGACGTTCCTCAGTGTCAGTGATGATCATTAGTTCCCTGGCCTTCTTATAGGACTGAATTTTCCTGGTATTGGTAGCACTGGCTGTTATTGAAGTTTATCAGACTTTGTTAAAATACCTTCATCTTGCCAAGATGGTTTAGCTATTTCCAAGAAAATGCTGGAGAAAATGCATTGTGTTGCAATGTTAAAACAACCTTGGCAGTCTTTTGTTTGACTGTGTACTGTCCGTCCATACTTTGGAGCAAGGAGATGAAATTTGGTTAGAGTGCTGTGGCCTTTTTGTCAGGAAAGTGCTGCTTCTTGTCCTCATTAAAAATTTTAACATAATGTTTTGGAAAATCTGAATCTACATGTGCAGAAATCTAGCTGCTTGGAACTGGGTAGTTAAAATCAACTCAAATTACAGTCCATCATAAGTTAGATTGCATACATACTCTGGGCATGCAATGTTTCATAAAAGTGCTCTGTTTGCCTGGAAAATACATAACAAAATTTCACCTTTGGTGTTTATTGCATGTGATGGCTGTTAGAAAGCAAATATGTGAGAAGATAACTATCTCAGAATGGTAGGGAACAAAAAGACTGAAGATAAAATGCTGAAAGAAAGTGGACAAAATCAAGATGGAAAAAGACTAATAATAATGATTTTTGGGGGGGACTTGCAGAAGAGTCAGCACATTTAGACAAAGTTTGCATGCTGAAGGATAAGACAGAATGCAAAGGAAGAATGCTTCAAAAGCAAAAGGCATTCCTCATGAACTGCAAGCCTAAGTGCAGAGAGGATTAATTTGACACGTCTTGCCATCCTGCTTCTGCCACCTGCAAGACAAGTTTTCCTCCTAACATCATTTTCTGAATGTGTGTAATATTTTTGAGAGAACTCTGGTTCATTAAGGACCAACTGTTTTCACTGAAAATCATAGAGCGGTTTTGTTTGCTGTTCCTTATTCAAGGTGGGGCCACTCAACCAGGTGCCACTTCTCTAGAAGTTCACTTAAAGCAGATTGCCTGGGGCTGTATCCAGATGTCTTCTGAGGACCCCCAAGGTTAAAATTCAACCATTACTCCAGGCAGCCCATGATCTGCCACCCTCATACTGAAAAAAACCCTGTTTTATGTACAACAGGAACCTCCAGGATTTGTTTGTCTCTAGTGTCCTCTCACAGGGCACCACTGGAAAGAGCCTTAGTCTCTTTCTCAGTCTCCCTGCAGATGTTTGTACACCTTGGAGAGATTTCACTTGAGCCTTTTCTTCTCCACGCTAAATAATCCAAACTCTCTCAGCATCTGCTCCTATGGGAGATAGGAGAGCAGTGTTCATTCAAAGATAATCGAAGAATCTCCACAGTGTCTTCAGTCAGCTCTCTCAGCACTAATGGGTGCATCCTACCAAGGTTATCTATGGCCTTATCTATGTCCTTTCGCTTAAGTATCCCCTCATCTCCTAATCCTCTTTCACCAGGGCTTTCTGATTTCTGAAAGATGGTCATATCAGTAAAGACTGAGGTGAAAAATGTACTCAGTAATATAGCTTTTTCTATGTCCCATTATAGAAAGGGACACTATACAGCAATAGGCTCACAGTTTTCTTAGTCTTCCTTTTGACATTTAAGTGCTTTTACAAACCCTTCTTTTCCTTGACATCACTCACCAGATTCAATTCCATATAGGCTTTGTCTTTCTTAACTTTATCTCTGCATGCTTGAATAGTGCTTCCATATTTCTACCAGGTTACATATCCCTGCTTTCACTTTCCATATACTTTGTATATACATTTTTCCAGGAGGTCCTCGTTCATCCATTCAGAGCTCCTGTTTTGTTTTGTTTGACTTCTTGCTCATTGGGATGGTCTGTCCTTGAACTTGAAGAAATTGATCCTTGATTATGCAGATTTCCTGGGCCACTTTTCCCTTGTGTGACTGTTTCAAGAAGGTCTTTGAAGCAGTCAGAGTCTGCTCTCCTCAAATCCCAGGCTGTGGTCCTGCTTTTTTTACCTGTTTCCACCCCTCCACCATTGCATGGTCACCTCTTTGTATGAACTCTTTATTGGCTTCTCTAACACTTGACAGAAAGTTGTCATTGATGATCTCCAGAAGATTGTTCCTCCAGCAGTTATTTGCGTGGGACTTGTGACTGTGAGGCTACTTCTTGTTTCTAGAAGGCCTCATCCACTTGTTCTTCCTGATCAGGCAGCCTATATCAGACAACCGATACAGTATCATTTGTCTGCTCTTTAATCCTTACTGATAAGCTCTCAGCTGAGTTACCCATCCCCACCCAAAGGTCCATGCTGCTCTCCTACATAAAAGACAACTCCCCTGCCTCACCTTTGCAGACTGTCCAGCCCAAAGCTTGCATCTCATCATTGCAGCACCCTGGTCATGTGAGTCATCTCACTATGTCTGCAATAGCATGCAGGGCTCTTGATTCCTCATGTTTATTCTCCAGGATGCATATGTACAGGTACTTCAGAGAGACACCCAAGCATGTTACTTTTCTGAAACTGGTCTGGGGGGTTACTCTTAATAGTATCCTGAAGATACTTCCTTGCTTACATGCAAGTGTTTGAGGTAACTCCAGTCTTGTTTTGATTATGAGTTCACTTTTGCTTACATGATCTCCTACTTTTTCTTGTAAATCCTATCCATCACTGCCTCCCAGCACTGCTGTTAGTGCCCTCCCTGTAATTTCTAGTTTAAAGCACTTACAGCTCAGCAAAGTAAAAGTTTTGATCAGTTAGGGAGGCATTCACTTAAGTCACTTTACAATTTGAGTGCTGAGTTCTGCAGCCTGATTGGTTTTTGCTCACTGCACAAAATTAATTTACAGAACACTTTAAAATGGAGGATTCTGTATACAATTAATTAAAAAGGAAGAAAGTTTTGTTGGTTTTTTTTTTTTGTATGGAAGAGACAGAGTGCCAGGAATGGAGGAATGACTTTACACTGCAGTTCTGCTCAAGCAGCAGACTTACATTGTTTTGGGGGATGTTGCCTGAAACTCCTTATTGGATTCTTAAAGCTCATTCTGTTTATCTTGTCTGAGACATCCTCAGGGAAGGCACTGTTTTCCTCACATATATCCATCTCTTATACTTATGGTGGCTCTGCAGTGTTTCTACAGGATGCAAGGAACAGGACTTCTGAAAGCTGCATTGTACCCAAGACAGACCTTGTAATTCCCTCCACCCTTCCCCTTGTTGACACTGGTAACCCTGAGCAGTTGAGAGGCATCAAATCCAAGATTAGGATTTCTGTTTCTCTTTTTCTTTTTTAGTTCCTTTTATGGTCAAGCTGAAGGCATAGCTTGGATTTTTACTATATCAGCCCATACACACCTAAACAATCACTTGAGGTAAATACTATCTTCGTCATTGTGCTTTGAAAAAATGTCTGAATATACAAACAAGAAATGGAATCCCGAAGTTCTTGATACAAGAAATCACTCTTTTTATGCAGATTCTAATCTGGATGAGAAACTTTGGAACAAAATTTGAAGTCTTTTCTTGATTGTCCTAGAGAAAATAATCTACAATGACAGTTTGAAGAGCTGACTATGTTTTAATTTGGCAAGCAGGAGGCTGAGGGGCAGTCTTATGGAAGAAAACAGTACATTGGGGAAATGTTGTAAAGATAATGGAGGTGGAGTCTTCTGAGAAGGGGCAGGCAGAAAAACAAGGATTAGTGACCACACATTATTGCTTGGAAGGTTGGCTGTTTGGAAAAAGAAGGTGGTGTAGCTCTGGAACAAGCTGTGCACTGGGCCGTGGAAATTCCATTCTGAAGTCTGTTGTGGCTTCATGTAGCCAAGTCTCAAAAACCTCCAACCTTGTGTTTTTCACAGACTGACTTCAAGAAGTTTGTCCTGGATGCCTTCCAAGAGACCCTTCCAGCCAATATTTCTGTGATTCTGTGAGCATATCTCTGAGCTTCTGGTTTACGTATTTTATATTTTTGATATATGTAAGGCTAGAATCTCAAAATTACTAGGCACTTCTGTTGAATTCAGTGGGTGGTATGGAGTCTTGAACATGGAAGGGGAGGTAGAAGAATAAGTTTGCAAGATATGCCTTTCTTCATCTTAATTCAGTTAAAATAAATTCCATATACTGACTGCTCAGGATACAACTAGTGAGGAAGGGGAGAACCTGGTATTGTCCCTCAGCAGGAAATTTTAATTAAAAAGTACTGTGGAGGCAGTCACAAGAAGAAGGCTAAGCAGAAAATGGAAAATGTATGAAGTGACCACATGAAGTTAGTCATGGCTGGTGAACTTTTAACTCTGATTAAATTAAATGGAAGGTAATAATGAAAGATTACTGAAGTGGCAGCTCATTTTGCAGCAATTTCCTGTGTATGAGATTTGGAGATTAATAGGTTTTTATTTTTCTTATAGCAACATCAATTTACTTTCCCTATATTTGCCCTCTCCTTATGCAGTAGCATAAGCAAAGGAAGAATGCTTTAAAAACTGACATATATATCTCTATCCCAACAATGACATATTGCTAGGGAGTTTGTCTGTTCAGGCTTTAAATTCTCTGAATGGGAATAGAAAAAGCTGACTAAGTTTTAAAATAGCCTGAATGTTGATTTGAGAGGACTAGGTTAGCAGAAAACTGAGCAAGCAACAGAAAACTTCTGGCAAATCAATAATGAGGTGGACAAAGAAGGATCTAAAAACACCTAGAGACACAGATATAAAATTTAGGGACTACTCAGAGTAGTCTGAGCCTGTAAACAATGAAAAACATTAACTTCACTGGGAAGCTCCCTATCCTTTAAAATGAAGATTTTTTAAAATGAAGAAAATAAAGATTATGAAAGTTTTAGTTTCTGCACACATGTGCACATATAGATGTTTCACTAGCACTTCCTCATCTTAATAGATTAATTTTTTAATATACTGTAGATTCTAACAGCATGTTAGACTTCATCAAGGTTTTCATTTATGTTCAACTAATATCTTCACGAAAGTTGTTCACTGTAAATGTTAACTCCATAGATTTTTTCAAAAACATTTGCTCATGGCATTAAAATTTATTCTTAGTTAAGTTGCAGCGAGATTTCAGGCAGGGCAGCACAGCTGATTGTGAAACCAAGTAATCAAAGATGTTTTCATTTGCTAAGCTGTCATTCCTTTTTACAATGAATCCTTCCCTATTTTTAATATTGGGGAAGTTGGTTTGGTTTTAGGTAATTGGCTTGTAACTAAAGCATTGTAAGTGTGTGGATGAGAAGTGCTATTTGAAGTGTATCCCAAGGTCAGACTTATGTTTGTTCTGGGGGAAAATACAACTTGAGATGAAATAAAGAAACTTCAATAAGTTCATGGATGTTTTTCATTTTTGGCAAAATACACATCTGCTAGTTGCTCAAAAACTGGGGTCAAACCAAGAGCCTCTATCCCTAGAGAACAGATTACTTAGAGTTGGTTCCCAGGGTAGTTTTGCCAGGTTTCCCACTCTCCAAAATAGGCACAAAACTGCTAAATTAAAAGTAGAGAGTTTCTTGGATAAAAAATTGAGCAAGATTGCATGTGATAGCTTATCTGCATTCTTGCTTGAGAATCTGGGGAGAAAGTAGTACTAGGCTACTAAGAATTAATATAAAATTATTTTCCTCTGCTCTTTTCTTAATGATGATCCTGTTTGAGAAAAGTCTTGTGATTAACTTTAGGAAAATGTTTACTACAGGAAAGTGGAAACATGTCCCATTTATGATGTTTTTTAAATTTGCAATGTTTCTTAGCACATTTTCTGGGAGAGCACAGAAATTAATGAGTCTGATTTTGATTGGTGTGGGTCCCATTCTACTTGAATAATGTAACTACTGTAATGATTCTGACATGAGCAAGTTTCAATTGTTCTTGTGCTTTAATGGTTCCTAGGAACAAAAACAAGATTATGACTTAAGGGAAAAGAAGGAAACTGGACTGCAACATGTGATCTGAAGTGACAGTTTTCTCAAAACTGAGGTTTGGTAAGATGGTGAGTCTGATAGGTAACAGACTAAGTTGTAACACTTAAATAAAAAATCTTTTTACATCTCAGGGACAGTCTTAAGTTTTATAAAAAATGAGTTTATTGCAATTCAAACAAAAACTATTAAAGAGTAAATATAGGCTGATCTGAGAGGTGAAAGAAAACTACATCAAAAAATAGCCAGCATCTGTTTCTGTTGTCAGTTCTTTCCTAATAACCTCCAGAATTCTTATATTTTTCTATGTGCAAGAGAAAAATATCTGTGTAAGAGTGAAGTTAGTTCCTATTGCTCAGACATCAAAACCTTCATGATTTACAAAGGCTCTTAGGAAAACTTGTATCAAAGGGACATGCTAAAAAAATTATTCAGTGGATATTGCTGCACAATCACATGATGTGGTCATTAAAATGGGAATTTGTAGGGGAAAACTACTAACCATAAGAAAGACAGCAAGCAAGGACCTCAGGACTTCCTTTAATTATCTGTTTGCCACAAGGCAGGATCAACTGTACCAAAGTTGTCTTTATAAGCCTCCAAAGACATAAACCCCCACACATTTTGCTCATGAGTTTAGATTTTTTTTTTCAATATCACTGATGCTTTTCTATCATAGTGAACACAGGCAATATTGATACTTTTTTTTTCCCTTTGTTTTGATAGGTTCTATGTGAATGGGTTTTATTTATGTCAATATTTCACAATGATTCCAAAGCCAAGACAAGTCTGCTACACTGACTGTTAAGAAAGTAGAGGTAACATGATTTTGTATAACAGTTTCTAAGTTCAAATGTCTATTATTTATTTTGATGGGCCTGGGGGGGCAATCAGCGATACATGGTTTTACTTTTAGCTAGTGTATGGCTTTTAGAAGTTATGTAACTGCTAAATTTGCTAAGACAAGTACTGCATCAGAACTGCAGTTTGCATGCCTGACCAGACGAAAACTCAAAGAAACCTACAGGTTATTTAGGTATAAGTAGAATATAAGGATTTAGAAAGCTCTGAGTACAAACTTTCAGGTTAGCTTCAATTCAGTTGGAGGGTGTGGACTTTTTGTTATGTCCAATGTAACTTAAATGTTTGTGTAATTTTTAAATATCCTTTATATCTTTGTCCTTTCCTCTGTTAATAGAATGACAGGACTTTTGTGCACTATGTTAATGTACCTTTTTATTTCATTTTTTCAACTTCATCATTAATAAATAAGTAAGTAATAACCAATTATAAACTTTTTCCCAGCAGAAGTGGTTTCCTTGGTGTTCCTTAGTGAAACAAGAGCTCAGAGCATGAAGTAATAAAGATATCTCAAGATACATAATGTAAACCCAAACCAAGGCTCCCCAGCTAAATGTAAATAGACAGTAGGTTGTCTTTTACAACATACTGTTTTGTAAAAATAAGGCTAATTCTTTTCTTAATGCTGTTCTTGCTCTTTTTGTTGTTTTTGGAGAATCCAGAGTTCAGCTCTAGGAGCATTAGACTGTCTAAACTTGCTGCAAGTGTATTGTACTGTAAAGAGTTGCATTCCAAATTTTCAGTCACGCAAAAAAAAAAAAAAAAAAAATTTCCAGTAAGTACCTCCTTCAAGGTCAGCTTGTGTTCATCAGTGAGACCAGATATCCAGACACACTTAATACTAAAACAATGAAATATTACTAAAAGCCTTGGACACTTAATACATGAGACCTGGGGGCAACAAAGCCCAAATTCCACATCTTCTGAACTATGTCCCACTTGAATCTAGCCCAGGAGGCATATGGAGTCCTGACATGCTTGTATTTTTCTGTCAAATGTTTTCTAAGTGATTGGTGGTTTACTTCTAGGCAGGCTGGAATGATTCAAATCTTGACAGTGGGCTATAGTCAAGCACCTTACTCATAGCTAGTTTCACTGTATTTCATAAAGGAAGGTGTTTTGTCCTTTACCTCCCTTGTATAAACCTATCTTGAGATCACAGCAGTGTGACACCTGTAGCAATACTCCACTGCCAGCAGTTCCTTCTTTTCACATTCCCACCTGCTAGCAGGAACATTCATCTAAAGGCCCATGCGGGGAACTTGACCCTGTTGACCAGATTTATGAGTCAACAGAGAAGCCAAAGAACTACAGAAGGGATATAACTGGTAACCTGTATATTTTGTTAACTCTTTTTAATATGAAAATTGCTGATAAGTGATCTCAAAGCATGATTTGTTAATCCATGGAAATATCTTTAGCTGCTAGTACATGTTGTATTCTGGCTACTTTGGGAATCCTGGAGGTCTCTGTAGTCAAATTGCTTCCTTACACATCTAACTGTGAAAAGTGCAGTTGCTCTTGTAAGGAAGTTATTGAGAGGCCACTGATTTTCCTGGTGGAGTTGTTCTGGTGTTAAAACTGTAAACTCTTCTCTGGGGTGCAGTTATCCTCAGGAAGTTACTTTAAACATAAATTCAGAATCATAGAATAATTTCAGTTGGAAAAGACCTTCAAGATCATTGAGTGAAACTGTAATCCAGCTACCACAACCACTAGATCATATCCTGAAGTGCCATAATTAAGCCCTTCTTGATCACCAGGAATGGCAGTTCTACCACCTCCCTGCACAGCATCCCTACCACAGCCCATTCCAATGCCTCATTACTCTTTCAGTAAAGGAATTTTCCCTAATACCCAACCTAAACCTCTCCAGGCATAACTTAAACTCATTTCCCCTTGTCCTATTATCAGTTTCCTGGGAGAAGAGACCAACATCAGCTTCTCCACAGTATCCCCTCAGGCAGTTATAGAGAGCAATAAGGTCTCGTCTGAGCCGTCTCTTCTTCAGACTAAATAATTCCAGTTCCCTCAGTCACTTGTATGAAATTTTGGGAAATATTAATCCTCTACATACAATGTGATAATACTAGAAAGAGCATGGTACTTCATAAAGACTTGCTTCTTTTCATGAGGCATAGGCAGAATGAGGGAGAGAAAGAACATGGCAGAATGAGGTAGAAGTAACCCAAAATACTCCTGTGGGAGATCCCAATGTTTTGGGCTGCCAATGCAGTCATAACTCTGATAAATGGCTCAAATTCTTACTTTATCTGTATCCAGAAAGATATTTGCAACCAAATGTCATTACCTCAGGTCATCTCTCTACTGATTGCTATTTTATCTAAGTTCTCAAGTGAACAGTGAGGTTTCTTGTATGTTCTTTTTTTAAACTATATCTGTCATGTCAAGGTTAAAAAGCTGTGGGTAAATAAACATGCTGCTGGTATTAGGCAGAACAACTAATCTAGAGAGAAGCTTATTTATATGTTCTGAGTTGTAAAATACTGGTAACTCCTGGGAGAGATCAAGGCTGTGATAGAACAATTGCACTTAAGTTACATAAAAATAAAGTTGTTCAAGCTAATATAAAAATCATGAATTTTATTATTGGTTCATTAACAGTCATCATTTAATCAAATCTCCTAAGAGTCAAGCTGCAAGTAGTGCAGTCATAAAGTCTGGAATTACAGAACATATGAACCTG
The DNA here is from genome assembly GCF_003957555.1 of Calypte anna. Taxonomy (NCBI): domain Eukaryota; kingdom Metazoa; phylum Chordata; class Aves; order Apodiformes; family Trochilidae; genus Calypte; species Calypte anna. Next base: position 14,652,570 of record NC_044274.1, read on the forward strand.
GTCAAATAGAAATCTGTCTGATTTTTCTCCATTAGATTTCTCTCATGAAAGATAAGGAAAAAGGAAGCTCTGAAACATTTACAGGGTATCATGTGAAAGCAGTTGCCACTTAACAGCTAGATTTATCCTTCACTGACATCAGTGGAAACTCCTCCCCAGAATATCTTCAGAATCTGAATTAAGCTTTTTTACTTTTATATGAACAGTTCAGCAAATCTCATTACCTTAACCACATCCTTTACAGCAGGGAGGACACTAACACACTGATCAGGAACACCTCTATTTGGATGACATCTTAGAAATAATGCTTAGAAGCATTATTTCCTCCATGTGATGATAGATACTTTTCAATGTAAGCACTCTACACTGTAGGTGATGTTCTTATAACCAGTTTCATTATATAGCATTTTATGTACAAAAATGTGTGCATGTGCATATGTGAAATCTATGTGTGTGTGTGTATGTGTATGCATATACAAGCTCAAAGACAGAACCTGCATTGGTTTTTTGAGTAATGAAAATTAAGGCATTTCTCATCTCATTCACTTTCTGAACATAGAATTTCATATTTAAGGATTAAAAAAAAACAAACCAAAAAACAAGGAACCATAATATTGATGACTGATGGGTATATTTGCCTCTTTCATGTTCATCCAGAAATATCTTAAAGAGAGCTGCAGGGGGAGTATACTTTGCAGTCTACTGTAGAGCTCCCTTTGTGGAGTAATACTTCACTTAGTAGGATCACAGGTATACCTCTCTCCCAGCTTAAGTGTTTGAATAAAACTGATTTCCATGATATAGATATTACAGGAATGGTTCTAATGTATGAGAGGAAAGGATGACTTCAGCCTCTTTTAGGCCATTGACCAGAATGCTTTTAGGTAAATTACAGTTGAGTAAGAAATGCGGTAACAAATACTGAAATTCTGGGGGTTTTTTTAACCCCATGTAAGTGGTTTTGACAATCTTGTTCCTGGTCTATTATGCACTGTCTATGGCGGCTTTGATGAAACCCCTGTTGATGACACCAGGGACTGAATGAGATGATGATGATGCATAGCAGGCAAGTAAATCTACCAGGATGTGTGTGCAAAATCTCTCTCTCACTTGTAGATACTGTGTGGCTGAAAGAGTTGGGCTGGATGATTAAGGCCTTATTTTGATATTCCTCAGTTTCAATGTCTTTTTTTTTTTTTTTTTTTTTTTTTTCATTTATCATTTTTGTGAGGCCTTACAATTGGGATTTATTATCAGGTTTATTACCTGCTGTGACATCCCCAGCATTTATTGATGCATGCTTTTGTCTATGTCCAGAAGAAGAGGTCTCAGCCAGGGCTTGGACACACCCTACCCTGATGCCTGGAAGGGTAGGTTAGGAGAATATAAGTGAGATGGGACCTGTTGCACCATTTCTGTTAAATAAAATCTGAAAAATTATGAAAAAAATTGCAACAGCTTCTCTACTTTGTGAAGTAATACATTTTGAGACAACATCACAGAAGACATGTCATATATTGTTGCACAAAAGTTGTAGATTATTATTGGCTCTTATTGAGCCATCTTGCCATAATATAGTTATGAATTTTGTAGTACATGTGTAAAGGGTTTGATATTTCTTGGATTCTGGTTTCTGTATTCCTATAATGCATGTTTTCCTTAGCCAGTCCCAACTAAAAAAAATGTTTTTTGTGAGCCTCATGTTCTATAAGAGAAAGAAGGATGACATGGACTGCAGAAGCTGTAGTTTAGAAGCATAATATCTGTCAATTCTCAACAAATAAAGAAAAAAACCTGTTTTCATGGAACAGATATACTTTATAAATGGTATTTAAGTTATATTTATTGTGCCTGTCACTGAAATACTTCAGAGTAAATTACATGTTTTTAATATGATTTGAAAATACTTGACTCCAAAATATTTATTTTTAACATTCCAGTCTGTGACTTTCTAATGTACAGGGGAAGATGGTTCTTCTACAAATGGCCCCTTGGAGTTGAGTCTAAAGTTCATCCAAGGTTCAGATGCTTCATTACCACCAGGCAGGAAATGAGCAAGTTAGACTTTAGACCAATATTGCTCTGCAAATAGCAGGAGAATTTTCTGGCTAACATCTGATCTCTGATTCATCACTTATAATTAACTGTTGTTACTGCAGACAGCTAGAGGCATTGTAAACACCAGCAGTAAACACTTAATATATGTGATAAATATCCAGGACTGAGTATTGAAGCATAGGTAGAACTAGAGAAAAGATTACACAGATATGAGAAAAGGTGTGAGTGGAAGGGAGGGAAGCCAGAAAGGAGATCATAGAAATCACATTGTAGCCATGCCATTACATTGTTGCTCATAATGTAATTGCCGTGTGGCAGTTCTTTGATATCTGATCAGGACTGAGACATCTTTGTGTCTCAACATTCATATTTCCATGATTTCTGCTTCAAACTTGCACTTTCAATAGCATTGCCTAAGGTATTCTGTTTACAGAATATCAGCATCTTCACTTTTTTGCTGGGTTTTAGTCAAGATGACTTTATGGACTCTGGTCCCAGAACAGTTAGATGGGAGGCAGAAGGATACATCTCAAGGAACATCTAACAAACACTGGCTGGCTGGCTGGGCCCTAAGAGTTGTGGTGATTGGAGTTAAATCCATCTGGAAATGAAATTGGTCACGACTGATGTTTTCGAGGGCTCATGCTGGGGCAATTGTCTTTAATATCTTTATCAATGACTCAGACAAGGGGATTGAATGCACCCTCAGTAAATTTGCAGAAAACACCAATGTGGGCAGGACAGTTGATCTTCTTGAGAGTAGAAAGGCTCTACAGAGGGATCTGGACAGTCTGGGTTGATGGGATGAGGCCGAGTGTATGAGATTCATTTCAGTATATTGGACACAAAATCCCAGATGTGTAAATAGTATCTTGAAATTAGCAAAGGTAAAAAAAAAAAAAAATAAAAAAAAATTTAAAAATTGTCTGAAATCTAAGTAATCATTGGAAGAACTCACTAATGGTGTTGATGGTCTTTGGGAGTTAAGATTAGGTGCCCCTTTTGTGGGGCAACCCCAAAAGCTTTAAAAAAATTGATTAAATGTAAGATGTACTGTACAGGAGATTGGATTTAGACAGTGTTCTCTTCAGATCTTATTTTTCTTAATTGTTGTATATCATGTAAGAATGATGTCTACAATAGATTGTACAACACTAAATCAGGATCAAATTACCTTTCTCTTGTAGATGATATATGTAACTACAAAATTACTTTATATTGTAGTCTTGTCTTTCCAAGAGTTCATTCAACTCAAACCACCATCTCCCATATCCTAAGAACTCGTCAGTCCTTTAACTCAAAGGGAAACCATCCTGAAAGTCAGTAGATATCTTTATGTATGTTAATCATTATAATGTAACCAAGAGAAGTAGGGTTCAAAGGAAGAAGTGAAAAAAAAAATATTTCCTCAATTATTATAAATAGTCCATCCTAAATGAAAGGATTTTTAGGGTGTAGTGAGTGCTTTTTTGTTGTTGGCTTTTTCCTATATACATGGTTTCCTTAGCTATTTGAAACTATTTGAAAGACATAAGGACATATTCCTCATTCAAACTCTAGGAAATATTTTAATTATTGAAGATTTTTTTAGTAACAGTAAAAAATACATGTCTAAAAAGTGATGAAAGAGAGTAATACTGAACCAGAAGTATGTTATTTTACTTCTGTTCTATCCAACATTACATATAAATACTTCCTAGGCAATGAGAAGGATCATCAAAACATCACCAAAATTAATTTTGACAGAAACCTTAGGTTTTAATCATATAGGCACTTACTATAACTGGCTGTGACACCTTATCTCTTCTTCCATCAGTCTTTCAGCACTTCAAAAGCAGTGTGCATTCTGGAAAGTGCATAAGAAAAAATAGTGAAATAAATAAATTAATTAATGAGGGGAAAATCAGACAACTCAAATCTGGTACAAAGCTAAGTAAGTGCTCACTAGTTTGCAGGGAAGTTTGAAAGCTGATTTATTTCCATGATGGGCAGAATTAACAAGAGTGATTGTATTCAATATGGTAACTCAGAAGAGGAAAAGAATTGTTGGTATTGCACCGTAAAGCCTCAATCACTGAAGTCATTAGGGCCATGGAAGAGAAGATGACTTCAGAGAATAAGCACAGAATCATAGAATGGTTTGGGTTAGAAGGGACCATAAAAATTGTCTTGTTTCAATCCCACTGCCATGGACATGGACATCTTTCACTACATCACATTGCTCATAGGCCGATCCACCCTGGTCTTGTACACTTACAAGGAGAAGGCATTCACAACTTCCCTGGGCAACTTGTGCCATTGTGTCACCACCCCCAAAATAAAGAATTTCCTCCTTATGTCTGATCTAAATGTCCCCCCTTTAAGTTACAAGCCAATGCCCCTTTCCCTTTCACTACACACTTGTGCAATAAGTCATACCCTCTCTTTCTTGTCCAGCTTTATTGTAGGCCCCCTGGAAAGCTGTTATAGGGGCACTTTGGAGCCTCCCCTTCTCCAGGTTGAACAACTCCAACTTCCTTCAGTGTCTCTTCACAGGGGAGGTGCTTTAGCCCATGGATCATTTTTGTGGCTCTCCTGTGAACATACTCAAGGAGCTTTATGTCCTTCAGGATGCCCAGGGAGGTTGGTGGATTCTTCTTTGGAGACATTCAAAATCCACCTGGATGCATTCCTATGTCATTTACTTTAGGTTAATTTGCCCTGGTAGAGACGTTGGACTCAATGATACTTTAAGGTCCTTTTCAATCTCTAACATTCTGTGATTCTGTGTGATTCCTATACTGGGGAGTTTAGAACTGGACACAGTACACAGGGGTCTCACAAAAGCAGAGTCGATGCTGAAAACCACTCAGTCATCTGACTGTGCTTCTTTTGATGCAACCCAGGAACCAGTTGGCTTTCTGGGCTTCAGACACATGTTGATTGCTCATGTTAAGTTTCTGGTCCACCATCACCCCCAAGTCCTTCTCCTCAGGGCAGCCCTCAATCCTTTCTCACCCAGTCTGTGTTTGTGCTTGGGATTGCCTCAACATGGGTGCAGAGCCTTGCACTTGCCCTTCTTGAAATTCATGAAATTTGCTGAAGCCAACCTCTGAAACCTATCAAGCTTCCTCTGTATGGCATTCAGCAAACTCAATTCCACTTTCCATATCACTGACAAGGATATTAAACAGCACCAGTCCAAGTACCACCCCTTGAGGAACACCACTCGTCACTCGTCTCCATTTGGATACTGAGCCATTGATCACAACTCTTTGGGTGCAACCATCCAGCCTGTACCAATGAGTGGTCCATTCATCAAATCTGTATTGTTCTAATTTAGAGATCAGAATGTCATGTGAGACATTGTTGAACACCTTGCACAGGTCCAGGTAGATAATGTTTGTTGCTCTGCCTTTGTCCAACAAGGCTGTGACCCCATGACAAAAGACCAACAAATTAGTAAGGCAGGGCTTGCCCTTAGAGATGCTGTGTGTGCTGTCACCAATCATCCCTTTGTTACCTGCTTGCCTTAGCAGAGCCTTCAGGAGGATTTGCTCCATGAACTTGCCAAGCACAGAGGTGAGACTGACTGACCTGTAGTTCCCTGGTCATAAGGACCTGTAGAGTCATACCCTGACTGGTCAGCCCCTTATAAGCCTGGGCAGAGATTGCTGCAGGCCAGAGATGTTTCATGTTGCAGCTTAAGAAGAAAAAACACTATGAAATTTATGTTCTGTGCTTTGTGCCTACAAGATGAAGTCATGGCCAGTTTACTTATTGAAGAATGCAGGGCTGATAGAATGGCCTTCTAATTAAAAAATTATTACAGGCGGCTAGAAGGAAAAGTAAACAAAGCTGATATATGCACTCCCTCAAAATTACTTCAAGCAAAGATGGCAGAAAACTTAGAGAAGAAAAAAAACTGTCTGCGATTAGGGCAGAGAACTCTCAACACTCACTGAGATTTTGGTAGAGGAGGCACCAATCTTCATGCAGCCCTTGCACAGGGGAGATCTTATAAAACATGTATAAGTACACCTTAAGGGAGGTTGCAAAGGCAACAGAGATAGATTCTTTCTAGTGGTGCCCAGCTACATGACAAGGAGCAATATTCAAAAACCATCTGGACATGGTTATGGGCAACCCGCTCTGGTGGCCTTGTTAAACATCAGGTTTGGGCAAGATGACCTCAACTGGTCCCTTCTGAGCTCACCATTACATGATTTTCTGTAAAGGCAAGAGATATTTATTTTTTCGTGGCAGCAATGACAACAACAGTCTGGAGCAGCCCTTATTTTTATTTTTTTTTACTTTATTTGAAGTGAGGCTTCAATTTCTCTGCAGAGGTCAAGATACAGCAAAGTAGCAGGGAAGGGTTACCTGTCGTTTTGTGTTTGTTCCTGAATCCTGGAGAGGAAATTCAAACTCATAGACAGACAGGAATTCCCCATAATATGTCTGCAAAACTGTAGCAGGGCTGGTCATGAGAATAGCACAGAAGAGCTGAAATAACTGGCATTTTCCTGTAGAAACACTAATCACCAGAAGAAATGCTGATGTATGAAGTAGTACAGGTTTTGTCCTCAAAAAGTCCCTGTCTAAGACTGACAGACAGACCTGCTTTCTTGGAAGTATTGGGCTAGCACACTCTGACTCAAATTATGAGCCTAAAATGCTGCTTGGATTTCATAAAACTGCCTATCCTGCTGTTATAAAAGAGCTCATTTTGGGATGACTACAACTATGAAACAAACAGGAAAAAAAATATAGGGAGTGTTATCCCGTTTTACCTAAGATAGTGGGCAGAGTGTGGACCCTTTAGGTAAGTTTTTCCAGTGTGAGAAAACGCTCCTCTGCCCCAAGAGCTGACAGGTATGTTTTAGTCTGGTCTGACTCCCTCATGGCTTCCCCAGGCTGCTATCTATAGGCTCTTTGGTTTTCATTCTTTCTGGGGCACGTTGAAATATTTGTTCTATGTTGAATGCCCCCACTGTCTGCACTGCAGCTATCTTCCTCTAGTTTGACCTTCTTAAAAGCTGTCCTACCATAGGTTGCACATCGGGCATTTTCTTATTTATCTCTGAGGAAGAGGAGCAGATTTGCTTCTAATGTTTGAATTCATGCATCTATCTGCTACTGTTGCTGAAGTGCCACAGGAAAGCTGTACCTGTCTTTTACAGATCTGTGATGGCCATGAAGGTTCATTTCCAGCATCTACTCTGACACTGGGTTCAGGCTGACACTGACCCAGATGTTCAGCAGAGCTCTCTGACTTGCTCCATCCAAATATGAGTGGGTTTGATGTGTATATAACCACCACACCATGCTCAAACAACTCAAGAAAGCAAGTGGGATATTATGGCATAGTATTATGAAGTAAAAAGAAATCAAGATATCTATTCATAATTTTACAGTATGTGTTGTTAGTGGTTTAATAATAACAGCAGAAAGCTGCATCCAAACTGGCAGAGAAGGAGCTATAAGTAGCAGAAAAGGTTTCACAGTACCTAGTAGGAATGGAAAGATTAGGAAGCCAAAAGCAGATCTCCTGTGTGTAACAAAGAACAGCAATAAGTTTTCAACCCCGCTGAAATGAAGAAGCTTAGCTACAGAGAGTTTACCGCAGTACTTGAGTGCAAAATATTCAGCATTGCAGAACTCCAGAGAAAGTGAAGTAGTTGACACATCAGTTCAAAGAACTGATGAACATGTTTAGCAGTGTGTCCTGCAAGACTGAATGACACTCCTCAAAGGTCAAGCAGATTTTTTCTTACGTCGCTAAATGTGTTGTTTTTGTTGGTTTTTTTTTTTTTAACCTGTTCCCTTTGCAGAGTTTGAGGATGTTTTTATTGCCAGAGAAGTCTCTGTTTTTCATTTGAAGATTATTGAATTCAAGAGCCAAGCTCTTAGGAAAAATAGTATAATTATGAGAATAATGGTTTGCTGTATGAGAATGGCAGCTAATGATGAAGACTTCATAGGGGTGATGAAACAAGGAAAAGTTGCTCCTTACTAGAAGTTTGTTCTGATGTAACCAAAATTCTTGAAATATAATCAAAAGTTAGGGAGAAACTGTAGAAGAAGAGCCCACTTAATTTTATGAGTCTTGGCTATTGAACGACTACACAAATATTATCCAAAATAGTAACCAATACAAAATTCTATACATGAGCCCTGATAAGTCAGTGTAACATATATCTGTATTTTATACAGAATGAGCATCCAACACTGTAAAACACCTGTGCTGGAACTTCTTCCTCAAGTGCCAGAAAGCCAGGCTTTTCAAAGAGAGCATAGATATTATTCAGAGAGTTACTGACTAAATAGTTGTACATGCAAAAGGGCCAAGACTAGAGCCTAACCTCTTGGTACTATGAATTGCATGTGGAGAAGTAATATTCCTCACAAAATAATCAGGAATGCTCTGCAGTTATGTTTGGATAATAGATGTCCTTGTTTTTCCCATGATTTGTTACCCTTCTAAGTCCCATCTCCTCCCTGATATCATTTATGATTGGGTTAAGACTTGCCTTGCTTTTCCTGGACTATTTTCAAGAAGTAATTGTGTTTTATATTCTTCCTTCCTGACCTATTTCTTGTGCATTGTAAACTCTTCTGTAAGTTTAATTAAACTTGCTTGGGGCTAGTGATTTTTGCTTTTAAATATGTGCGTGGTGAATCTGTGGTTTTCCTAGCCTGTTGTTGATTTATTTAAAAAAAAAAAAAAAAACAAAACAGTGGGCTTTTCATGGAGTTTCTGGGTTTTGCAGAAGGTTACAAAAATGAGTCATTGCAGGCACCTAAAGTAGAAATATATGTATCTGACTTTCAAAAAAGTATTTATGAAAGCCTCTGTCACAACATATATTTTAATGAAATAATTGTAGTAACACCGCTCTACTGAAAAAAACCCAACAAACCAAACCAAACCAAAACCAAAAACCAACCAAACAAAAAGACAACCAAACAAAAAAAACTTATCATCTTAATGACTTTCCCTGAAGAAGCAAGGATAAACACCACCACAATGCTTGGTTTATGTATCTGAAAGTGTTATGAGGTTTATGGTTCTGAAAGATGCCAGTACTGTATAGCAATGGCAATATATGGGCCACTAGGTCAATGCAGGAAATCATCTCCATTTTGTCCTCAGTTTTTATTTTAAAGTCTTCAGTTTTTCTTTCAAAACTTAGAAGTGAAGCACACAGCAAGAAGTTAGATGGGGCTAGAAGAGTCAGCATAGCAAAGAATACACTTGGTCATACTATCCATGGTATGTTTCCTTTTACTGAACAGCAGCTTGAAACTCCTCTTGTGTCCAGGAGTTGTTGCTTTTCCCAGATGCCTCCTTTGGGGTGTTGTTGTTTTAATTTTGACTTGTAACAGTCAGACCCTGCTGGACTTTGGTGAGTAGTGTTTTTCTCCATGTTGCCTGTGCTTGGACTAAGTAAAGTTACTTGTAGTGTAGGTCTTTGGATATTCTTCTCAGTTTCAGGTTGATAAAAGAGCATTAGGGGAAAAGCAGCTCTTGAAGAATATCTATATTATTATAGGAATGCCAAGGTAAGACAGTTAGTGCACTTGCTCCCACCTATAATTATAATTTCAGGAAAATACATCAGTGTTTAAATTTTACATTTGCATAGAAGTGAGAAATCCCAAACTAACCCAACAAAGAGGACTGTTTGTGAAAGAGAAGAGGATTTCAGCAATGTTAGCACAGAGCAGAATTCAGCCACTGACTGCCGCATTCAGCTGAGCCTGGAGAGTTTGTTGTTTTCAGCTGCTTTTTAATTTGGGCCTGCTTCCTAGTCTTTGGGACTGACATCAAAGTGGGAATCTTGCATATCAGTGCTGTCTGGTAACTGGTATGAAGCAGCATGTCCCAACAGCTTCACTGATGACTGCTGCCTTCCCACCTGAGGGTATTTCCCCAGCTTTGTGACTGAGCTATCCTGTGCTTCTCTGTGTGCTCCAGAATCCTGTGCATTGTGGAAGTGTTTCTAGAGTGTGGGAAGAATTATGAAGCTGCAGCTAGAAGGTACCTGAACTGGTCAACAGCTGGGAAACCAACTGTGCAAACACTGATTCCTTTTTTCCCATGATTTATTCCTTTAAGGTTGCTGTATGTGTTCAAATCCCTATCTGTCCACTGCATATGAATCATTGCTTTTTGTGCCACGATGCTGGCAACTGGATAAATACCATAGGTTCTGTGGTTGTCATATGTGCCACCACCAAACAGAAGATCTTTTGTAAGCCAGTGGCCATATTGCTAGAGCAGCTTTGACTCCAGTTGGAAGTAGCTGAAGTACTGTGGTACACACTCCCACCCCCTAAGAAACCACATCATGTGGACCTGGGTTCTACTGAAAGGCTGTATGGGGATTTGTTTCAAGATATAGCCAAGGTATGGAAATGGAACATGACAACAAATTTTCTTCAAACCTGAAAAATCTGTATGAGTAATGTTCGTCAAACTGATACAGCCAGGACCCAATCCCTTGTTTAGAAAACAATAAGCTTAAGTGCAATAGCCAAATTTAGATGTACAAAGTGGAATAATTTTCAATATATTTTATGGAAAAACAAAGTTAAGGTAGCTTCTAGTATGCCTGATCCTTCATTTACAATGTGTCTTAGTGCAACTCTTGGATTGTATGTAGCCTGGGACTAATGTAATAAATGGGTATTTCAGCACAGAACAAGCAATGTTACATAAGTTCACTGGAGATCAAAGGGAGATCTTTGTGTACATGTAAAGTGATGAAACATTTTTTGATGTATCACTGCTGTATTTGTAAGTGCCACTGTATTTCTTATTGTTTACAGGACATAGTTTTTCTGTACAGCAATACTTGTTCAGGTTCATCTTGGGTAGAAAGATATTAAAACATAAGACACCATGAAAGACTCTGTTACACACATTGAAGATCATACACTCTCTCTCAACAGTCACTATTTTTCAATCTCCATGCCCCCTTTTGTTTAAATAAAGGTTGAGAAAATAGTATTTTCAGTATATTCCCCTCTTTGTACCAAGTAATGCATTACCCACAGAACTAGGAGAATAAAAATAAAGAAAAAGTGCATTTTTGCCCTAAGATAGAAGCAAGAAGAACTAAAATCCATTTTATCATTTACAGATTTGCAAAGCAGTAAAACTGTATTCTTTGCACTCTCACTAAATGACAACTGTAATAAGGAAACAGTATAATCACATGAACCCGAACTTCTGCCACACTGCACACCATCCACAGATAAAATGCAAGCACAGTGCTGTACATTAACAATAACTTTTGCAATAACTTAATCATTATTGTTTAAATAAATACAACTTTTAAATTTTTAATTTCTGAGGCTTTTTATCAACTTACAGTTAATAACATTCATTTTTATATAACTGTTTTTAGTTTGAAACGATGGAATTTCACTGTATTTTCTGTTATGATAGAAATACTTAAAACTAATTGCAAAAAACTGTCAAGTACAGAGATATAACCATTTTAGTCAAGCTTGATATTTGATTGAAAGGAAAATTTTCATTGAGTCATACCTATCATAGCAATTGCTAAAGTTTTTCATTTTTAATGACCTGAGATTAAAGCATTGAAATGTGTGTAAAATGTAATGATGAATCAGAAAAATAAGTAGAATTGCTGCTATGTTTGATTGAAGAAAATTTGAAAGCCCTGAAAAATCTGGTAGACTTTGTCAAGGTAATTTTCATTAATCCAAATAAATGAAGGAAAAATACTCGATTTATTTTTTATGTTCCAGAGGCTGACAATAGAACTTCATTAAATCTAACTAGAAGGAACCTAAAAAATATGGAAACTTCATATAACTACAGTTAGAAGTGAGAATGAAAAAAACTTTGTGTAAACATCTGTTGTACCTGCTAACATCTGTACTTCTTGTACAGAGACCTCACTGAAGTGACAGTCAGCCAATATTTTATTTCCTTTTCTGTAGAAAATTCACAGGTTGCTTAGTGCTTTGCTCAGCCTCCATTCTGAGTTGAGCTGCTCCTCAGCTTGCCATTTCCCAGCCTGCACCAAGGCATAGAGTTATTTTGACCCAGTGATAGAGATGAGTACTTTTTAACTCCACAGGGATTTTTTCAACCTAAAATTTTTGCGGTCTGTCTGTATTGATACTTTACTGTATTTATTCAATTAATTGTGAGGGGAAAAGAAAAAGTCTTCGGTGTTTTCAATGTACTTGATTTACGTTGACATGTCAACAGGAAAACAAAAGAAACAACAGAGAAGTATGAATATATTTACTTTTTACAGTGATGTTATTATGCCCATATGAATACCATTCCTTTAGAAAGCAGGACTTAATGACAAAAAGTTCATCTAAAATACATTTTTAAAGGAGAAATTTTCAATACTGGTCATTTCAATTTCTCTTAGTATATAATATCATTGTGATAGAAGTGAATTTTTTTTTTTTAAATAATTCCACACTGCCTCTCTCTGAGAGCACAGTTGCTGGATACTTGATAAGATAGATACAAAAGATGAAACTTGTGAATATATCATACTAGGCTGTTCATTTTAAAAAGGGCTGTCTACAAAATCATACGTTTCCAATGGTCTCGTTTAGCCAAAGCGTTGTGTGTGTTTTATGCAGTATAAACAACATATGGATTCCTACACTGTGCTGTGTTTATCTTGGAAAACTTATAGGCTGGGATGATCCTAAAATACCTAGCCCCCTTTCAGCTGCAAAGCATATTTTTCTCTTAATGATCTGAGCTGCGTATTCATTGTCTCTAGGTACAGGAATTATATTGCTGGCTAGTATTTAAAGAGAGTATTTGGCTAGTATTTAAAGACATGTCTTTGAAAGTCTGCTATATAATCATGAGATTAAAACATCCTGTGCCCTATCTAATCTGTATCTGGAACTCCTGTGGTGGGTAAGCTTACCTTTAGCATGTCATTTTAACCCTTGGTTTGCAGAGACAGGCTGGGATCAGCTCCAGCTTCCGATTCACAATAGATTTGCTTCAGTAATACTGAAAGCCAGCCTCAGTGAGAAAGCCTCCAAAATTTGCTCCATTAATCAGGAATAACAGCCCTGGCGGAAAGGCTTGTCATTCCCCTGGCTGCAGTCTGGTGAGTCCTCTTCTTCACAGACCACATTCCCGGCAGCAACTCACAAGCAGTCACTGACGAGCTGTCCCCTTGCAGGCAGCTCCTTTTACGCAGGAGATAGAGAGAGCTCTTCCTGAACCCCATGTTCAGTGTGGGGAGCAGCGTGCTTGTGTGATGAGAAAACAGAAGAAAACGTGAATCATGATCATACAGACAGAGGGTGATTTAGATGGTCCACAGAGAGGGTCTGTGGCACCCATTACATGGAGTATTTCATTAGGAATGTGGAATGGATGTTAAATCATCTTTCATCTGTATTGTGAGTATATTCAGAACATGAGCGGAAAGCTAAGCTTACAGTCATCTCTGCAGTTATTCAGAAACAGCAGAAAGGAAAAAAGCAAATAACTGCTACTGTGCTTATGCAGTGATGGTGACACTAAGGTCGAATCACAGCCATCAAAATGCAATTATTTAACTTCTGATAAAAGGAAGAGGATGATGAATCACCTTGTGTAGATCCGCATGGTCCAATGTAATGATACTACCTTGGAAGAATTTAGATTGTGGACAAAAATTTTGTTCGCCTTTGTCAATGTCAGATTAATTAATCACTTAATTATTTAATTAAATTTTTCCTTTCTCTTTTGTGAAGTACAAATCAGGAATCTTCATACTGTCTTATGGAAGGAAAAAATACATTAAAAATGCCACTGAACTGCATATGTACACTAAGAAAATACTGTATCAGGATTAATTATTAATCTTAAAATGGGGAATCTCAAAATCATGGAATAAAAGAATAGTTTGGGTCAAAGGATAATTAAAAGGCATCTGGTTCTAGTGCCCAGCCATGGGCAAGGATACATCCCACTAGATCAGGTTGCTCAAAGCCTCATCCAACCTGGCCTTGGACACTTCCAGGCATCCACAACTTCCTTGGCCAATCTGTGTCAGCATCTCACCACCCTACAGTAAGTGTTTTAATTTTTTTCTTCCACATGACTAGTTTAACATCCAGTTCTATATCTCCACAGTTGTTTTATTTCCATTAATCAAAATCCCTCCAGGAATTCCTGTTGTCAGTCTAAATTCTTGTCATGTGGTAAAAACTTAAGCAGTTGGAGAAGAATGCTGCCCAGAAACCAGTCATCCTGGTGTTCGTCTGGACGAGAAAAGAAGATCTGTGAAAGAGCTGGTGGAAGCAAATAGTTTGTTTCTATAGACTTCACTGAGGGCATTAAATGCAAGAAGGGGAAGTGTGAGTAAAGGAGGATTTGATATAACAGAGAAGAACATTGAGAGACAGTAGAAAACACAGCAAAGAAAAAGAAGTGCTAATATCACATGCCTAGAAAAATGCTGCAGTTAAGGAAGAAAACTATATACTTATTTGAAATAAAAATTTGTGTGTAGTCAATGAGATCCAAAACAAAACGAGATGAAAGGAAGATGGTACAAATTTGAGTTAAATAAAAAATAATACATTACCTCTTTGAAGGCACTAGAACCATGATAGTCTTGGGAAACTGTTACTATAGCTGGAAAATCAGGCCTGAATAATAATGACCAGAAAGACAGATTGATATGGTGAGATGGCTTTTGAGAGAAAATGTACCATTAAAATTTCTGGCATCTGTTCCCCAGCAATGCTGTTTACAGTCATGTTCCTGCTCTTCCCTGCTTCATCATTAAAGCAATGCATTTAAATTGCTTCAGGTAAATGGTGGTAGGCAAGAATTGCAAGATAGGGGGCAGTGCCTTAGATTATGAGTAGCATAATGGAAAGAAACCAAAATAAATCTGCAAAATGAATTCTTGATTTCATAAGGATTTAATCTGCAACAATTATTACATAGTGAGGGTTTCTGAGATGTACTCAAAAAAGTTGGCTGTAATTTCTCTATGTCAAAGGCATAAAAACTACCCAGAGCATGTATCCCAAGCAAGAGCCATACTTGAAAATAAATGCTGCCAAAGAAGTTAAGTGATGATCTACCTCAAAAAAGCTAAAACAAAGAGCTTATAAGCCATGTGCACAGGAGACACCTGCGATTATTTGCAGAAATTCTGTTGCTGTACATTATTTGGACCAGGACTGGCTGTCCAGATCAGACCTGGGCCACAGCTGTCTGGAAGCAAGAAAATGAGCTTGCATCTTTCTCTGTTTTTCTGGTTACACATACCATACGATGTAAACAGCTAATATTCTGGTGTATTAATTCATCCTAGTTGTTTACAAAACTGTAATTTACTGCTGTCGAGGCATAATACTTTAAAACAGAAGAGCACTCTGGTGGGAACTGCTGTGATTTCCCAAGTGATGGGATCTATGATTCATGGAGTTTTGCCTACTATTCCAGTGCTGTTCCTATGAATATTGTGTTTTAGTAACCAGACATGCTTTCCTGCTCAGAGTTTCCATTGTGTTCTCTGGTAAACTGCAGCCTATCTATGCCTTGGCAAACTTGTACATAACAAAGTGCCCACCTCACCAGCATATTGTGCACTTTTCAAAATCCTTCAGGCTTCTTTTCTTTCCTCTGGATTAGTCTTGTGCTGATAAACCTGTGACTTAAAAAATGAAAAATGTGGCAAGTACATTCTCAGCTTTTGAAAAACAAATCGCATGCTTGTGTAAGAATATATCCGGGAAGAAATTTTGCTGGTTTATAAATTTGATTTTTTTATGATGGAAAAGACTGTTCATTATGTAACAGCTAGACATGCTTGTCAGCAACATTATAAAACCCAGTTTGGATGGAAAGAGTGACAGATGTATCCCTGATGTTAGCTGACTGTAAGGAATTCAGGAATAATTTTACCCTTGATCACAAGTGGGGCATTTTCCTCTCTTCTCAGCTTGCATTCCTCACTAAGGCAGCTCTGGGAGCCACTCCACAGCTCAGCGGAGATGTATGTGACAGTGGAAATGCGCAAGCTGAGAATAGAAAGCCTAAGAGCTTCCTCACAGCATGACTATGGATTATTCTGCTTAGGACTTCCTGGTGCCTTCTTTAGTTCTCAGTGACACAGTCAACATCTTTATGACTTCACAAAAAGGTAGAGAACTTCACATTTAAAAAAAAGACCCTTTTACTGGGGATAACACATCATGCCTGCCCAGAAGAAAACCTGCCATTTCAGAGACCAAGGAGAGAGAAATCATGCTCCCATTTTTTGCCTTTCTGTGGTGTGTTTCAAGGCATTCTTGAATCTCTACAACTTGCAGGTCTCATTTTGCTGTATCAAGTCACTTCTTGTCAACTGTCTCTGTGGGCTTGTATAGACCAAGCATAATCAGAGTTTTTCAGCAGGGGATCTTATGCTTTCAACCTGAATGACATGGCTTCACAGAATAACAGAAAGTTAGGGGTTGGAAGGAACCTCAAAAGATCATCAAGTCCAACCCCCTGACAGAGCAGGGTCACCTACAGGAGGTCATGTACGAATGTGTACAGGCAGGTTTTGAATGTCTCCAGAGAAGGAAACTCCATATCATCCCTGGTCAGCCTGTGACAGTGCTCTGTCACCTTGAAAGTGAAAAAAAAATTTCATGTTTATGCAGAACCTCTTACGCTCAAGCTTATTCCATTGTTTCTTGTCCTATCATTGGGCATAACTGAGAAGAGGCTGGCTCCATCCTCCTGGCTCTCTTCCTTTATGTATCTGTAAACATCAATGAGGTCACCCCTCATTCTCCTCTTCCCCAAGCTGAAGAGTCCCAGCTCCCTCAGCCTTTCCTCATAAGGAAGATGTTCCACTCTCTTCATCATCTTGGTCGCTCTGTGCTGGACTCTTTCAAGCAGTTCCCTGTCCTTCTGGAACTGAGGGGCCCAGAACTAGACACAATATTCCAGATGTGGCTTCACCAGGGCAGAGTAGAGGGGAAGGAGAGGCTCTCTCAACCTACTAACCAGACTCCTTCTAACAGACCCCAGGATGCCATTGGCTTTCTTGGCCACAAGGGCACATTGTTGGTTCATGGTCATCCATCCACCAGCACCTCCAGGTCCCTTTCCCCTTCACTGCTCTCCAACAGCTCAGTCCCCAGCCTGTACTGGTACTTGGGGTTGTTCCAACCCAGACCATTGATAACCAACCACTCTTTGGGCTCCATTGTGCAGCCAGTTCTTAATCCATCTCACTGACCATTCTTCTATCCCACATTTCCTGAGCTTGCTCACAAGGATGTTATGGGAGACTGTGTCAAAAGCCTTTCTAAGGTCAAGGTAGACTACATCCACTGGTCTCCCTGCATCTACCTATTGAGTCACAACATCACAGAAGGCTACCAGATTAGTCCAGCATGATTTGCCCTTTGTAAATCCATGCTGACTACTCCTGATAACCTTATTCTCTTCCATGTGCTTAGAATCCATTTCAGATGTAAAAGCCAGACAGGTCAGAGCTCTGAGCAGTCTGATCTGGTGGATGGTGTCCAACCTAAACTATTTTTTAAAAATTATTTATTTTTTTACATTTTAAGCAGAACTGAAGAATAATAATGTGTATAATATCAAAACTTAGGAGAAGTCAAATGGACTACATGTGGCTCCATCTCTATTTAGACACAAGAGATAGTGGGTCTCTTAGTGGTCGTGATGATTTATTTGAAGCAATATTTTTTTACATTTTCGATTCTCTGTATTGTCTCTAAATGTAAAAATAAGAAATATACTAGTGTCAACATTATAATACATTTGATTTATAATGTGAAATTGAGAAAGCTTAAAGATGTGTGGGGTGCTGGGGAACATTTCTGTCCACAGTACTGTAATAACATTTTCAAGGTATTTTTCTTCCAGCAATGGATTTTTCCCCCTTATTGTATGCTATGACCTGCCCAGGTAAGAAACTGTGAAATATATCAAAAGGTCTTGCCTTAGTCTTATGTCCTGGCATAAAAGCCTGTTAGGGATAGATCTGGAGGAGATGCTAGGAGCTGACTGATAGCCTAATAAATGACTTTTGGCAGAACCTCAGATGGTTTTTTTACAGATCAAATTGTATTATAGGCAGTATTTGGGGAATGTTTATGTTAACAATGTTCTGCAAATGAGCACCTTTGAGCAGATGAAAGCAATGAGCCTGTACACAGATAAGCAAAGGAAACATGACACAGTGTGTACATCTAATCTGTAACATTTTTCATATATTAATTTAAATCTCCCAGCTTCACCTAGCAGTCTGGCTATGCCAGACATTCCCATTTAAACAGTCTTAAACCCAGAAAAAACTTTTGGTTGCCAGCAGTGTGAAATCAGAGTAAATCCAGTTAAAAGACAAGCTTGATTCTCCCAGTGAGAATGGCCTTCAGTACACTTTTAAAGAAAGCCAAATTCTGTTTTTTCTATAGACACCAACAAAATTTCAGTCCATCTTTGTTGGAATTGGAGGCTGCAGCTCTCCAGCTCTTGGGGACTGAGCATTTCTGGGTGTCTGGAAGGCTGGCGCCTGGCAGAGCTGCCCGGTGGCTGTCAGGCTGAGCAGCAGTCAGGCAGACAACCAGGCAGGATGAGGCAGATGACCTACAGATCTGGCAGCCTACTTGCACTACCAATACTAATAATACTCCAAGTTTCCATGTTTCCAAAGAAAGACAGTGCATTTGGAAATATACTCCAAACACTGCCTTTGTATCTGGCCAGAGTTTAGACTGTAAAAAACCCAGTTTCCATTTTGCTTGTGGCTGAAAAAGCTGGTTTGCTGAGACTTATTCCATACTGATGTGGGCAAATACTTTGTGGTGGTAGCTGTGACAGGCCAAAATAGGATCTTTGCTGCTGTTAGGAGCACAGCTTTCTTTTTTCCTAGGCTTAAGATATATCTGCTGTGCTTTCAGTTCTCCTGTCATGGTTATTGCAATATTAAAGAGTTCCCATCAAACTAATGCAAAGACAATCTGCCAACAGTGAGAGAGAGAATACATACAGAGCTTTCAACTGTCAAAGAAATAGATGTATTATTGAAGCAGACAAATGGGTCGGGGGGTGGGAAAGGGGGGCAGGCAGGAGGAAAAAGGAATTTCTGAGTGTATTTCCTCATGAAAGGGAACTGAGATGAAAATAAAGTCTTGTTCAATTAACAACCAGCTTGAACATCTTCACAAAAATGACTAGCAGGAAGGATACGTGTTGGTATTTATATCACAAAACGTCCTGTGGTGATGAGCATGGTGGGAAAAGATGTTCTAAATTTGACACAATTTATAAGTAGCTCTCAATTAAACATAACTGAGTAAAACTTCAGCTATTCATGTCGAAGCCCATCAGAGTTGAGATTTGTTGTGCTGGGGAGACTATGTGGATCATCATCATGAAAAATTGTTTCACACTGGAAGACCTCATCATGTAATTTCTTTTGTTCAGGTATAGAAGTTTTTAATTTAAGTGTCAGTAAAGACATGAGATATGTCTGTGTTTCTGTCCACAAACTGTCTTCAAGGCATCCAGGAGCAGAGGGAGCTCTGCCTATCATTTGTGAACAGTTCAGGGCAGGTGTGGTTGGCAGTGGACTGGCCACTGGAGAATGGCTGCACAGAGTGTGTCTGGCTGCACAGGCATCTGCTCCACCAGACCAACCCTTTGCCCAGTCTGGATGAATGAGCTTCGTGGCTTCCCTGCTCCTGTGGCATAATCAAACCTGATAGGTCACTGCCTTCCTAGTTCCTCATGTGGAGCACCTGCTGGAAGCTTGATTCTCTTTTTATATTTAGAGTATCTCTTTTTTGACATGAGACTAGAATCGGTTGATTAATTATAAGATATTAAAAAAGTATTTGATCCTTTGCTCATGTATCATAATTTGTATGACCCTTGATTCTGGCATTTTGTGTCAGAGCATATCATATACTATAAATAAAAAACATTTTAAAATTATAGGCCTTACTTGATAGTATTTAGATATATAAATTAATTATTATAGAAGAGTGAATATTTAAAAGAAGAATCCTGCTTGTTCCTCCAAAAAGTTCTTTTTTACCAGTGGCACGAGTAACACTCTGCAGATGCCACTATGTGGAACACAAAACAATAAGTAATAATACAAATAGTTAAAGCAAAGGCAAAGACCACATTTTGTTGAGCAGACATCAGAGAACTCTGATACAGAACATACAATATGAAAAGTCTAGACTAAGAGGAACTACTTAAACACAACTTTTCCCTGTGGCAGATGAGTAATTGCATGATCTTTTTGACTGGCTTCGCTGAAGGATAATAGCTTTTGTCTGGCAAGGGAAATCTTGTCACAATAATTTTTTAGTACTACCTTTATGAGAGATTCTCTTCTGAGGGTTTTGTTCAGCCTGAAAGTCTCCATATTTTTATGTATCAAGTATTTACAAACATTTGTGTTTGCTCATCTTTGCTGGTTTTAATGATGTCTATGAAAAGGAATGGAACATCTATGAAAGGCTTGATTGTATTAGCCATTTAGAGCATCCCACTTACAGAAAATCTGGATAATGATAACCTGTACGGTTTTTTTGTAATGTCTGTTAATGCAGTTGCTAAGGGAAGCACATCCAGAAAACACACAGGGAAAGATAAACCTAGCAAGGGTATTCAGCTGGAGTCAAGAGATTGTCAACAGATAATCAAACACAGATGATATATGTTTGCAAATTAGATTCATTCCTGATGCAAGTGGATTCAAGTATCACTAGAGCTAATGGGGGTTGCTGTCATAAAAAGGCAGAATCTGTCCATCTGCTTTTAAGAGGAGACGAGCAAATAACCTAATTAGTAGCCCAATTGCTCGGACAGATTCACTGTTCTTCTACATGTGCACTGTCCATTATTCTACCAGTCTCAAGTTCAGCTGATGAAAGATGTGAAGAAAAGTAGTAGTCAGCAAGTGATGAAGCATTGCTTCTAATTGTGTTTAGGATGACAAATGCTCTGGAGAGCAAAATAACTCCCCATGAATTACTTCATCAATTGAAGTAGATTATTTTTTAAAGGTTATGCACTATTCAATTAAGTTTATCTGTATCAGAGAAAAAGCTGCTTAGACTGCTATATATCTTCACTGAAATCCAGGGCAATGCAGATCAATGCTGTCCCTTGTTTAACCATGTTACTTCCTCAGACTCAGGTACTGCTGGAGGATTGTTTTAGAGGAAGAAAAATGTCCATACAGTTTATTGGAAATGATCCCCTGTGGATGCTGTCCTCCAAACTTTACCTGGGCACTTGGTGAGTGCTAACTGAAATGGGCCAAATTTCTGCTAATAACTATGATAACCAGTAGGATAAACCTTCATGATAACCAGTAGTAGGCCATGTTCCTCGATATTCTCCTTTTTAGCACTACATAAATAACCTGGTGTTTTGGGCAACACCCATGAACCTTTCTAATCACATAAAAGAAAAGACCACAAAAATATCTTATTGGTGTAATTTTTTTCTTGCATGTTTTGGCTTATAACCTGTGCTATCTCAAGGTGACAGGGAACCACCTGTAATTTCCAGTTTAGATACCAAGGTTCTTGAAAGAGATAGGAAAGTGTAGCAGAACCATTGATCATCATGCCAGGGAACTTCAGTGAACTCTTCAGTGAGACAGCCTTTAACTTTTCACTCTTGAACATAAGGGTTAATAAGGGAAAAGCCTACAAAATATGGATGCATATACTGATTAGCTGAAACTCTTCCTTCTTTTTAATGAGGACCTGTAGAAAACTCCCTCTCCTTACCTCTCATTTTTACACATTCATAAAGGGTGCTAGAGTCTAACTCCCACAGTGATTTTCATTAGATAAGGGAACAAGCTTCATTATTACCTCATTTTATTCAGTGTAAGGTTTTTTCTTATTAAAATGATAGACAGCTCTCAAGTAATTGTAAAGGAACAAGTCAGTAGGTAGTGGTCTTTAAAGGTCACTTTAAGCCAGTGTAACATAGTTAAATTAACTGCTTATTAACATGTTTTAAAATCTCATTAATTGCATTAATATCTGTCACAGAAATGCTTACTTAGCTACCAATAAGAAGTAAGGTCAAAGTTTTCTTTGAAGTGCATGCCAAAAGGTATTTTATTATTTACTTATTATAACACTGGGTAACGAAATTATCTCAGAGCTATTCTGGTTAATCTGTATGGACAAAAATAATTCTATATTTTAGTTTTACAATTGTATCTACAGGCCTGCTGACAGGACTGGTTGCAGATGCTCCAACATCGTGCATGCAATCCTGGCTGGAGTTGGAGAACGAGACATGCAGTGAGGCCTGGCGTAAAAGTAAGTAGTTTTTGATATATCTTAGATTATTTTTTAATACTCTGGAGTCACATAGCATCCAGCTTCCTTAATTAACATTTTCACTTATCATTATCAAAAAAAAACAAACCACAAACATGCCACTGCATGGTTTCTGCATTGCATATGGTGTATTCAAGTTTACATTGTTCTCTGAATGTTAGTAGGGTGTTTACACTCTTACCTCAGAATTCAAGTCTGCTGCAGGAGGTGTCCTGCTATTTGATTTCTCCAGGATGAGCCATCTGCACTACTGACATTTGCGTTGTCTACATTAGTTTTCATCAGAGTTTCAGACTATCTTCTCCATATTTCAGTAAGATAAACTGAGGCAGAGAAGAAGTGAATTAGAGCTTGTCTGGAAGAAGTCAGGGTGGGAGACAAAAACAGCCTCAACAATATTTCTTCTAAGAGTCATTTTAGCAGTATGTCCCACCCTCACATAGTTAGCCTCTATGATTTCAAAATAAAATCTAGAATCAGATTTACATGGCACAAGCAGATGGCAAATGAAAGTTTCCAAATTTTACTATTTTAAGTGAATAGTAATTACTTTATGAAAATCTGGGAGGATTTATTTCAGCATTCAGCACAGATATACTGGTAGGGTGAATTCTATGAGAAAGTAATCATTAAATCTGCTAGAAATATATGGAAATAAGATTATCATGTGTTCTATTGACAGTTCCCATCATGTTTGTAGGATAACATGTGTACATGCTGGCTACTGCTTAAAGGCTCTTCATAGTTTCCAGACAGGGGACGGTTTTGTGTCAAGTTTCCTGCCTTGGTGTTAGAAGGAGAAGGGTTGCAAGCAACAGTACATGAAAAAGTGCCCCTTTTAGTCCATATGATGGGGTAATTTTGGTTGAGTGCTTTCTTTGCTTTGTATTGCTGTAACACTATTCCCAGACCTGTTTCTGCTGCTTCATGTTTTCTTCCCATCAGATTCCCACCAGCTTATAAGAAAGTGGACATATTTAACCAGAAGAAGCATATAAATTAAGAGGTAATGAAGTTTCTTTGTTGGTACTTTCTGTTTTGTTGAGTTTTTTAAGGGCAGCTTAAAGTTGATGTTTGAAATTGATACTTACTATAAAATTACTCTGAAAGATGTACTTGCTTTGCTTTAATGTCAACTTCTATAATTAGCCAATTCATGACCTTAAGGAAATTCCATCTCTACTTCTTTTTCATTTCCTTAACTCTACAAATGTTCTCCAAGAGGCAAGGACATCAGCAGAGCACAGGAAATTGTGTCAGTGTATAAAAATTGAAGAAAAAAAGGTCAACATTTTAAAAATTAATATGACTTTTTTTTTTTTTACAAGGCTGTGTAAAGGTCTGCATCCCTACTTAACAGCTAGTTGACTTCTCACAAACACATATTTAGCAGACCACAGAGAGAGATGTGACCTTTGAACCTCCCTGAAGACAGGGTGCTGGGAAACAGTGGTAGGAAATACTGAGAGAGGAAAAAATGATGTGATAAAACCTTTCCCACCTGACTTTGAGTCCAGGTTTCTTAGGATGTTGAGAACTATTGAAAGAGGGGATTTCTCATTCTCCAAGACACTGGATAGCAGAAAAAAAGTCTGATCCTAAAAAAAAAAAATAAAAATAATAATAAAAAAAAAAAATCAGAGGGTCAACAACTCAGTCCCTGGGGAAGGAGGAGAGAGCGATGACCCTGTCATGCTTGCCTTCACAAAGCCCTGGGAGTGTGTGCTGTGGGGCTGATGAGATCAGTTGTGCCTCTATGTGTGCATGGCAGGGTCAGCAGAGCCCATTAATCACCCCTGGATGAGAGAGTGATATACTACTTCCAGTTTATTATGATAAAAGAATTCTTAATCTTCTCTTCCCTGACCTGTTCTGGAACAGAAGACAACAGGGAGAGGTTTGGCCTTAGTCTCAACAAAACAAATGCCTGTTCCCTACGTTGGATAAAGCACCTTGCTTGTGTCACACAGGGGAACAGATAAGCTGTGTGTCCTGCTTAAGGGGGAGGACACCTGAAATCCAGACCTGTTCTGCTCCCTCTGATGTTCATAATTATTCAGATAACATCTGTTTTCTTTCAAACACCCTTCTGCATATATATATCTACCAGCCATATCTCTAAAATACATCAAGAAAAGTTTTCAGAACTGTATTTTTCTATTGCATATTTAATTTGCTCAACTTTACATTAATTTAGAGAGGTTCTTCTAATAAATAAGTTTATTTTCACTCAGTCATTCCCAAAATTATTATGAATAGTTGGAAGAAAAAATGAAATTTCTTATTAAATTGCTGACTGCTGGTCTTGATGCTCTGTATTTGTTGTGTGTATATTGATTCTTGAATACTTTGCTATTCAAGGGCTGTTTCTGATTTTGAAACTTTTGCCTCTAATGCTATAGAAATTTGCTTTGTACATGTGCTTCTGCATCTTCACAACTAACTAAATGGAGTTAGGAAACAAAATGAGCCTCAGATTTTGAGATCAAGAGGCACTCAGGTCATTTTAAAGAAAGAAATTCAAATCTACTAATTAGAAAAAACACCTTTAAAACTAGGTTTAGCATG
Source organism: Calypte anna (assembly GCF_003957555.1). Lineage (NCBI taxonomy): Eukaryota > Metazoa > Chordata > Aves > Apodiformes > Trochilidae > Calypte > Calypte anna. Next base: position 14,677,554 of record NC_044274.1, read on the forward strand.
TGGAGAACAAAAAGTATCACAAAGTTTCAGTTTCGCTATTTGCATGCCTACATGAAACTTAAGCTAGAAACTCCAAGGTTATTAAACCCTTGGTTCTAAAATACATCTTCCATTTTGTAAATTGCAAGGAAAAATATGTTGTGTTCAGTAGTAAAGTTTCCTAACTGCTAGCACCAAGGGTTCACTTAGGGTAAAGTCAGTGAAATGACACATTCCAGTTGTGCTTGATATCTCACTAATTAAAGAGGAAAGCATGCTGTGAGAGACAACTACTGCTGTCTCGCTTCTGAGACCATCTCTTCGTCATTCAACTAATGGAGCAATTCAGTATTTCAGTCCAGAAGCAGACATTCTTGTAATTATCTGCAGCCTCATACTTAATACTTCATCCAATAAATAATTTTTAGCTTTAACTCATTTCCTCTACTTCAATACAGTATACTCAAAGACGTAATTAAAAACTAGTGTTGTTGTCCAACAGCAATTTAGCCTAGCAAACAATCATTCACCATCTGTAGGCTGGGCCATAAAAGACAGATAATCTAAAAAGAAAAACATACTGGTATTTGATTTCTCCTGAAATACTGAGACTTCATTTTCATTTGTTTGCTATAAATTAGGAGCAGTTCTACATATGCTTGTATGTAAATGTGACTTTTATGAGAGTGGCTGTACAAAAGGAAAAACGAAGAAGCAAAAAAGAAAGGCTCAAGCCTTTATCTCTCTTCTTTTGAACCATTTCCTTCAGAAGCATTTATACCTGCCGAATGATAGTAGGAGGTAAAATTTTCTTCATCCTAATGTGATTGGGTAAGGGAAGCATATTTGGCTTTCTTCATCTGATGGAAAACAATGTAGAGCAGAAAGAGTATTCTTGTAAACTATTCATTTTGTAATAATTCTCATGATATTCAGCTCAATATAAAAAACAAAAAACAAAACGAAACAAAAAAAAAGCAGCAAAATCTCTGGTTTCTCAAGGCTTGCCTTTGTTTTGTTTGTGTTTTGTTTTTATTAGCTCATTCCTGATGTGTGTTCAAAAAAAAGAAATGGTAGAATGAAAAGCACATTCTCAGAAGGCCAGTAAAAGAATGCATGTTTTTAAAATCTCTTTATTTTTTAGCCTGGATTGAGATTTTAGGTTGTGGTAGAGGAAGCAATACACGACTTTCATATGCTTTGGGTCTGGTCTTCCTGAACTATGCAGCTCTGGAGTTAAAGCCCCTGGGGAGGTGATTAGGTGTTACAGCAGGACCAGCCTTATGGCTCACTGCTGCCAGGAGCCAAAAACCCCTCACTCCTGCTGTGCAGCCCTGTCCCTGTCTTTGTGCAGATTTTGGCATGTGGTTGGCTGCATTGTGAGTTGATTTAGCTTGCTAAACTGAGAGCAGAGGCTTCACTCTCTTTGCTTTGGATTAGCTCACTGATACATCAGCAAACTGGACTGTACAGTACAAGAGTGGGTGCCAGGGAGGGAGCAGAAACATTTGGCTGGAACTAAGGAATAGAGTGGTAGGAAAAGGAGCTTTCTGAATTTGGTTTTTGAAAGTAATTTTTTCAGTTGTAATTTCATCTTGAGGAGCACATCATCTTATTTGAGCATACTAGTAAGGGTTAACAAACTGTTGATGTCTGCTGGGAATAAAAACGTTGGTCATCTGGGGCTCTGGCGCTTTCTGATTCCTTCTGAATTTTCTCCTTTTTAAAGGAACTTCTAATGCTTTTACTGCCTGTTTGAGGGCCTTGCTTGTAAGGCTCCTGAGCAGTTTTTCTGTTGTTTTTTTTGTTTTAGGATTTGGGGGGCGGGGGTGGTGGTGTTTCTTCCTTGTTTTTTTTTTCTGTTTTCTTTTCTGGTATCCGTTCTATAGACAGCTTTCATGGTAGTTGAATAGTCAGTAAACTATGGTGAGAGAAACTTTCTGTAATGTTATTGGTGTTCATTCCCCTTAAAAGACAGTTCTGCTGAAAAATAAAACAATACTAAAAAAAAAAAAAATGGTTAGGGTTGGAAGAAACCTTAAAGATCATCTGGTTCCAACCCCACCACACAGGCAGGGACACTCAAGGCCCCATCCAGCCTGGCCTTGAACACTTCCAGGGAGGAGGCAGCTACAACTTCCTTGGGCAGACTATGCCAGTGCCTCACCATGCTTACAGGAAAGAATTTCTGCCTAATGTCTAACCTGAATCTTCCCTCTTCAAGTTTTAAACCATTGCCCCTTGTGCTCTCACTACACACCAGTGTAAAAAGCCCTATACCATCTTTCTTGTAGGCCCTAATACTTCTACTAAATATGGAAATCTAAGCAAACAACTTGCAGTGCCAAGACACCTTTTCATTTTGAAACAAGACTATTCATGCAAAGTAAAAAAATATTAGCAATAGATTTTACATGCTCCCTGGCAAAGCTCTGTCAAGTATAGAAACTCTTTTCATTCTTTCCTCTCTATATTAGTACTGTAAGAGAACCATCTAAGTGTATGCTATAGCTTGGAGATGGTCTTTTCACTCCAGAACTAAGTACATTTGTAAACATTTGAGTGACCTTCAAACTACTTTGATAAAAAGAGAGCAGGTACTAATCTCTACTCTTTGAGGGTTTTTTTTCAGCTGCCTTGTCAGGCTGTGAATTACAACTAAAGCAGCAGCACAGTTTTAGATCTTATTTCAAGGACATTCAAATGAAGAGCTGGCAGTTGTGACATATAACATTTATTCTCCTAAAAGTGATCAATATCTTGATGGAAGCAACATTAACTATGAAATATTGTGCAGTTTTAAAACAATTCCTGCTGTTTAAGTTTTAAGTAGTATGGTATTTATAACGCAAAATAATGCAATTATTTGTTATTCCAGTATATCATTTTTAAATATGTGAATACTGTGGTCTCTTCAAGATGTGCTGCAAACATATATTAAAAAATATGTGTATAGATGTATGTATGTAAGGTTGTCTAATAATAGCTTTGTAAATGACACACACATTTCAGAGACCAATTTAGATCAGATGATTTTTTAAATTCTGTAAAGAGATAAGAGAAAATCATGGATAATAGAACAAAACTGAATATTCCCTCTAACATTCTTCATCATACTACTGGGGAAGTGTGAGGGAATGGAACACTGGCAGCAACTTGGCTCAATTTTTTTTCCTAAATAGCATCTGCTATTGTCATTGTCAGAGGGAGAACATTGGATGTAAATGGATCATTGATCTGACACAATAAGATATTTCTTACGATGGGAATCAAACCAAGACTAGCTGGCTGTACTGGATAGCAAATTAAAATCAGGTTATGGGAATGAATTCCTATGTAGGAAGGTGAACATTTTTATTTGATATCTCAGTTTCCATATCTTAATAGGATACTTTGCACATAGATATCTGTAAGTATATGCTTCCTGAACTAAGAAAGATAAATAATTACAGGAAAAACTTTTCCTTTTTTTTTTTTTTCCATATAAAATTATGAAGAGAAAGATCTTCTGGCAATGTCATCTATGTTGAAGCTGGGACAAATTTGCATTATCTCCTTGCCCATGTAACTCCAATTGCAGATAAGTATCTTTAAAGTACCATATAAAGATTAGTTCTTTTATAATTCTTCCATTAAAGTGATTGCCAGTCATAATGTCTTTAATCATGTTGCTCTACAGTATCACTTGGAAACATATTTTCCTGCTGTAGTATCCCTCCTCTTTTAAAAGTCCTTTTCACTGTCAGAGTGATCTTTCTAGTATTCTAGCCATCAGCAAGAAAATGACAAAAATTGTAAAGCTGACAAACCACATTATATCCTTTAAGCGTTCATTGTGAAAAAATATTTGATTTGTAAGGAGATCCAACTTCCAATAAGAAAATGGATTAATCCAAGAATTCATTTAACTTTGACCAGTTGAAACTAGGACTCCCTTCCCTGCTCTGTCCTCAGTGAAAGAATATGAACCTATGTCTCTCACCTTCTATGTGATCAATATGGAAGAGTATGCTTCAATTTTTCTATGAAAAATAACTCTCAATATTTCAAGCAGTCCCAGGGCTATAGCAATATTTTTTTTACTAGTGTATGATTCTCCAGTAATTTTTTATTCATTCCAGATGATAAAATGTCTCTCTGAAATTAATCTCTTCATTTGGGTGTGTACTCTTAATGCACACCTGAATCTGAAACCAATCATAATAAATGCAGAATTTGTTCAGTTCTGAGTAATACAACTGCTCTTTTGCTGGAGAATTAGTATAAGAAAAATGCTTGCTTGGCTGTCCTATTTAGTGGTATGGGCCTTTACCATCCCTGCCAAATTAAAGGCCATTTTACAGTCTCTGCTTCTAACCAAGAACACGCTCGGTGGCCTAAACTTTTTTGAGCCAAGAGAATGTCTTCCAGATGATTTGGTTTGAATTTAAGAGCAGAAGTGGATGCTTAATGTTTACCACATGATAATTTCTTAAACAATTACAAGTAAAACTGATTGAAAGCTGGCTTGACCTGTGCTCCATTCTTTGTTGAAACATGTTTTATTGAATGGGAAAGTATTTGGAGATCCTCCACTAGAAAATAGAAGTCTTGAAATGTGGGCCTCTTGAAAGCAGAAAATTACAGTGAAAACATTTATTACTTTGGTTCTATTTCTGCTGAATACCAAGATAGACGGAGAAAGGAGGCACATGTGAACTAATCAGCACAGCAAGAGAATTGCTTCCATTAGGATGATCTCAAATAATTGAAATATATTGTATATAAAATGTTCTTTAAGATAAATTTGTGAACTAAGCAAGTTCATTAGAACAGAAGTTCAGTGCCTGCTCATTTATAAGCTTGCTCTAGATGAATCTGTTGTTGAAATTAGGCTGCTTTTGCTATCTGTACAGTCATTTTTAATAATGGCTTGGGTTACTCCAGACAACACTGCTGTCAGTGATTAAGATGTACCCTCAGATTGCAGAGATAATCATAGGTTAAACTTTTAGTTTAAAGTAATGCTTGCTCTTGTACAAGTGAGTCTCTTCAGGTTCTTCAAAGGAGGTAAAAATCTGGTAGATGAGGTCTCTTCACAAGGTTTTTTATATAGAATTATCTAGAGAGTGAACAGTGGAGAGTTAATTGAAATGCTTCTGTTGGGAAAAGAAGAGCAAAAGATGAATAATTTTATTGCATGTGAACACTCAAGGGTAGGGGTGAAGCAATCAATTTTACTTTAGCAAACTGTCTTTGATTACTATTTTTAGTTCTTCCCCATAGGCGAAGTAGATAGAAACACACTTGGAACAGAAATATTTCCTACAGGTATAAGGCAAATACCACTCCTGTGAGAACCTGTTTAGAGTTGGCTGGGAAGTTTATACATACTGTGCCTGTGCAATTATTTTTTTACTACCTTTTGAAAGGTTAACTGAAAAAAAAAATTAAACAAACACTCCTGTGGAATTTTCCATCCATTTTTACCAGCTCTTCTTGTCAGTTTTCTTGATAGGTGCTCTCCAAGACAATCTCTTGACTATTCCAGAACAGCTGATAGGTGATTAAATGAGAATTCCCTTGTTTCAGACTAAATGACCACCATGGGCCTCACTGTGCCTCGGGGGACATGCACCATAGGGATGCTCTGTGCATCCATGTGCATAGATCACTGCACAGCTCTGTAGCCCGAAACTATACCAGTGTGGTGGGCATGACTGAAAGTGTAAACTTGGTGCAGAAGTAGGCAGGATCCTCCATGTAGCATAGAACTACATGATGAGATGCATCAGTAAAACTGATGAGATGCGAAGGATGAGGAGCTCTCTAACATTAGAATGGTAATGGGTAAGATAAGGAGCTACAGAATGGAGGGAGGCAATAAAGCCCTATTATTGTGGAGGGATAAGGGTTACAGCCATAATCTGTTTAAAACCAGATATCTCCAAAGCCTTCTCTCCTTTTTCTTTTTTTTTTTTTCTCTTTTTTTCTATTTTTCTTTTTTTTCTTTTCCTTTTCTTTTCTTTTTCTTTTTTTTTTTATTTTTTTTATAATGACTTCTTGTTTTTCAATATAATAGAGAACAGTAATACAGAATAGAAAAGTAAAACAAAGAACTGTTTAGAAACACAATGTGTGCTATATCCATTTGCGGCCACCACCTGAGTTAGAATTGTGGAATCAGTCTGATCACCTCATAGTAGCAGCTTTCAAATAGTGGACTTGTGGTCCCTTCTATATGCTGCTTAAGCAGGGGGGAAACATAAAATGTAGACTGAAGTATACATCTACCTTTGCCACAGCATCAACCAAAGTCCTAAACCTTGGCCTTATGTAGTATTATGTAGTATTCACATGATGAAAAACAAAACAAACCCAAACCAAAAAAAACATAGACCCCCAACTGCAGAATCACATTTTATGATATATAGTATGTTGCATAGCAGAGTTAGGTCATCACTGCAAGACCAATGATGTAGAAACACAGAACTGTCTGGGTTGGAAAAGACCTTTAAGATCATCAAGTCCAACCATTACCCTAACATTTCTAAGTCCACCACTACAACATGTTCCTTAGCACCACATCTACATGTCTTTAACATAGCTCCAGGGATGCTGACTCAACCACTTCCTGGAAAGCCTATTCCAGTGCTTTTGACAACCCCTTCAGTGAAGAAATTTTTGCCCACTCAGCGGCTGACAAAGATTTATAAGAAATATTTCTGCTGAACATAGCACCCTACTGCCTGGACCAAGAAATTACACTGATATTTAAATTATATGCCAGGTTTCAAATCTCTCTGTCTGCATCATCTAAGACAAGAGTGCATTATATAGAGATACCTTTGGTACTCTGCAGTCTTCTTTTAACATAATGCCATTTAAATTCATACTTTCCTGGTGTTTTTAACTTAAAAAGGAAACATTTTATTCTTCAACAAGGAAATAGGAGTCTCCAGCCCTTAACAGGCTCCCAGGCAGGAATTGTGATCAGTCCTCTGAAGAACAATTACTGAAATGAATCTCACAACTCTTTCTCATAGCATACCTGGTGCTGTGTGTTCTCAGAGGGAAAGTTGTGCAGGAAGAAGCTTTCTTCCGGATCTGTACTACAAATGACCATGTCTGTTCCTGGCTTACTATCTAGTGTTAAGTTTAGGGAATACTGGCACATGGATCTGTTTGAGGATTGTGGGCAGAACATGCCAAATGAGAAGCAGGTAAAATCTTCTTGAGTGAGTATTCTGATGCCTACCCCTACACTTTAACAGAGGCCCAGAAGATCAGCTGAACATTGCAAAACCCAGGTAGTGTTAGACTGACTTAAGCAGATCTATGAGACAGCCCTTTGGAGGCTGCCAATACTTGGGTGTTTTGGGGCTGTGGCTGGGAACTCAGTGCATTGAAAGAGGCTCCCAGGACAGGGGAGGCAGTACTACACTTTCCTGTACTTCTCAGACTGTGAGGTTGTTTTTATACTATAGATTTTTCAATTCTTTTTTATTTTATTTTATTTTTAACAGGAATCTGGTTGGCTTCAAAGAGTTTAGTTTGTCTGCTTTCCAGGCAGCTAAACTTTCCCATGGCCTGGCCTTACATTCACTGCAATTGAAGCTGCTGTTTTGTTTTGCTTGAAGAAGCCACTGCTCTGTGAAGCTGCAGCTTTGGACAAAAATATTCATGTCCCTGAGTTTTTGAGAACTCACCCAATGTCTGCCTGAATAATGCACATTTTATATGGCTGTTATAAAGAACAAAGGACACTTGTAAATTATTCTGGATTGGGGAAGGAGAAAATTAAAGAACAAGCAGTAGGATTTATGGGGGGGGTTGTTCTCCAAGATATTACCTAATTTTCCCTTTGGACTCCATAGTGCTTGAACAAATAAACTCTTTAGTTTTGTTGTCTAGAAGCAAATTAGCTCAAGCTAAGACATTTAGACCCTTATTTTCATAGCTGCATTTCCAAAAAGTGTTCTTGCCATAAGAAAGGCTTATGCATAGGACCATATGTTTGGGACAGACTGCTGTAAAGCCAAGGCAGCCTACATGGTGAAAGCAGGGGTTCATATGCACTGTTGGAAAAGTTGCTAGGTCTGCATGACTTTCCAAGAACAGAATGAAGGAGAGAAGCTGGGAATTTTGTCCCCATCACAGCAAGCTACAGCCAGAGTTGTTCCAGAGAGGGAAATGAATGATGGCACTAAAAAGTTCTCTACAGGGTGGTGAGAATGGCTGCATGGGCAATACTCGTCATTAGTTTTAATTGGATAAATAGACTAATCCTTAACATTTGTGCAGGCATATATTGCAGTATTTAAAATTAGATCTATGGGAATTCAGTGGGGAAAAGTCTGCCTGACAAGAACTTGCATTTATTTTTGTTTATGTTTTTTGTCTTCAAGAAATTAAAAATGTTTTTCAATCTTGTGAAGCTGAGCATAGACACAATAGAGCCTACAGAGAATTCAGATGTCAAAGAAAAATATCAAAACTAATGACTGCAGACCCAGGCAGTGGGTCTTAGTATGTTTCGTGTACTGTATTGTAGAAGGAAATTTGGCATTACAAGTCATGACCTTTGAACATGTTTGCCAGTTCAGTTTCTTCCTAGCGTGAATCTGGAACTACCTCAGGATAAGTTCCAGTTTTGTATTATTTTAGACAGTATGAAGTGGGGAATTTGGAAGCTTATTTTCTTGCTGGTAAATTTTTCAGAACACTGTCCACTTTGGCTGAGTTGCTGTTGTGTTGAGCACTTTTCCATGACAAATCTTGATTCAATCACATCATTTAAACTCTTTAATTCTTTTAAACAGTGAGCCTTTGAAAATAAAGATGCTAGTGATGCATATAAACTAATTTGACAGATTCAGTATCAGAACCTCAAGGATGTGAAAGTTTTCAAAGTCCATTCACAAATTTTATTGTAGTAATCTGTAGATTCAGACTAGACATAAAAAATTGTAAGTTTGGATTAGACATAAGGAAGAATTTTCTACAATGAGGGTGGTGAAAGACTGTAACAGGTTGCCAAGGGAAGTGGTAGAATCCCCATCCCTGGGAATATTCAAGATCAGGTTGAATGGGGCCCTGAACAGCATGATCTAGTTGAAGATGTCCCTGATAATTGCATAGGGGTTGGACTAGATGTCCCTTAAATGTCCTTCCTTCTCAAACAATTCTGTGATTATGTTATTTTACAACTATGAGAACCTTGCTGCAGAAGCTCATATATTTCATGAAGGCAGGTAGGAAATAAAACTCATGTTGTATTTTGATTATTTGAAAGGGGAAGAGAAGAGAAATAGAAATTCTGTTCAAAGTCACAAAAATAATCAAGGATAGGGAGAATCACTAACTGTGTAAGTGTCCAAAATGCCACAGCCCAAGAAGACTAAGGAGTGAGAGTACTGTAAAGGGTTAAGTATGTCTCAAAAAGGAACAAGGGGGTTGTTGTGTGTACACTTGCAGTAATTCCAGTTGCAGAACAAGCACAGATACATATCTTGGGTCTGCATCATAGAGCCTGTAATAATTTACCTTACTAGTTAACAGAACAATCTGAAAAAATTGTTTCCTTGACACCAATTTCCATTGTCTCTCAGAGCCTCAGAGGGTTACATGAGCAATAATGCTATATTTATACATCATCAATGGGGTGCACTCTACTCAAGCAGAGCCCTGCTCTTGGTATCTTGAACATCTGTGTCTGACAAATTGACCATGGAAACTCCTAGTACTCGGAGTCAAACAAATGGTTCAAAACAGTAAAAAATCTTCTGGTACAGTCAAGCACCTTTTCCCTGTCACTCTCCATACTGGCTTAATGAGCCCACCAGGGATGGAGCCTTGCTTGACCTTCTTTTCACAGAGAGGAGCTGGTGGGAGATGTGGTGGTCGGTGGACACCTGGGACTTAGTGACCATGAAATAATAAAGTTTTCAATATTCAGGGATACAAGGAGGGTCGTCAATAAGACCTCTACACTGGACTTCCGGAGGGCAGATTTTGGCCTATTCAGAAGACTTGTTCAGAGTATACCCTGGGAAACATACCTTGAAAACAGAGGGGTTCAGGAGGGATGGTCGTACTTCAAGGAACGAGTTTTGAAAGCACAGGAGCAGGCTGTCCCAGTGTGCCGAAAGGCGAGCCGGCGGGGAAGACGACCGGCCTGGCTGAATTGGGAGACTTTGAAAGAAATTAGGGGTAAGAGGAGGGCCTATAAATTGTGGAAAAAAGGGCTAACTACTGAGGAGGAATTAAGGAATATTGTTAAGTCATGTCGAAAGAAAATCAGAGAGACAAAGACACAATGTGAATGGAACCTCGCCACCTCTGTGAAGGATAACAAAAAGTCCTTCTACAGATACATCAGCAGCAAAAGAAGGGGCAAGGAAAACATCCATCCTTTACTGGACACGGGTGGGAATATAGTTGTCAAAGAAGAAGAAAAGGCTGAGGTATTTAACACCTTCTTTACCTCAGTTTTCAGCAGAAAGACAGGTTACCCTGAAGATGGATGTCTTCTAGAGCTCATAGAAAGTGACATGAACCTAAACACCCCCCCTGTAATCCTGAAGGACACAGTCAGTGACCTTCTGAGATGCTTGGATCCCCACAAGTTTATGGGACCAGATGGGATCCACCCAAGGGTAATGAAGGAGCTGGCAGAAGAGCTTGCCAAGCCTCTCTCTATCATCTACCAACAGTCCTGGCTCACTGGGGACATCCCAGATGATTGGAAGTTGGCAAATGTCACGCCAATCCACAAAAAGGGCCGGAAAGAGGACCCAGGAAACTACAGGCCCGTCAGCCTGACCTCAGTGCCTGGCAGGGTCATGGAACAGATCATCCTCAGTGCAATCACACAGCACCTGCAGGATGGGCAAGGGATCAGACCCAGCCAGCATGGGTTTAGGAAGGGCAGGTCATGCCTGACCAACCTGATCTCCTTTTATGATCAGGTGACCCGACTGGTGGATGAGGGGAAGGCTGTGGATGTGGTTTACCTGGACTTCAGCAAAGCCTTTGACACTGTCTCCCACAATATCCTCCTGAAAAAACTATCAGCCCGTGGCTTGGACAGGAGCACCCTGTGCTGGGTTAGGAACTGGCTGGAGGGCCAGGCCCAGAGAGTGGTGCTGAATGGGGCTGCATCCAGTTGGCAGACGGTCACTAGTGGTGTCCCCCAAGGATCAGTGTTGGGCTCGGTTCTGTTCAATATCTTCACTGATGATCTAGATGAGGGGATTGAGTCCATCATCAGCAAATTTGCAGATGACACTAAGCTGGGGGGGAGTGTTGATCAACTGGAAGGCAGGAGGGCTCTGCAGAGGGACCTGGACAGACTGGAGAGGTGGGCTGATTCCAATGGGATGAGGTTTAACACAGCCAAGTGCCGGGTCCTGCACTTTGGCCACAACAACCCCATGCAGTGCTACAGGCTGGGCACAGAGTGGCTGGAGAGCAGCCAGGCAGAAAGGGACCTGGGAGTCTGGATTGACAGGAAGCTGAACATGAGCCAGCAGTGTGCCCAGGTGGCCAAGAAAGCCAATGGCATCCTGGCCTGTATCCGGAACAGTGTCACCAGCAGGTCCAAGGAAGTGATTCTGCCCCTGTACTCAGCACTGGTGAGGCCACACCTCGAGTACTGTGTCCACTTCTGGGCCCCCCAGTTCAGGAAGGATATCGCGGTCCTGGAGCAGGTCCAGAGGAGGGCAACCAGGCTGGTGAAGGGACTCGAGCACAGACCCTATGAGTAGAGGCTGAGAGAGCTGAGGCTGTTCAGTCTGGAGAAGAGGAGGCTCAGGGGAGACCTCATCGCTCTCTACAACTACCTGAAAGGAGGTTGTAACCGGGTGGACGTTGGTCTCTTTTGCCAGACGACTTTCAACAAGACAAGAGGGCATGGTCTTAAGTTGTGCCAGGGGAAATTTAGGTTAGATATTAGAAAGAATTTCTTTACAGAGAGAGTGATCCGGCATTGGAATGGGCTGCCCAGGGAAGTAGTGGATTCTCCGTCCCTGGAGCTATTTAAAAAGAGACTGGATGTGGCACTCAGTGCCATGGTCTAGCAACCGCAACGGTGGTAAAAGGGTTGGACTTGATGATCTCTGAGGTCCCTTCCAACCCAGCCAATTCTATGATTCTATGATTCTACGATTCTATGAATGTAGCCCTTTTTAAACCTCTACCCATGTTCAGTTCTCTGCATTGACTCCTATGAAAATACATCTCACCTTTAACACAGTGGTCTCCAACAGTGCAAAATATAATGAACTTCACTGTAATAATTATTCTAATAGTTTATGATGGCTTCCAAACCAGGCATATCTAGGATATTTTTTGTAAAGTGATACTGTTATATAAAAATACAAACCAATAGGAAATGAGTACTGTGGTGGAATTTAGTTTATTTTTAGAAAGAGGTATTATAATGACATCTTTAAAAAGATATAAATATGTTTTGCATCTGTAGATGAATCACAATACAGATATTTATGACTTTGGAAAACACAAAATGTGAATCAGAACCTAGAGAAATCCTTTCATAAAAGCATTTCTATAAGAATGATCTCAAACACTTCCCAAAGAATTGATAGATTTTTGTGTCATGCAAGTATACCAAAGCCCAGAAGGAAGTGTGCCACCATAAGCAACTTGAGTGCTGTTTTCTTTTACACCACTCACAGTGCTAGTGAATGCTGATGTTTCCCTACCTAGGTTCTTCACAAATGTGTCAACACCAACAAGTATATCCATATACTTGATGCATATCATATATCCATCACTTATGAGAGGTAAGCACTACAAAAAAACAAACAAACAATCCACCTCTCTCCCCCAAAAAAGCCCCAAACCCAAACCAAAACAAATAAGAAAACAAAACAAAACAAAACAAACAAACAAACAAACATAAAAAGCCACAAGAAAATAATAAATGATGGCATTTCAGAAACATTTATTTATAATGTTATAGGCTAACATGATTTAAATCTTCTTCCAAATATCTTTGGCAAAATGCCTGTTGTTTAATATTCAATAAATTTTGTTTTCTCTGTTAGGTAGTGTATTATGGCGTTCTCATGCTATGAATCTGCCAAAGAGGAATCAGACACTCAGCTGCAGCCTTTCCTAGGCCACGTTTTGGAAGGGCGTCTCTGCTGGAGGAATACATTTGGCATTTTTTTGACAGATCCACATTCATGTGAAAAATCTGGTTCATGGAAGCATGGTGCACGCTTGCTAAATGCCTGGTGTGGCTTCTTAGCAGTAGATTAAAAATAGCAGAACTTGGCTATATATATGGAAATACAAATTGCCATGATAGAGGGTAATAGATTCTTTTATTAGTGTTTTTTTAGCACAGCATGAACTTCAAAAAGGCATTGGCCTTTTATTTTAAGAGGAGGAACTGAAATTTAAATGGTGATACCATCAAAAACTGCTGCAAGCTGTCTGCTAAGTGAAGGCCAAAACTGCGTATGCAGTGTTCTAAAGTTAGACACATCCATTCCCATCAGTGTTTCAATGTTTTCATAAGCATACCCACATTTGAAGTGCTGAGAGCCTCCTGATCACACTCAGATAAATGGAAGCTACATTTTAGACTATCAGCGCCTACATGCCTAAGTGCAGTTGTCCTGTCCTGAGTGTCTGCAGACAGAGAACTAAGGTAGGATCCTTGGCAGTACTTGAAAATAAATGTATTTTGCTGACAGAAACATTTAGGTTTGCTCATGTAATCTTTTGCCTGTGTTGAATATATATGAGTCCATTAGGTAATGATTTAAACCTAATTTTTTGTCTCGATACTGGGGCCTGGAAAAAAAATACATTTACACTGTGGTCTTGGAGAATGGATTATATTTCCTCTCACCCTCAGAAAACTTCAAGTGGAGTAAAAATCTATACAATTTTTCTAGCATCTAAAAAGAGCTGATTGTTACCTAGTGAAAAAATAATGAAATTATTCATTACAGATCTAACCCCATCATACATTAAAATATACCAGCATTCTCTTAGATGAAAGAGGCCTGAAGCAATTTCATTAATCACTGAGAGTGTGGTTCAAATTCATTTCTATCCAATGAGGTTGCTAAACAACTGTAAATATATATGCCGTAGGATTTCATGCTTCTTATTAAGGTGTGCAGAACATTGTAGTAGTGAAAAAAGAAAACTTGTCTTCTACTAAGTGATATCTTAGCTTTAAAATAGAATTTATTTTTCTAAGTTTATCAAGTCAGCAGTTCTGCTTCCGTCATGTAGAAAGTTCTGGGGAAGAAATATGAAAATATCCTTATTTATATATTCATAAAAGCTCCCAGGCATGGAAACTGTCTCTTTCTGCTCTTGGTTCCTGTCTTGTGGTCTACCACCAGCTAAATCACAGGTACATTTTACCTCAGACCTCTAAATAAACATTCCTGGTAGGAAGAGGTGCAGTGTGAAGCAGTGTGAAACTGCTGCCCACCAGAGCTGGGGGAACACATTCAGAGCCAGTAGGGCAAATGTACAGCATCTGACTTAGAAGACCAACTGAAGAAGAGGATTCCTTAGTTTCCTATGTACCAGATTCAGATGGGCTCCAATAGGTGATTCAAACAGATCTGACCAATTAGCTCTCCTAAATTGCTTTCTATAAAGTTCAGCCACTACCAATTCACTCTATATGAAGAAACTTGATATCCCCATAACATCTCTATCCCACTGAAGGTCTCCTGGAGAAATGCTGAATATTACTGTAATCTTCCAAGGATGTTTTTGGTATCTCTTTGGAGTACTTTGATAAGTCATAGAATCATAGTACTATAAAGTGCTATGTTGGAAAAGGACCTTAAAGAAAGATCACCTTGTCCCAACTCCCCTGCCATATGCAGGGTCACCTTGCACTAGACAGGGTTGCTCAAAGCCTCATCCAGCCTGGGATTAAACAATTCCAGGGAAGGGACATCCATAGCTTTTCTGAGTTACCTGTGCCTGTCTCTCACTACTGCCACAGGAAAGAATGTGTTCCTAATGCCTAAACTAAATCTACCCTCTTCCAGTTTAAATTCATTACTGTTTATCCTATCACTACCTTGCCGCTTTACCCCTGTAAAAAGTCCCACTCTTTCTTTCCTGTAGCTCTTTCAGATACTGGAAGGGTATAATAAGGTCTCCTTGGAACCTTCCCTTCTCCAGGCTGAACAGTCGCAACTCTCTCAACTTGTCTTCATAGAAGAGGTGCTCCAGCCCTCTCATCATCCTTATGGCCCTCCTCTGGACTCATTCCAACAGCTCCATACAGGCCCCAAAACTGGACACAGTAGTACAGGTGGGAATTCACCAGAGTGGAGTAGAGGGAGAGTGTCACCTCTCTCAGCCTGCTGACTTTTTTACGGGGCTACAAACACACATGAAGACGTACAGGAAGTATTTTGGGGTAGAAAAGGAAATCCATTCACTTCAAACTAGAACCTCTGAAGAAAATACAAACTGATTTGACATGTGTCTCCTGGGCAATATTCTGCATGGCTGAAGCCACAGAATTCAGCAGGCTTAACAGAGTTATGACAAATAATCACAAAAATACATGTATTCCCATTGGTCCATTTTTAAAAATCTCCTTTTCCTTTGTCATCTCACTACCGTCATACGAATTTTAAATTCTTAAATGAAATATTATAACATGTAAGACAGTATTAGCTGTGCCCATGATGAGAAAATAGGCATTAAAAGTAACCTTTGACTTTTTGAAAACAGTTCTTTCATTATATCTGAACAGCCAAATAAATTATTCTGTATCGGGGAGTAGCATTTTGGATTGGAATCAATGACCTTGCAGACCACTCTATATAAATTAAAGCTTGAGAGTACTTTTCAAACCTAGCCTTCTGGTGTGCCCATTTTATATCTCTGATCAGGAGATAACAATGCAGCAGTTCCAGGCAGTCACGAGAATAGTGGAAAATTTCTGCTTGTTTCATGGCAGTAGTAACTAATTGTGCTACTAAGTAGAGCAGGACATGTCCAGAGCAGGCTGTTCCTGGGGCATATCAGAGTTGGGCTAGAGGATCTAAGAACAGCAGAAGTGGGAGGGGTGTAAGAAAAGTAAATAAACTGTGGAAAAGCGTCAGAGGCTCTGTAATGTATGCAGTTGATGACAGCAGTTTTCTAAAGTGTATCATATGGCACAGAGTACTTTAAAGAGGTAGCAGACTTGAAAGTGTCTTATCTACGAGACTCTCTTCACAGCTGCTAGAGCATATTCATGTTGTTTGTGTAGGGAAACGAATCTGCTGTATACAAAATGTTACCAGCAGGAACTCTATAGTTCATAGCTTGAATGAAGTCCAAAGCTGTGTGTTCATTCTACAAATATGCAGGTTAGGAACAAATAACACTATAAGATGATCACCTACTGCCCTCTCTTCAGATCAGAGTTTGGTTCCTTCCATTTCTCAAACATATGCTCCATTTTCAAAACACAAATCCCTTATTCCCATGCAACACTGTAGGAGGTCAGGGGACAGTAAAGTTCACAAATAGATTTTCAGTGCAGCAGAACTGCGTCTGCTCTTGTGTCGTGAAAGCTTTTTACATTTATATTAAGATTTTTTATATTAAGTGCTCCAGTACAGTGAAAAATGATAGCAATAAAACTCATTAGAAATGTCCATACATGTCACAGAAACCTTTAAGAGAAAGACAGTCATTCTGCATATATCACCATTTTGTTCCCAGAATAGGACCCAAGATAAACAGTAAATATCTACTTTTCAAGTAGCTTTTCAAAGTTATTCCTGCAATTATGAACAAAAAACATGCATAGAGTTCCAAAACATTCTGATTTGAGGTGTAAGTCTCTACTCTTAGCCTTTGCATCTCATGGTTATATTTCAGCTGTGAGATCAACCTTGACAGTATAATGCATAACATGGAGAACCATATCGACTGGTCTGTGAGAATGTAGAAGAGTATAATTCCTTATTTCTCATCACCTATCTGAAAATATAAAATTAAGATACAAGGGTATTGTCAGTGGTAAATGTCCAGTGGTTTCATATGCTGTAGAGAAATCTCCTAGGATGAAACTGGGTTATATTTCCTTTGTCTGTAGAAAAGAGCAGCTTCCAAGTTCAAAGTCATGAAAGGAAAGTCACATATAAATACTTCAAAGGATCTGTGGTGTCCACCCATTTGAACAGATCTGAGGGCTAGGAAGCTTTATGTTTTTGCTCTTGTTCTTTTAATGCACTATCACTTCTGGCATGACTGCAAAACACTTAGATAGTTCTGAGCCCAATGGGAACAGGAAATATATATTTTTTGATACAGTAATTTAGATATGGACTGCTTAGTGGTCAAATTCCTCTGTGCAGTATGTGTTCCATCTTGCAGTGCTGATTGTTATTGTATATCATCTATCAAGATAGCACCAACTAGAATTTTTAAGCTTTTAAACAACTGTTATAAATTTAGAATCTGCTGGATGTTAGAATTATTTTTTTTAAAAAAAGTAGTTTTCTCCTGGGGGGACAATTTAAAGTTACCTGAAAGAAAACATGAGCGTGTTAGTATGCTTACCAAAGGCACACAGCTCTTCACTTGGCAGTGATGATCAAAGAAAAATTGGAGGACAAGTTACCAAATGCCAGGTCTTGTATAAAACTGAATCTTGAATGCAATTTCTTGTCTTAGATTGAAGTGATTATTTTGAAAGTGAATCTTGAAGCTCATTTTTGCAAATAACTCAAAGATACACCTAACTAGAAGTTCAGATTCTCTTTTCATTAAATAAGCAAAATAATAATTGAAAAAAAGTCAAATGTGTTTTTTGTTAAAAAATTAAAGTTTTGCTCTATTAAGGATCTTTTTTTTTTAATTTAAAACAGCAATGTGATTATATAATCTATTATGTAGCAATTATAGTTTCTGTGTAGTATATCCTATAACACTGCTATCTTTACTGTGCTATTCAAATCAGTTCATGAATGGAAAGAAGCTGGGAGACCACTAGTCTGAGCAAATTACATTGTGAGCAAGTAAAACATAGAGAAGAATTCACAGGGACATAGCTGTCTCCTTTGGTGGAAGTGTTTTCTCCTGCTCCGTCTGTTAAGCATAGAATTGCCAAATACCTCTTTTCAAACTGGCAAGCTGCCACAAGCAGTGTCCCCCAGAGATTGATATTAGGCCCCACAGTCTTGAGTATCTTCATAAGTGATCTGGATGTTGGTATCAAGTGCACCCTGATGAAGTTTGCAGATGACACCAACTTGAGTGGGGAAGTAGATTACAGAAGGGAGACCCACGCTCCAGGAAGACGCTCCAGGAAGACAGAGACAGGCTGGAAGTCTGCTCTAACAGTAACTTTACAAAGTTCATCATAAGCAAATGTAAGGTCTTTCACCTGGGAAAATATAACTCAGGAAAGAAGCACAGTCTTCTATGATCCCCCTGGCTGGAGAGCAGATCTATGGAAAGGGACCTGGAGGACAAGTTCAATATGAGCAAACAGTGTGCTGCAGCTTCAAAGAATCATAGAATCACAGAACTATAGAATCACCATGGTTGGGAAGGACTTTCAAGATAACTGAGACCAAGAGTTACTCCTACACTACCGTAATGACTAAATCATCTCTGGAAGTGCCACATCTACTTGTTTTTTGGATACTTACAAGGATAGTGACTTCTCTGCCTCCCTGGACAACCTGTTCCAATGCTTCACCACTTTTCATTGAAGACATTGTTCCTTATATCCAATCTGAACCTCCAAGGGCTCAATTTGAACCCATTACCTCTTGTCCTGTTACTAGTCACTGGGGAGAAGAGGCCAACACCCACCTCACTACAGCCTCATTTCAGGTAGTTGTAGAGAGCAATAAGGCCTCCCCTCAGTGTCCTCTTCTCCATGCTGAACAGCCCCAGCTCCCTCAGCCTCTCCTCATAACACCGATTCTCCAGACCCCTAGTCACCTTGGCTGCTCTTGGCACTCTTTCCTGGATCACTGTGTCCTTTCTTATACTGCAGTGCTCAAAAACTGCAAACAGTACTAAAAGTGAAGCCTCACCAAGGCTGAGCACAAGGGCAGAGACACCTCCCTGGGGCTGCTGGTCACCCTGTTTCTGATACAGGCCAAGATGGCTTTTGCTTTCTTGGCCACCTGGGCACACTGCTGGCTTGTGTTCATCTGGTTGTCCATTAGCTCTCCCCAGCCACTCCTCCCCAAGCCTGTAGGGCTGATGGGGGTTGTTGTGGCCAAAGTGCAGGACCTAACATTTGACCTTATTGAAATTCATATTGTTGGCCTTGGCCCATTGATCAAGCCTGTCTAGATCCCTCTGCAGTGCCTCCCTACCCTCAGGCAGATCCACGCTTCCACTCAGTTTATTGCTGTCTGCATAGAAAGCCACAGGATGCTGGGTTGCATTAACAAGGGCATCACCAACAAAGATAAAGTAGTCATTATCCCACTCAGTGCCTGTCAAGACACACTTGAAACACTGTGCTCAGTTCTGGTCCCTGCTATACATAAAAGATATGGGCAGGCTGGAGAGAGTCCAGACAAAAGCCACAAAAGTACCAAAGGTCTGGGAAGCCCAGTGTACAGGAAAAGGCTGAAAGAACTGAGTTTGTTCAACCTAGAGAAAAAAAGGCTATTGAACGATCTTATTGCAGTGTTCCAGTACTTAAAGTGTGGCTACCAAGAAGATTGAGGCTCTCTTTTTACAAGGATTCACATGGAAAAGATTAAGTGTAGTGGATGAAAGTCATTCCTGGAAAGATCCTTATTAGACATGAGAACAATTATTTGGACAGTGCAACGAGTCAGACACTGGAATAATCCCCCCAGGGAAGTGGTGGATTCTCCAACAGTGGACACTTTTAAACTCAATTGGACAAGGTGCTGGGACATAGCACCTAAACCATGTTCCTAGAAAGGCTGGACCAGATCCTTGCAGTTCCTTCCCACCTAGCATTCTATGATTCTATGGAATTATCTGACACTATTGCACAAACCCCCTATATTAATGAACAGAGCAATATAGCATTCTTCTCTGGTTAGACAATGGCCCAATCTAGCTCTCATAGACCCCTTCTCATTTATTCTCCCTTCCACTACATCTTGGCTACATTGAAGTAACTGTGATGCACTGCAGTAAGAACATCCAGCTTCATGTGGGAATTTCCATCTAACCCAGTAAAACCGAACTTATTTTCTCAAAACCAGAGGAGCTGATCATAGGTTCTGTTGTTTTATGTTGGTTTTACTGGGAAGATACTTACCTGCTGCTTCTCAAGCAAAGGCATAGTTAACGAAGTCTATCAGTGTCTTCTACCCTAACAAAATGAATATATCAATGATAACATACAGCAAATTATATCTGGAAAATAAAAATTTCCAGCATTTAATCAACATCAAAGTATTTTTATTCAAATATATCTAATCAGAATTTCCCATGCTTCAGCCTTTTCTTGTGTATTAAATGTGAGTATGGACTAAACTGAGAAGGTGTCTGTTCAAAGGGGCGGAGTCCCTGGGCACATGACTTAATACACCAAAATATCCATTTAGGTGCAGCCACAAGTTAATATAAATAGAAACTTATGGTGAAAATATTTTATAAAACTACTCCTCCTTGTATTTAACAAAAACAACTGATCATTGGATTTGTCCATGTGAGTAAGCGATTTCCTGATAAAACCTGTAAAGAGGATAAATAAATAATAAATATGAACACATAATAGAAGTGGCAGGTGAGTGACTGTGCAAAACTATCTACAGTGTCAAAACTGCCTCTATATGTTTTATAATGTTCCTCTCCTAGCTCAAAAATAACAGATGAGACTCTCCTAAAGCACAAGCTCCATCCAAGCAGCTGGTGCTGTAAATTCTGGGCGCTTTTGACTCACATCCTAGGGTGCTGACCATGATGGCAGCTATCACAAAGGTGTGGTAGAGACCTTGGGATAGGAAAATATCAGAGAAGAGACTCAGTTGTGAGCTTCTTTCCTTAATAGTATTTATGGGTCACTTGTACCCAAGCAGTTAAGAAGTAACTTTCTTGCCCTAGGTTGTAGGTATGCCCCCAGTCTTTGGCTTGTTTGCTAGGATTTTTCATGTTGAAATGGATTTAGATATTGAGTCACTGTAGCAGATGTTATTTTGATCCTGCGCAAAGAGGACTGCCAGGACAAAGCAAAGCTATCAGCAAACATTAATACTGCTGACAATTTACTTTATGTGCCATAAATGATAGGAAAAGCAAGCAGTGAGAAGTGTAAACATCCATAATTTCACATAACATTCTAAAGTGTCTCTTCTGTGATTCAGAGTTTTTATGCTCTTAATATAAAGTAAAAGGAAAAATGTTAAATCTGTCATCCTGCTTTTAGCATTTTATTTTTCAGCCTTTAAATGGTGAGAATCTTCTGATACTATCTATTTTTTGAGAAAGAGCGGGTACTAAATATTAGCTGAGTTAAAAGTAGCATTTTAGAAAACTGATATAGGTATAATAATGTTTCTTTAATTCTCTTCTGGAATGAAGAAGTTCTATACAATCTAAGTGAATTAATGCTGACCACAATGAACTTCTCAAAAATCTGTTTTCAAGAAACTCTTCCCCCACCCAGCCTCCACCAAACCCAAACAAGTTCTTTACATTTGAGCTAATATGTTTTGTCAGGCTTGGGTCCAATGCCAATTTGATCAGGTTAAAAGTCTTTAGTAAAGGGCTTAATAACAAACCTGACAGAGCCAGGTGTCATTATATTTAACTCTCGGGCATTATATAACATCAAAAAGGATATCTGCATTCTTCAACAGAGGCTTTGTTTAAAAAATCTGTATCATATATGTGTTTAGAACAATTTTAATCACACCCCAAGAACACTACTTCGGCTTTGGAGAAATATTTGGCAGGATATTTTATTGGTTTAAATGCATCCATGACTGACATAAATTACTATAATAAATGTTCCATCATCTTCCCTCTGGTTATAGAAGGGAGAAATAATATCTATGTTCCCCTGTTGCATTATATAAAAAGTTGGATAATCACAAATGAATGTTGGAACAGTTCTCAGTACTGGCTCAAGGGCTTTCAGGACTGTACTGCCTTGCATGTTTAGATTCTCTGCAATGGCTTTAGGCCGGCTTGGTACAAGGCTACAAGAAAGAGTCCCCTCATTTATTCCACTCCACAATTGCTGATATGCAACAGGCATGTCAGCTATTAATGGTAGCACTGAAGACATTTCCTTGAGAGCCGCTGAGCTCTCTGGACTTATTTCAGCCATGGGCTAAGAGTCAAGCTGAGGGACTCATTGACTTCAATTTATCTATCCTGGCTAGCAGGACAGCACATCCATGGAGTTCAGGAAAATGGGACCTATTAGGCCTTCAGTAAAATGCTTGCAAAAATACACATGAAAAATCAGGAAGAAGACTCAGGGGTGGATGGGAAATAAACAGAGATTTGGTTGATGTACAACAGGACTATCTTAGAAGGAACAAATGATGGAGAAGAGACTGGGAAACTACTTGTGCACCCATGAAGTATGCATTGTAAAAGTAAATGTGGAGTTGTTTACATCTGAGTACTTGACACCTGTATGTGTGACAAAATACAAATTACAAGACTGATGGGAAAGGAAAACTGACAGCCACTCCTGTGACAGATTAGAAAGTGCTAACAACTCACTTTTTATCTGCATTTCATTAAGACAGAGTATGTTGAAAAAGAAATTTTATTTACAGTTTTATTTCCATAGAATGAATCTACTGCAAGTTCTAATGAAAACAGAACTTGACTAGCTACGCTGGTATTTTGGAAATACTTGATTCCTGGGTCCTGACTCAGTTGTTTGATGGGGGAAGAGCTTACATACAAGACTGGGTGTGTATGATAGGAATAGTAAGCATACAAATAGTAACACTAGGTATAGTCCCATGCAACTGCACTGGCAGCTTGTTCAGGTAGTTCTAGCGACTGAAAAGAATCAAATCAACATCCTAACATGGTTTATGTTGCAACTGAACAAATGATTTTGTTGACATGCAGGGAAGATGCAACCACATGGCAGCCCAGGCTTTGCTTTGCTTACAATATTACCCTGGCAGTGGCTTCAGTGACAAAAATGTGGTGGTGATCAGATGCAGGGATCACAATCTGTAGAGACCTAAAGATGACTTTCACAAATATAGAATTCAGATTTGGTTGTACATTGGTAATGTAGAGTGATTGAGAAAAAAAATGTAAATCATGCCTTATAACTGATGCTAGACATTAGAGAGGCAATCTTAACAACTTCTAATGAGCCTGTCTCTTATGAAAACACAGTACTAAATGTGGATGGAAGCTAAAATTCCCTGTCTATGAGAAATTCAGACAATACTAAAATGTTTGTTCCCATTTAAATTGGAAGAGAAGATAGGGCTTTCCAGTGGTGTTGGAAAACGGTGAGGGAAAACTAATGCAACCAATATGGTTGGTAAACAAGCTTCCACTTAATTGCACAGTAACTTTCACTTACATAGTGTTTCTGTGACCACACCCTGGCCACCACACAACACAGTGGAGCAAAATCTTTCAAATATTAAAATCTATGACTCATGGAGCCTTTGCTTTTTAGTATGTCAGATGCTGATAATGTTGATGCTGGACAATGAAGTTTCAGGAGTGTAAAAACTGATTATGTTAATTGTTCAAAGGAATTATAAACTGTGGGATTTTTGCAATATTAAGTCAATAAAAATATTAATCAAAAGTCAACTTGAAATCCTTACATTGTCAGAGTGCTATATTTTCCTTTACTGAAACAGCAATGCTATTGTGATCTGATTAAATTGAAAGTATCAATCAGGATGTTCCAGTGAGATGCTTCCTTTCCAATAAAACTGCACTTCCCTATGGGGAGAAGCCATTTCACTGAATTTCTGATCATCTGTACATACCAGAAAGCAGCTGGAGGATTCACTAACATGTGTGCCTTCTGCAGGCACTGCCAAAGGAACAATGCTCTGAAGTGGGACATGTATTGGTCTTCTAATAGCTATTTTATTGTTAGCTTTTAGAACCCATATTATGTTCAAACTCTTCTGGTTGTATTGCTTGGTCAGCTTCTGCAGGAAAGTTAAGTAAAGTTAATTTCAAAACTCAATTATTTTAGAACTAGGAATACATAAAGGACAGTTCACAAATATAGCATCCTGTATAGTTCACACAAATACATCCTGAATGAAAGAAAACAGTGGAAAAAAGACAAAGAGTGGTTGTGTTAGCATAGTCCCAGAGAGGTGTCCCTTTTAGCCCTACAAAATATTTTTTTTTTTAGTTTTTTTTATCTTAAAATTAGTGAGAACAGGGACCAATTTCAGGGGAGAGAACAGGGACTTTCAGTGAGAACAGGGACTCCAGATACAATGCTGCATTCCTGTCTGTTTGTTTGGGTTTTTTCCTTAAATATATATATATATATATGTGAATAAGTTGGATATATATATATATATATACATAAATATATATATATGAATAAGTTGGAGACTCCCAGTAAGAATGAAATATGTGTAGAAAATGGAAGAGAGTGGAATTGTGTAATGTAGGGAAGCAGAGACTGAGATAAAATACAAGAAATGCTCTGAAATACATGAAGATTTTAGAGTGGAAGGAGAGAGAGAGGAAATTAATTATTCCAAGTAGCTTTGGGGACCTGAATGGATATGATGGACCTAAACTGCCATACAGTATATTCATATTACATAGCATGGGCAGATTTTGGAGAACTGAAGAAAGCAGTGGAAAGATTTTTGTGGGGAAACTGCAGATATTCCATGACTGAAGACTTGTAAGAAAAAGTTTGACAGATGCCATGGACAGGATAACATGATCCTTGCAGAATCCTTCCCCTTCTTGTCTCAGTCCATAATTCTGTGATTCCAAAATATACTGGTGACTGGCTGCTTCTAAGGTCTTCTGCTTACTCTCTGTACAGTCTGGCTCTTTAGTTTCCTAGAAAATAAAACAAGGCTCAGTCCGACACAGATTTTGGTTCAGAAGTCAGTTTTAAAGGGCATTTAAAAGAAAAAAATGAAGATAGGAGAAAGCAGAGTAAATCATAAGTCTTGCATGCTAGATAATGTCTAATGGATAATGTCAGCTTGTGTGTTTCAGCAGCAGTTGCTATAGCAGAGACATCAGGACTGAGAGTTGAGCATGACTGCAGTCACAACACTTCTGCAGCTTCCATGGGCTGTTGTGACTGCCCATATTTAATGAGAGCTCTGAGCCAAATCAGAGAGCAGATGGCCACCCCTCCCCTTTGGGCTTAAAAACTGCCTTGCTAACTTGTGTCCAAATAACCCAAGGTGTATGGAAAGCAGATGTGAGGTTGGCCTTGCCCTCTGGTTTCAGTGTGCCCTGCCTGTATAATCCCATTATAAACCAGGTGCTGGAGCCAAATTTTTCATTGGTTGTGGGTATTTTTCCTGGTTTGGGGAGACAGCATGATTTGGTTTTGGGAGATTCATTACCTGTTAAAGTTATAATGTGAAAGGATTTGAAAGGTGTTGTTATATGTATAGTGTTGTTATATATGTGTAGTGTTATATATATGTTTAGTGTTGTTATATTTAAGATGCTGTTATTGTTATCCTGATTACCTCACTGTGAACTGGGTTGGACCTTTGCAATTTGGTATTTTAGGCAATCAAATTATTTTTTTAACTTTGGTTTTGCAGTGTTTTATCTACCATGGACTTGTCCTGTAAAATAGAATAAAATAATATTTCTAAAGCCTATATAGTGTAGATAAGTTCCCTAAAAGTTTTTTTTTAATTTTTTCTTTTCATTTTGCCATTTGGAATATATAATCTCTAGCAAGAATGAAAGACTTTGTCCTAAGTATAAGAGGAGTGTTTTGGTTTCAATTTCTAATGATCACAGAAGTTGAAAATTTCTGCTTACCACTTGGTAATTAGATAGATAGACTCTTTAAAAACAATTAGCACCACTATGGAAAACTAAAGATGCTTAGATGCTGAAAATTGAGATCTTCCAAATTGAAGAAAGCCATGTGTTTGCAAAGGCCAGGTTTGAACAGTAATCAGAACAATTATGTTCTACAGTCTAATAAATATTCACAGTCTAGTAAAAGGAGCTGAATAGATACATAAGAAAATTCCTGGAGTTAGTAATCTGTATTCCCGGAAGGTTAGCTATTGATCAAAAATTGCAGTGGAAATGTGTATCTCTATAAAGATTAAAAGCCCAAAAGTCACATGTTTATTGATTTAAAGCCAATAGTTTGGAAATTACTGAA
This sequence comes from Calypte anna, assembly GCF_003957555.1. Classification (NCBI taxonomy): domain Eukaryota; kingdom Metazoa; phylum Chordata; class Aves; order Apodiformes; family Trochilidae; genus Calypte; species Calypte anna. The sequence goes on from NC_044274.1 coordinate 14,703,829, forward strand.
AGAGCTAATTCTGTAGAAAACTATGTCAAAGGTAACTATCTGGTGGCAAACACACATTACAAATTTTGAGACTTCCAAATAGGTATAGGAGGACATATTTGCTAGGTACCACTGCAAACAGAAGCTTTACAAACTGATGCAACAGAGCATGGATAGGAGAAAGGCTGCTGTGTTTCAGAGAGACCAGATGACTCTCTCTGGCCCAGATGACTCTCTCTCCATTTCAGTACTTAGTGCAGCTGAGCAAAGACTGTTTCTTTGCATTTCAGTCTTTTCATTGTTTTAAAATGCATCCACAGAAGGCAGGAAGAGTAACTGTCTGTATTGTTCCTGATTGTAGAAGCCAGCCTGATGAAGAAAATCTTATTAAATCATTAGAATAACATTTAGAAGCTTAGCCACGACTCAGTCTCATCACAGTGATTTAAATAAACATAATTTTCCTGTTTCTTGCACTCCAGCAATCAGGAGCAGGTGCTGGTTCTCTGCAGGGACTCATAACCTCATTCCTTGCTGTGTTCTTTATTTCTATTGGAACAAGTATCTGCTTTAATACTGAAATAATTCGTACAAAGCTGGAGGCTGTTCTTTGAGTGTACAGAGTCTGAAGATTGTCTGTCTATTGCCTGATACTAATTATTTTCTCACTTGGTCTTGGCACTTTGCTGTGATAATGAATGTTTACCTTTAATTCCCTGCTGGCTATGATGGGGAAGAAATAGGCATGCAGACAAGATATCAGTAGCAAAGGAAATATATCAAATTAACTGCATTCCATAAGCAAATTAATTTCATTAGCATATTAAAATTACTGTGACTCAAATAGATGTAAGCCTGATGAATTTGGATCTGTTTTTTAAACCCTTTACTGCTTGACTGACTGGATATTTTGGTTCATGTCTTATATTACATGGCAGAAACTGGATTCAGACATGAAACCTGGAGACCTGGTGCTGGTGTCAGAAAGCATTACTCAGCCCAGTTTTACCAGCCAGTTCCCTGATTCTGATCTTTTCACTCAATTTTGCTTTGCTTCTTTGAAGAGAGAGTTCAGTTATGACAGATCTTCTTTTTCTCAGTCAACAGTATTGATGAAATAAGCCTAAATAAGAAAAAGAACATGCATTAATATTAAATAAATATAAAATAAATAAGAAGAGTAACATTCATCTTTAAGATACAAGTTAGTTTTTTCAAAGTAGGAAATACCACGCTCATCAGAGATTTTTGTCCTATTTGCCATCAATGTACTTCCCTAAATTACATCAGTTTATGTAGAACATCACTAATTTATAACTGCATTTTACAGATTGGATTATTATATTGAAACGGGAAATGTCAAAGTGGGAGTTGTAAGATATTATGCTCTGTGGCAATATTGTACTTGCAGTAATACCTAAGATGACTTAAATCCTCAATAAACAGACATGCTTCTTAGATCCCAGACTAAATTTATTTTATGCATAACAAAAAGCCCTATTTCTTATTCTTTTGTTAGACTCCAACTGTGGAAATGTACATTCTTTAAAGCTATAGAGAGAAAACTTCATATTTACTATGCTGCCACCTATTAATCTTTGAATCATTTTCACTGGCTGCAAAGCCAGAACCAGAATCCCTGGTAAAATCACAGCCTTGTCAAATGCAGGTGCTTTACTGAATTTTACTCCTTCTCCCTTGTTTTGTGGCAAAGAATTTTGCTTGCTAATGTAAAATATGCCAGGATAGAAAATTATCAGTGTTGTCCTCCAGAAATTCCATACAAGAAAGGCTTTGACAGGAGAGAAGCTCAAGCACTCCAGTTATAAAATGAAAGTTGTCCTGGACACCCCAGGCCATAGCGATCAGCTGAATGACTGCTCCAGTGTGATGTGATTGGTGGGGTTTGCCCTGCTGTATTTACATCTGCTGATAATCTACTGGGGTAAATATGCTGCATATTTGTCCCAAGGACTTGTCAAAAAGCAGATCATAGAACTGCCTAGAGCCCCAAATGGAGCAAAACATGGATTTGGAAACTGGACACAGCATAATCTTCTGAGAACAGTGCAGCCTCCTTAAGTTTTCCCAAACACAGGATGAAAAATGAAGGCAACTAAAACCAGTCTGATTTCAGGCATTTAGCAACACCCACATGGATTTAACTTGATACTTCTGTCTTGGAAACAGCACTGCTTCAGCTGTCTGGTAGAGGTGCTAGTGAAGCTGTTTTCTTCAACATTTGGTATGGACGAAACACAGTACTGATCTTTATATTATATATAGGTCAATGATAAAAAATAAACTATGGAAGAATTTGGTACAGCTGGCAGAAAACATGCATTAAAAAACTACAGTATGTGCTTTCAAATTGAAGAATTATTCATATGGAAAAATACATGCAAAGATGGTAGCTATATGAGTGCAGAGAGATCTCATAGCTTTTGAAAGAAAAATAGTAAAGAAGATTTGCTTTCTCTATCAAATTAAACATACCAATGGCACTAAGTAAAAATATACTGCTTGTAGTATCTCTTCATAAAATGAGTAATACAACACCTCACTTGGTAGATTTTGTATCTGAGTGCTTCATTTCAAATTAATTTTAGTTTGTCTATAAAATTAACATATAATCACTGGAGAAACAACAGTAAGGTGGTTTAACTCAACACCTGAGCAAAAGTCTATAAGCTAGTTTGAAACTGAAGAAACAGTGATGTAGTGTTTTCTCCCTTGATGTTTGTAATTTTTTCAGCTGAATTTATAAATCCACTCACAGCGGAGCTGTGGCTGGTCATTGCAGGACATTTTGTGAACAGGATGATGCTACCTGACCTGAGAAAATTTTGAGAAAGTTCTGGGTTCCAAGTAAAAACAGTAATTCAATAAGAGATACTGAATGCCTCCTCTGTGGTACACTGGACTGCATTTTTCCTGTTTTTCCATTTCTCTGTTGACTAAAATATTCCACCACAATGCTCCGTTCAAGTTGGGCAGTCATCTCTACATCTGAGTTGCTTCTGTTGGACTGAGTTCTCATGGTCTGTCTTCTGCTTCTGTGTCTGAAAAAATACCAAGAGGGATTTGGGGGAAAACAAGCAAACCAACCAGCTTATTTTCAGAAACTACTTGTGTTACTGTGTTTATGGGATTATTAATTAATATTTTCACATTAATTGCACCCAGTTGTGTAGCAGGTAGTCAGATTAGAAAGCTTAAAATAAACACTCAAGCACTGAAATTTCAAGTACTGAAAAAATTTACTGGCATTTATTCCCTGAATAAATGAAAAAAAAAAATTCTGAAAAAAACCTGAAAAATATTCTCTTTCTTTGGTACATTGGAGCCACAACCAGAAAAATTCATCCTAAACCATGATGACACTAACTTCAGAAAGTGTTGAAGGTATTTTCGGTACATTTTTTAAAAATATTGTGGTCTAGAGGACATTAGATTGTAAAACTGACAGATGTCTCTGGTTTGAAATGCATTGTAAAATAAATGCAGTTAAGTGTTATGTCTGATGCAAGAAATCCTTTATTTTCTCTCTTTTGATTTTTTAAAATTCTTTAAAATTCTTTTAATTTTTTTTTTATATATATACCAGTAATGACTTAAATGACTTATACACTCATATTGACTGCACTTAACAGGAGATATGCAAAGAGTGGTGACAGTGGTCGAATAGTATTTCCAGTGAGGGTTATAAAGAGAAAAAAAGTCCAATAAAACCGAATCAGTAGAATTGCTTTAACAGGGATGCAGACATATTTCTACTGGAACAGATGTTTGCGGATAAAGACAGGTGGCTAAAAATACTCCTCAGACTCATAGAGGGAAGACAGTGATTAGAAATATTAGTTAGAGAGGTCAAAGTGTAGACATATTATATGTATTTATTGGAACAACCTTCTCATTTAATCTTGGTTTAAGTGGGCAAAGGAAAACTTATCTTTTTCTAGGAGTCTTGGGTTGGCTAAATATGAGCTCACTTAGTTTAACCTAACTAGAGGATAAAAGTAGTCTATTAGGTATAGGTTCGCCACCCATTCAGACAGATTGAGGTTTTCTCAATTCACCTTGTGAAGCACTTGAAAACAGGCCAGTTTCCATCTGGAAGCAGCATCACTACGTCAGCGTGGCACAACACTGAGGCAATAAGCTCTGCTGAGAATCTGGATAGTGGGAGAAGGGGGAGAAGTTAAGCTAAACTCTCTTAAACTTTAATTAAAGTACTTCAATCAGTCTGAACCTTACCTGTGCACATGGTGATGACAGAGCTGTCAGCAGCTCTACTAGTTGCAGCCCAGATGCTGGTTAGACTTTATCTCTACAGTCTCTGCTTTCATCCTTTCCCTTCTAATTCTTACCTTTTTCATGACTTGTCTCTACCTCCTACATTGTTATCTGTTCCTTTTTAGAAAAGCTTGTATTTCAAAGATTCTTTCGTATGTTAACTTTAATTTATTGACACTGAAAGCTATTTGTAACTGCTCATTCATGGTCTGATTCCTGTTCCCATTATCTCTGTGTATTCAAATATAGTGAAAATTATTTTCCTTAGTTTTGCACAGCCCTAGGAGTGGAATGACACTGAATTAACAAAAAAACATCTATTCAGTTATACTTGAAGCATTTTCCCAATATTCTGATAAACAATGAGACAGTACAAGATGAATTTTCCCATGGAAATCTGGTTGCTGTTGGGTTAATTTTTGTGGATCCCTAATCAATGTTTATAAGAGGGAGTTACATCTGGTCTTGAAGAAAACATGTTATTTCCTAAAGGAAAAAATATTTCAGGGTAGTTTAAGGTGACAAGCATAATTTTCTCTTCAGCTCTAGAGGTGGTAACCTAGTCCTACATTTTTTTATGTATTTGCTATGGATTTGCTATGATTCAATACTGGGTTTTGGGTTTGTTGTTTGTTTTTCTTGAAGGTGGGTGGAGTGTTTCATGAATGTTGTGTTTAATAACCCTCTTTAGTGACAAATGATGGTAAATTTGGACAACACTAGATAATCGATGCTCCACTGGAAAGCACTGTCTTTCAAAATACTTTCAATGGCCTCTACAAAACCGTAGGAGAAATGCTTGTGTGGCACCATTGGGGTGTTATTCCCTATGGTTCTCATGCAAGTAGACACAGGCTGGAGCTCTACTTAGCCTGGGAAGATGCCAAATGGGTAAAGCTACTGTTTCACCTCCTCCACAGATGTTCTCTGAGTGATTCATCTGGCACCAGAACTGCATCTACAGTCTTTTACATCCATCTATATAATTCAGAAACAATGGGCATGTTGAAAAAGAATTTTAATCTTTTCTTCTAAAAATATAGGGATATATACATATCATGTAGTTAAATGTTAATAACATAGCCCTTTGTATTGTGTTTATTACTTCTGTGCTGTTTCAGAGTACAACAGTATCTTTTTAAGTGGAGTATAAAGACTGGTTGATTACATTGCATTCTTCAGCAAAAAGGCATGTATTTAAAAATATTCTTACATTTCTTAACTTACTTCATTGTAGCTTTGTTATATCTTAGATGTTATTTCAAGACAGAAAACTGTCTGGAACACAGTCTCTTCAGTGCTAATATACTAAAGAACAGAATCAGAACAGAATACTTGAGCAGAAGTACAATTTTTAGGGGAACGACACCATCAAAACCCTACACATTTTCTTTCTAAAAAGACGGTGATAAGGAAATAGAGATTTACCCTTTATAACAACTGATCAGATTTTTAAGGGGATATCCTTTTAACTATTAGTGGTTTTGTTAATTGTTAGGATGAGACCTAATCCAAGTAGTAAGAGGCACGTTAATAACAGATAATTCTCTTTTCAAAAGGACTGACCTCTTTATCTGCAAAGGGGGCTTAATCCTCTGTATGCAGAGGAGAGATTTGGACTAGAGGAGCCCCCATAATAGGAAATCCCATACCCAACAACTAAATAGTAAAACATGTCACAATGCTAATTTTATGGTAAAATACTTTAATGACCAGAGATTAATTCTGAGGAACTTAAAATGGGGCTGAGAGTCTCTCTCCAGCTGACAGTGACAGAGTCATCCCTCCAGCATTCCCCAGTCCTGTCCATAGGAAAGTTCCCATTGCAGAGGGTGCTGAAGAAGGATGTCAGTAACTGTTTCTGTAGTTTACATGGTGGGTGCACTTTTACAGACAGGTGTCTCATTATCCAGCTGAAAATAATATCTGTATAGAGAACAAAGGAACATCTTTTTAATTGGCCAATGTCCTCTAGAGTAAAGATTAAATACAGCATTTCCACTCCAAATCAGGAATTATTTTAATCTACTGCTCAAAATTCATTGCAGACAGATGAATTTGTTTTCAAAACATAAGTCCAAAAAGATGTGTAACTTTGAACTATAGCATTTCAGGTTTGGAATATAGCTGAGAAAACAAATAATATGACTGAAGAGGAAAAGAGAATGGAGAAAAGAAAAGTCTGTATATTAGTGGTGCTTTTGCAGGCTTTTTAGTGTGGAATCCTAAAAAGCTAGAGAATCAAGAACTAAATCTTACATGATAAATAACTGGCATCAAATGCCCTTTTAATAAGTATGGATTAACATTTTTTTAAATACTGTGTGTGAAAAATAATACCCAAGATATTTGCTTAATCTATCACATCACCCATAACCTAAATGATAAATAATTTTTATCTAGAGAAACACCACCTGTATTAATCCACTACAAAATGAGAAATCAGAAAAAAAAAAACAAAAACAAAAAAACAAACAAAACAAAAAACAAAAGGAGATACACTGTGATAACATCTCAGAAATGTTTATTGTAGAACCATAGCAAGATAAGGAAAAATTCCAAATTCTAATCTGAGCTGAAAGGCATAAACTTCTAGCAGATTTTCCATGAAAAATAGGGGGAAGAGTACATAAAGATATCATTTGCAGAAAAAATGCTGAAAATTATTATTTTACAGAGTAAATGGAAATGAGTGTCAGCTATATGACCCAAAGTCAAATGATCTAAGCAAATCATCATGATAGCAGTGTTTATAACAGCTAGAGATTGAAAGTTCACGTATTTATTGTGATTATTGGTGATGTTTGGTACACCGATGAAGAGAAATTTTGTATTTCTCTGTCCAATACAAAGACAATTAAGGTGAGTGTTCATATCAGTGTCATGTAGGAAAGTTAGCTGATTTATTAAATTATTATTATTTTCTTGCAAAATGGATCATGTAATTTTTCTATGGTCCCTTTCATACCCAATGTCTTTATTTTTTCTGTCTCAATTTTTAAAACTGCTTAGTTTGAATCATAAAATCATTGAATGCTAGGGTTGGGAGGGACCTTAACAATTATCTAGACCCAGCCCTCATACAGGGACTCATCACACTAGACCAGGTTCATCACAGCCTCAGTCAGCCTGGCCGTTGTCCCTTGTCCTCTCACAACACACCTGTGCAAAAAGTCCTGTCCCAGCTTTTTTGTAGGCATCCTTCAGGTGTTGGAAAGCTGCTGTAAGGTCACCTGAAGAGGGCCTACAAGAAATCTGAGGTAGTATGGTAGTTTCTCGGTAGTACGATGGTTCAAATGCTGAGAGAGTTGCAATGATAAATTTGTAGATTGTATTTGTTTTGTATTATTCTTTGAGAGAATATCCCAGTGTCAAAAATAGCTTAGTGCAGTCACATGGTGAAATCTGTGTGGCACTCCCCAGCAAGGATTGCATTAGTTATTAGCCATTCAAACTAAAGTTTAAAAACAAGCAAGAACAAATCAACACATTCCACATGATTTTCCAGCTGTAAAGTAGCCAAATATTTTAAGTGATGACAATGACTGAGCTAGAGCTGTAATTTTGTCTTGCAAGTGCATCCCACACACCCCATCACTGGCAAAGATAAAGGTTCAATGAAATTTTTTAGTTTAATCAATTTCCACACACATCTGCCTGTGAATAGAATACAAACCACCATGTGACTTTGAAGAAGACTGAGCACACAAGATTTCCTGGTTTCTCCTTAACAAAATAGCTGTAGTGGCTTGTTAAATACCCTTGCAAGCTACATGGCAAACTCTGCAGGGTCAGGACATGAGCACTGCAGTGATGTTGCTCTTGGCATTAATGTTCTGCCTTGGAATGGCACTGGCTAGTGCAGTAATCCCTGGGCATGTTAGCATATTGTCTGTGGGGTAGGATAAGCAAAGACAGTTCCCAGAAGAGAAAAGGGGCCATATGTTTGGGTCAGGAAGAGATCTTAGGCATACAGACATAAGCTGGTCAGTGTTTTGTTCAGAGTAAATTTGCTGGTGTGAGTGAATTCTAAGAATGTGAAGGTGTGTATCTCTTCCCAAAGGATCCTACCCAATAAAGTTTCCAAGGAGCAGCCTCACACCATGAGGCTGAGTAATGCAACCAACATACATCCATGCAATTCAGTGCTAAATGCCGCAGCTGATACCTTTTTCCATGTAACATCACCTCTTTGTCTCTTCTGGGCCTGTGTGCTAGCTCTGCAGTCAAAGGCATTATTTAATGTGTAGTTCTCTTGTTTAAGCTGTCTGAGAGGACATGAGAACTGGGTGGCAGGCCACTAGTGCAGTTGTGTTAAAGCACAAAAAACTGGACTTGCATAACCTCTGGGTTGTAGCATAAGGAAAGATGGTAGCTTTGGGGGTTCAAAATCTGCCCGGATGAATTTGAAGAGTTGAATAGTGTGGTAGAGGGAGAAAATCTCACGGTATCCATGCAGCCTAAGCAGCAGTCCTTATGGTGAGCTGTTGCCAGAGGTTACTACTCACCTTAAGGTGAGCTTATCAGAAACCTTTCCAGACTTTATATGGCTGAGAACAAAAAGGGCTTCTGGCTCCAGTGTAGACAAGCAAGGCTCAGAGTTTGATATCACCTGTGACTGTCCAATATAGATATATCCAGAGTGGGTTGTGCAGCAGAATTATTATGGGTGTTGAAAAAGGGGAAAGGGCTCTTTACTCTCGTCTGTGTAGAAGTCCCTCGAACAAGATAAGTCTTTTCTCAAGTAGTATTGTAATATATCTGAGTTTCAAAGCATCTTCTTCCCTGGAACACCTTGAAGTTTTCATTTAATTACTGTAGGGCACTGTGTTTTTGTCAGAACAGTAACTTTTGCCAAGATGCCTCATATTTGGTATTTTCACAGATAGCCCCATCAGTTTGGCAATTCAGCTTACATAGTAGTGGAGTGAGTTAAATGCTTCCAAGAAACACTGGCTCTGCAGCTCAAGCACTGAATGTGTTTGCATGCACAGAGTCTTACTGACATGCCTCAACTCCCAACAAGTGTTGGAAATCTCAGACAGAGCCATGGTAACCCTGTTTTCAGTGAGGTGGAGTGGTGACTGATGAGCATGCCTGATGCCTTAGTCTTCATATATGCTGGCTGTTTTCTGTTTATCTTGATGTAATTAACTGAACAGTCCCCATATCAGTTCATTTAGTGTCATGAGAATTGGTATCTTCCCTTTGTATCTGTTGCAGCTGTCCTTTCTTATTTGATTCCAGTGCACACACTGTAGTCAACTGTAGTTCTTCCAGTGACTTATATGCTGAAAAATGCTATAACCACATGAAAACTCAGAATTGACCTAGGGAAAGCACACAGATTCATTTAGATACATGGGTGGTAAATAATACTTAACACAGACCAAAAGACCATGGAAAGCCAAAAGGCCTCTCTAACAGTGGAAGTGAATGGGAGCAAGCTGAACTGTTCATTTTCATTAAGAATAAATGACCTGACACATGGAGATACTTCAAGCTATAAATTATTCTGAGGAGTTTGTAGTGAGGCAGATGATGTTCACAAGAGTTTGCAGCATAGCTCCCGTGAAATAAACTTGGATTAGAATTTATTAAAACCCTCTTTTTATCTATTAGATGCTTAATACTTTCCCTCTTCATTGTCCATAGGAAATAACATATATTCCAGTGCCTCATGCACCACCTAAGATAAAAATGCAAAATTTTATAATCAGTTCTTGTTTTCTGAAAAGTTAATTTGTACTTTCATGTAGCAACCAGCATTTGTTTAGAAACTGAGCACTAGCAGGTGATATATCTGCTCAAAAAGACATAACAGTCCCCCTGCAACGATTCAAACCTGCTTAGAGATTCACATTGTGTGCAGCACAGCCTACTGCAGTGTGAAACCTCATTACAAACTATAGAGGGCAGGTGAGGATTGTAAAGCTGTAGATGTTTTTGTACAATTACTTTTCAAGTGCCTGAAACAAGGTCTTATATGGGCCTAAGCCAGATATTCTTTTCAGTCACTGACTTGCACAGCCTCCCTCCCTATTATGAAGGATGATTTTTTAATTTTCAAATGCATTAAGGAGTTCATAAGTCAAGATAAGAAACAGGAAACATGGGTGAAATTTGCTTTGTAGATGGAGTTTAGAATCAAATATTAACAAAAATTATGTAAAAGAAAGGCTATTGCTTATGTTTCTTCTGTTCTTTTGTTTTTCTATCAGCAGAGTTGAACTTGTGTCAACACTTCTCAAAGTCTTAATAATTCACCCATTGACTCCCGGTTGGTGTATGACACATATTTTCTCTTGGTCTTACCACAGTGTATTGTGTTTTCTGGCACTGCTTTCATATTTAAGGACTGCAAGATGCAGAGCTCTACTGATAAATGCAATTAGAGTGCTGAGTGGGAAAACAGCAGTGTATATATTCACTCTACTCTTTCCAAATGCCTAATGACAGTTATTTTGGAATAATTACAAACATTGTGTTCAGAGGAAGAGTGAAATCAGAACAGTTATTCAGGTCTCATATAAGCATTCAGAAACATAACATTTAATTCAGTAAATAACTTCTTTCCAGTACAGAGTTTTAAGAAAAAGAAAACACAGATGTTTAGATCTTTTGGGGAACACAGAAACTCTGATACATAAACAAGTAAGTGCAGTGGGTGGAAAAAAATCCCAAAAGCAGAGTAAAAAAGAAGTTAAAATTATACAAAGGGATTTTTAGTTTGTAACAGAGGGAAGGTGGTAACAGTGTAGGAATGTAGGCTTATCCATTTTCTTCTGCTGTATAATGTCTTTTTAACAAAGACTATAGCCAGGAAAACCTGCCTGGTTTAGATTTTAAAAAAAAAAACTGTAACATCCTAAAATGTTTGAGGAAGCTTATGAAAGTCTATAACCAGGTAAAGTGAGAGGTTTTCATCTTTTTAGTTATTTTTACTAAAAATTAGATTTGGAAAGTAAATCCTCTATGCTTTCTCCTTAACATCCTCTAAAGGGAGAAGGAGAGGAAATAATACTGAAATATTTTATTTTCATTGTACCTAACCTTTGTTTCAAGACTTGTCAGATATATAAGTAAAATAGAACATTGACCCAGGTAGATGGTCCTATAAAACATCTTCCCTTTCTTAATTTTCTTATTACTTCTCAAGACTGTGAGCATCAGGTAAGAACCCCTTTTTTTGGGAATAAAAATATTAAATTAATTGCTGTTTCACAAAGAATGGCAGGACTTATTTTCACAGATACAGTCTAACCTTGCTAAGGTTTCTATGCAAAGGACAGCATTTTCATATCAGATGTGTGCCCATTTGATGACTGATACAGCCAAGGTGTAAATAAATTATTAGCTTCATTTTCTAGAGACTGGCCAATTCATTTCCAGACATGCACACATAATCATATATTTATTGCAGGTGGTAAATTCCAATGAGTGAATTCTCAGAATGACAAGGGGATGTGTATGGTCTTTAGAAGAGATGAGAACAAAGCTGTTTTCTTTCCCATAGTTTTCTTCTCATTACTGAAGCTCAGACACTAAGCTCATGTATGTATCCATTCCAGACTTAATACATATACAGAAAGTCCTAGTGCTTTGAGAAGGGACATTTGGCAGGTACTAATATGTTAATCAGTTGAGAATTGGATTAGCCGAGTGGGTCCCTAGAGCTTGTGCATTATTGAGAACAGAAAGTCAATTGCCATCTTGCTTAATTTGCTTCTGGAAGAATTTCATAACCAATACCATGAAGTTTTATTCTATTTTTCTCTCAGTGAACTGATCAGTTCTCCAGGGTGAAGGCACAGGATTACTGCTAATTTATGGACCCAAGAATACTGGATTTTTTAATTAAAGTTACTGTACTTACAAGCAAGTCTTAAAAAACCCCTTCCATTTTTAGTCTTCCCCCAAGAATTTCAAATAATAGCCATATTCAAGTTTGGCTTTTGTGTTTAATTCTTTATAGTCTTGAGTGCAAACAAAATTCTGAATAATTCAAGCTAGATCATCCAGAGTTCTTTCTGAGACTATAGCATCTGTAAAATAATCTAAAATTACAATTTTTCTGGCTTAAAGTTATATTAGAATTTTATTGGGCTATTTCTGAAGAATTATGAAGACAGCTTAATTTTGTCTGAACAGCCAGGAATAGAAGACTAGAATGTTATGGCTCTTCACCAGTGTCTACTTCTGTTTTTCAAGTTTGAGTGAAAAATATCCAGGGTTCTGAACACAGGAAGCAGCTTATCCAGAATTTTTCTTTTCTTTCCTTTCAATTTACAGTTTATAAGCATTATCTTCCCCCTAACACTATCTTTCTCTATTTTCTTTCCTTTTTAATGGTAAATGATCACAAAGAGAGATTTGGGAGGCCTTGCTGGGTGGTGCATGTGCTATATGTCACGGATAGACTCTGATGGTAGGTTCCACCCCACAGCTACCCAACTAGCATTTTTCTTAGGGAAAAAGAGTTTCCTTCTTCAGAGCATATTCTCTACATCTACAGACAAAGAGAGCAGCAAGCTCTAAGCATAGATGTAATTCATAGGCACAGTCTGGGAAATCAGCTTCAGACTCATATTTCTGTGATATTATAGTGAATATTGTACAATTTAGCTCAGATCCAGAGTCTTACTTGATCTGAGTGTTTTTCTGTCTTGTCTAAGAGCAAGAATGAAAAGCAGAAGAGTAGTCTTAGCTTCTTTACAATAGACCATTAATTCAGTTTATCTCATTTTAAGGGATTATGATAGCAATACTACCACCTCTCTCTGAAAAATGGCTTAAAAAGTCACAGGGAAACACCTTTGTTTAATCTATTTTTTAATCTATTTCAGTGGTGTTCCTGATTGTAATTAAATGAATGTAAGCATTGAACTTGACAATAATTGTAGGTGCTATAATTATTTTCATACCTTGGAACCACTTAACGTAGTTTTTGTGTGAATAATTAGACAAGTACTTCTTGCTTTTATTTTTCTCCAGAAAGATTAGTTTATCCCTACTAGAGACACAATTATGACAATCCAGTTGAAAATTTCCTTAGGAAGCACCAAGAAGTAGTGTAGAGTTTACCATACACTACTTTCTGTACTCAAGATTTTTACTATTGTAGGCAGCATTATCTTAATTTTCCATTTCTTGATAAGCAATGTAGTATTTGTTTTTGTAGCTTTCTGAATCACTTCAGGATTTTAAAAGTCCCCAGTGTTACTGCATATGTGCATGGATCTGCTCTTCTTCACCCGGAAGCAAAGGAGAACTTTGAAATCCCTGAGGTTGCCTCTGTGTGGAAAACAGACTAGAATCAACCCTCGAGGTTATCAAGATTGCTGTTGGGGAGTGGAGCAAAACAATACCTTGTTTAGCGTTAGCTTTTAGCTGACTAGCTAAGAGATGAGTCAAAGTAAACTTTCAAATACTTCAGCCCTCCCCTTAATGTATCTGCTACAGCAAACTAGTGAGAAGAAAAGTAAAAACTTTCCTTGTTACCCAGACCATTGAAAACTGCTTGTCTTTCTGATAGACAAGTGTTAGCAAGTCTTTCAACCTCAGAGATGAAGAGAAGGCCAAGATGAGGATGAAGATGAGGAGCTACTGCTGAAGGCATAGAACTGTTCTTTCCTTCCCATGAAGGAGCACTTCAATGCATCTGAACTCTTTTAATCTCCTTCCCTGTATTTTGAGGTATTAAAGGAAAACCACAAAATGTCTAGGTAATTATGATAAAGCCAGATTATGCTGGCTAGTGCCCATGAACAAAAGCACTGATGTAGAATTTATTGTTGTAAATCATGCTTTGATACTTCAATCCAACAAAAACTTGGTTTGAATTAGCAGTGTTTATCTAAAAAGCAATGAAACATGATGTTTGCATCTAAGATAAGAAGGGTATCATGTTTAAATGTTTATATAATTTTTTATGGACAGTGGAGTGGCAAAAGTTGCCAACCTAATAAAGCTTTTATAAATGAAATAATGTAGAACTCTCTTCTAGGAAGTGCTTAATTCAACTGAGTAGAAGAATTCCTAATTCATGAAGAAGCCTCAAAGCTCCCATGGTATATTAAGTAAAACTGACATTCATACACAAAAAAAACCAAAACAAAAAACCCCACAAAAGCGGGGAAAGTTAGAACTGTACAGACAAGTACCAGCAGGGAACTGAATTGTACCAGACATGTTTTGAGGGCTTAGAATTATTTCTCTATAACATCTGACTGACAAACTGAACTCCCAGAATGAGGCTCCTCTTCTAGGGAGAGAAGACCTGATGAGTATCATTCTTCAGGGTTGGCCAGCCCCATCATTGCTTAGTTCCTGGTAGATTAGTTCCCAATACCACAGGAACACAGAAAATTGGCATGTCAGAAGGGAAAGGCTCTCTGTGTCTCCTCCTTGTGTATCTTAATTAGAAAGGATCAATTCTGCTGACAGTAATCAGCATCTTTCTTCACAAGAGGTGGCAGTGGGACTGCATGGGTGCGAAGCTTTGGGCAATGAACAGAACCTCTGAGCAGTATGATGCTCCCTGTCACTAGCTCAGTGATCCCTTTAAACAAGAAACTGTTTTACAGAGTATGCATTTGTTTTATCCTATTGTTTATAAAAGCTGTGTTTATAAGCCAGTCCTTCCTGTTCGGCCTCCTCAAATCAAGCTTGAGTTCATAACTTTGCAGCAAAAAGGTAAATGTGCTGACATGATAACACCATTAACAGTTTTCTCCTCCAAATGAACTATTATAAAAGAGGAACTAATTTTTAAAGTATCAAAAGGAGGTTTGTTAGGCATGGACACATGGTCTAAATGACAGAGATAGGCCCTGTCTGACCACCTTCTTTTTTTTCAGTCTACTTTTTTACTTGTAGCTGAGAACAAGGGTGAGCAAGGGTTCTTGTCACCATAGACTTCATCTCTTAAGCAATTTGGATTACAAGCAGAAATTATATAGTACCTGTCTGGTAAAAAGGGCATTTTGTGTTGTGTTCTGCCCCTATTCTCAAACATGTATCTTGGAGCTTTGTGCCATATCTTCAGAGAAATCACAAAATCTAAGATATTTAAGATATTTAAAACCACTTTGCAGTGTCATTGAGATGTCTCAGGTGATACGAAAGAAGGCTGGGCAGGGCAAGGGGAGGGTTTTCAGTGATGAAAATGGAGAGCAGCCATTTTACTTTGGATCTTAAAAGTGAAGTTAAAAGACATGGAAATTAGAAATTACTTCTCATGTTTATCTTCAAAATGGGGAAGTAGAAAGAGGTAGAATCAGATTTTCAGAGGTGCAAAAAATAGCTAGGTCTCCAAACATCAAAGATAGAAAATGGAACTTGAAATTTAAATTCTCTGTTTCAGAAAACCTCTCTCTAAATATTTTCCCTGATTGTGTAAGGCCATGAAAAATCAAGATTAGAACTCTTGGAAACTGTCATTAGAATAGCTTCCTTTGTCAGCACCTTAATTACAGACAATCTAGAAAAAAAATTCTGCTGTGCTGCAATAATTTCAAGCAGAGAGGAGAGGACATGTGACACCAAACTGCTAGGAATAGGCTATGTTGCTCTTTTATGACTGGCAGGATTCTTTCTGGGAAAACATCTTTGCAGAGATTTTTTGCCATTCTTATGTGCTTCACATGCCAAAACCTATTATGTCTTTGCACCCTTTACTGACCCCCAAGGAACTAAAACTAAAACTTTTTAAATGTCCTGGACAAATAATTATTTATTATTTTTTAAAAAAAGAACAACCTCCAAGTGATTTTAAATCCCAAAAGGACTTTCACAGGCACCAGTCTCTGAGTTTGTGTGTTTCAGAAACTCCAGAAAGGAACTGTACCATTTAACTCACAAAAAATCTCATAAAGCACAGAGATACCCACAAAAAAACCTAGGATATATCCTACAATCCTATTTCAGGAGCAGATTTTTATTCAGGATCCCAGGTTTTATCTTAGTATGGTCTGAACAATGCTGATATTTTAGCTTTACTGATTTACTGATTTAGATTTATTTTCGGTATCTTTCCTGTTAAATTTTTAGTTGTTGTTTTTTGTTTTTTGTTTTTTTTTTTCTTGTTTGTTTTTTTGGGTTTGTTGTTGGGTTTTTTTTCAGCCATGAGATAATGGCAGTCCCTGCTGTGTCAAGCCTACAATCAGTTATAAAAAGAATGAGAAGGAAAATACTCTGGTAAGCAGAGCACTTGGAATTTTTGCTTTGGACCCTCAGAACACACTCTAAAAACACAAGGACAGATTAAAAATAGGTGTTGAGAGAATAAAGTCCTACCCAGCCCTGGACAGAAATCTGAGCCTATAGCTGAGCCTCACACTTGTAATCAGAGATTCAGTAAATTTTGGCTCTGACAATTGTGGCTCCAGGTTAAGGGAGTTCCAGGTTAAGGGAGGGCTGCTGATCACTGGAGGGTTACTGCTGCCTCCAGTGGTGTTCCCCCTATAGCCTTAGATGCACAGACATATTGAGACACATCTGCAGAAATGATTGAAGGGGATTGTCAATAACAGGTTAAGGAAGATCTTGTCAGCTGCTTATAGCTGTACAAGTAAAGCTGTACAGTAAAGCTGTACAAGCTTTACTCTGAGACGATCCAACTAACCATAGCTCCTGTGGCACCTGAAAAAGGTAAAGTGTTTTCTCAAATAGCTAAGCTACAAAGAAACCAAAGAGCTACAGACCAAGGTTAACAACTCAGTTGCAACCAAATATGATTTATGGACTAATAACAGGCATCTCTGTCTTTTGCTCTGATACATTGACATTTCTGTACCTGTAATTAGCCTGCAGCTGTTAGGATGCTGCTGTTTATTTCATCAGTGAAGCACCAGCTTTTGAATCTCACAGCTCCTTGTGGAAAGAAAAGCAGACCTGTGAGGAAATATAGAAATCTCCCAGCACTCTGAGTGTGAGCAACTGGTGCTTATCCAGGCTAGTTTAGAGAAGCTGACACTGATTTAGATGGGGGTTGGGAGGTGGGAGTGATGTGAGCCCCAGATCTGACTCGTTGCTGAAGAATTTTTGGAACTTCGTGAAGTTACTGATGATAGAAGCGTGCTCATGGTTGGACAGTTCCGATATAGAAACAAACCACTCTTAAATCTGCAGGGAGTGACAGACATTATTTTCTTTAGCCATGTTGGGCTTTCATGAGCAGATGTAGAATAACACAAAGATAGCTGTGGAGCATTTTACAGTTGAAAAAGTGGTAAGTTTGTGGTTATAGATAAAACTTCTGTCCTCTAAAGTCCTAAGAGAGAGGCTTGAGGATTTATATTGCTCTGTTTGTATTAAGTGGGTGCACTAAGGCCTGGAGTTGCTCCATTTATGATGATCACTGGAGAGTTAGTGCTGCCTTCTGTGGTGTTCCCCCCATAGCCTGAGATGGATGGACAAATCAGGATATGTCTGCAGAAGTCATTGAAGGGGACTGTCAAACCAGACTGCCTGTTGCCTACTTGTGCATAACCTTTGAATCAGTTGATGTGCTGTCTGGAAGCCTTGTGCCCATGCACTTTCTCTGAGTACAATCAGACAAATTCAGTAGGAGGGAAATTAAATTCAGAGAGTAGGGTGAGGCCTTTCATGTTCAGTTCTAAAAATGTTAAGTTGGCAAGCTTCTGTCTGGATTCTATTAGTATATAATTATTTCAGGAAGCAATCTCAAAGAGAAATCATACAGATAATTCCCTGGTGTTAATTGCCTTCGGTGGGTTAAGATAATGTCAGGCTCAGGGTCAGGCTGTACCCCAGAGTACATTCCCAGTGGTTTTGTCCTACACACCTGTTCATTTCCAGGTTGTGTCCTGAATGGAAGCTGGCAAGGAACTGAAAACTAGGTACATGGTTTTGCAGTACAGTCTTTAGTGTCTTTGAAAGGCATTCTGCCAGCACTTTATCCAAAATCTTTCAGGGATAAAACTTAATGTGGAAATTCTACTAATGTTCTGAGACTACTTGTATCTGTCCAATCAGGCTGATCTGATAACTTGGCAAGCAGCTCAATTCAAAAGTTCAGTGCATGTTAATGCTTGGTTTTTTTCATTGAGGTTTCATTAGTGAGTGAAAGAATATCTTATATAATATTTGTTACGCTGTATCCTTTCTATTTGTGCATTTCAAAGCGTTAACAGTAAAAGTTAGTGTTTTGTAGTTAATACTGGAAAAGCAGTAATGTGTGAGATATGGTAAGTGATAACTTGGGGACTTTTTATAATGAAGTTGACAAATCAAACTGTGGAAAAATAAGTTTGGAACTTCTCCCAGTCCCTAATCTTTGGAAATTAAAAGGGATTGTTATGTTCTGAAGAAAGGTAAATCAAATATCAAATAGTTACAGAGATTTTCAGTGCAGATTTCTTTGATTTGTTATGTTGTTATTCAGACTTTGTGTTCAGAAGCAGTAAAACTCTCTTTTGCGCTTTAGTGAGTCCTAGTATACAAGGGAGTCGATAAGGAACAGGAGAATCAGTTAATTTACTTTAAAACTTAAAAATATTATTCTTCAATAACAACTGAAGAGAAGAAACAGCACTGCCAGTGCTGATAGTACACTGCATTTTGCAAGAAGTGTTTAGAGTACCAGTTTGGCAGAGAGTTCTACTATATATATAGACACTGACTGGTTAGTCAGCTTTGACTAATGCACTCTGAACTAAAGACATATTTTAGTAGGGATTTTTCTTAGTACACATCTATAGTCAGGTGATCATAAGAGAATCTATGTTTGTTTGCTTGCATGTTTCCAGCTCTTGTTGTTACAAAACAGAGATCAAACTATGTGTAATCCAAAGGTTCAAAATAAAAGCTCATAATATGACTGTCCTTAAATTTATTAGTCAGTCCATAAATGTACTACTGGTTTTTTACATTAAATGATTTTATGAATACTTGTAGTTAAGTATGTCTTATGAGTTTGATAGAAATCTTGCTGATACGCATAGGTTCTACTCCTTAGAAGATGTTGTCTGTTACACATGACTTAAACTACAATTAACACTGAACACAGATGTTCCCATGTGTATATCTGGTTTCAGCTCCCAAAAGAGGAAACTAGAGCACTGAATTGCCAAGGCCTCCCACCTTTCTCCATTGCTGTTCCATGTCCCTTAATTTTTCTGCAAGGCAATGAGGAACAGAGGAAACTCCAAGGTGGCCATTACCTCCTGCAGCAGGACTGTGCCAGTTCCCCAGGAACATTTGTCACCCCTCCCTGAACAATGTGGAAAGACAGCCCTGCTGCCTCCATCTGCCTTGTAGTTCCAACACAAGAGAGAGCTCTGCTCAACATCAGCAGAAGTATAGACTGTGAGAAGCAAAACATTGGGTCCCCAGGTCACTCCAGTCTACGTATTACATCAACACAACATAAAGTCCAGATAAATTTTTTCCCATCTCTCTTCTCTAATTGGCACTTCCAAGCTAGCAGAAGATTTTTTGTTTCTAAATACCAGGGAGACTGCTTAAGGGGCAGACGTTTTCTTAGCTGCAGCTGCCACAATGTGGCTTTCAGTGCTTTCTGGGGTTAAGGGGTTGCAGTAGGAATGAGCAAGCACTGAAACCTATGGTGAAATTATGGTAAGGAGTCTTACCTATGGTAAATAAATGCTCTTACGTAAAGAGCATTACGTAAAGGACTTAACTTGTCCTTTGATAGTGCTTTGTACCTTCAGCCCTTGCACAACTTTGATAAGTTTCAATACTGTTTATACAGCATACCACCAAGTCAGCAAAGACTTTATTACATCAAGATTGTACTGCTCCATTCTGGAAACCTTTCTATCTTTTTGAAGGCACAGACATTTAATTCTGATGAGGCTGTGCAAAGCTTCTGACAAATGTTGCTGTTAGACTCAGCAATGAAGAATAACCCAAAATTTGTTTCAAATTACATCACTATCAAACCTCTATTTAATAAAGAGATGAAATCTTTCCACAGAGTCACCTCAATATAATGCTTTCTTATCAGAAAATGTATCTGATTAAAATTCTCCTAGAATAAGTCTATTATAGGATATTTTGCTCGTCATAATGAACTTGAGGCATTTCAGAAAAAAGCATTAAATTCATCCCACGTGGCACAAATAAACAGTCAACTGGTGGTGGCAATATTGCTGTTCACAGACATTAACCTTGTGAAATAAATGAGGAAACGTAAAGCAAGTGAGTTCAAAAGAGCCTAGATTATTTAGGTGACTGGATAAAGTGTAAACATTATGTCATGTATTCTGGGAGTTAGATGAGATGAGGTGAATCAAATAGTGGTCAGAAAAGGGAGATAGAGGTTATTTTAAGAAAAAAATGTGAAACTTTCCTTTCCATAAAACCAAGCAAAAAAGGATATGGCTTAAATTAGCTGAGATTTGTGGCTGCAGTGTTTTTTTTTGTTTTGAGTTCATATGTAATGCTAAGGAACATTCCTGATCACCAAAGTGTATTTCTATGTCCATAACTGTGCAGGAGATCTTATCATTCTTACTCAGTGGGTGTGAAGACTGAATACATACTCAACTTGACAGTTCTTGAAAGAAAGTCAGCCAGAAACATCAACAGTCACCAACAAGTGGGAGTGACTCTAAAATCACCTTAGAGGAAAAATGTGGGCAGTAATATCCCCATTTTTTGATAAAGTAATTTTATCTAGATGATCATAAACCATGTTGTTTTCTTGCAATACTCTCACTAGAATATACCTACTTACCTGACACTGACTCTCTTGGTATACTTAGACCATAAACTGTGCTGGGCAAGGACTGCCTGCTCAGGAGATATCATGGGCCCAGCACGCCCCATCTTGGTATCCTACAACAAGGAGATTTAAATCGTAGCTGAGGTGACTTGCTTTCCTTTAGAGAGAGCAAGATTGTGCATAACTCAATTGGCAGTGGTAATTATTCCCATTGTAAAAGAAATTACCTGGTGGACAAATTTAAATTAAATATTGTTGATCCATGCCCTGATCTCTAATACGAACCTGTTGTGGTCTGAGAAACTATCTGTTTTATATTTTGTTTACCTTTGTGGCATTTTTAATATGGGTTAAATGGTTTCTTCCAAGAAATTTGTAAGGTTTACTTAGAGGATGTAATTTCAAATGCAAAAATTTCCACATTATATATTTCATTATATAACATAAACTCTTAATCTTTATAATATAAAACCGATTAAAATGCAGGGAGAAAAAAAAAAAAGGGCATTTAGAAGCCATATTAATTTGACATTGGAGAAGTCTGAAGAACATAAAGAAAAAAAAAAGTAGAACAAGGTAAACCATGAAGAAGGGACAAAGGATGGGATTTTTTTTCTTGTTCCTCCAGTTTCTAATGTTTTTACGTGTAACTTCATTAAAACTTATTTACTTCTTTATATAGCATTTGGTATTAACACTTATACTTGTTAACTATAGACTTGAACATTTTCAGTATTATTGGTCAAGTTCTTACTCTTAAAGAAATAAAGAGGATACAATTTTTTAAAACAAAGGATCACTCATGGATGAAAAAAGAGCTGGTAGGGTGCAAAATAGGATCCTCAGCATGATAATTCCAACATAATCTGGCAATAAACTGACAGCTGACTTTTTTCATCAGCCATCCATACATACCTCAAAAGAAAGTCCTGTGAAGCGACAAGCCAGAAAACCAAGTAGTCTAAAAGTGATGTTCTAATCACCAAAACAATCTGATTTTCCATAAGCCATTAAAATGTTTTAGGATGAGGTTTTTTTGTGGGAAAAATCTCTCTTAGCAGGGTAGCCTCTGTGCCCCCATTGTTAAAATCAGGAAACAGAATGTCTCTGCCTTTTGCTGTAGGACTGCAAAAGATGACACAACAACTTCTGCTACTTTAGGACAAGATGTTCTTCAATGAAAAAAAAATTATGTTTAACATGCCTACAACACGGAGCTTTTACTACTGCCATTCCAAATGATTTTATTTCTGTGGTTAGTAGATATGTATTTCAAATGAAAATTCTTTTTTTTTAGTTTTTAATTCACCTTTGGCTTTTTTGTTGTTTGTTGGGTTTTTTTGTCCTCTTTACTTTAGCTTGATCATTGTGCTAACATCATTGCTGTTCAGAAAGAAGACTCCTTTATATTTACCTTTATTTTTATTTACTTTTTATTTTACTTTTTTTTTTACTTTTTTGTTTTACTTTTTTTTTACTTTTATTTACTTTTTTTTCCAAGTCTTTACATCTGCTAACTCATGGTAGCTGGTAGGCAAAATGCATATGCAGCCCAGCCAGGATAACTGCCTTTCCCAGCTTAGAAACCTCACGTGGAAACATCTCTTAAAACAGACCCAGGGGACACCTGAAAATAATGGGGAATGTTGTATGTGTAAAATCTGAAAAAAGAAAGTGTCTTGGTAACCTGTTCAGATCACAGTAATGTCTTTTCATTAAAATATTTAAAACTGCCACTGTCTTCTGAGTTTTATAATAAAACCACATAGTGTCTAGTTCCTGTTGAACTAATTAAAGACATAGAATATGACTGCCTAATTTTAATATTTCTGGGGTTTACACAGTTTAAACTCTTTAGTCTGTACCTTAAACTGCATCTTCCACACATCACACAATGCTCAGATAAGTCAAGCACCTTCATGTTTTAGAGATGCTCTTTAAAATCTGCTGAGAATATGATTTAAAGTATCTTGCCTATCAACACTTGATAATATCCATGTGAATTTGACTTTCTGTTTAGAGAAAGACATAATATCTAGTACCAAGTGATACAGCTCAGGTACTCAGATCAGCAATTGTTGCCAGGAATCTGATTATTGAGCAAAATACTATGCAGAGATAGCTGAGTATTGCCTTATCACAATTCCGCAGATGCTGGAAAATATCAGCAACAGGCTGAAGTTCAAGGCTTCTGTTGGTAACATTTTAAATTAATAAATCTTTACTTAAATAGAAAACTACACCCCCAGCCCCCCCTTTTTGTACTAAACCAGATTTTCTTTTCACTGATTGTTCTTTCATTTATTTACCCATGATGTTCTGATTGACATGATAACTCAGAAATAGCCTACTCAGGTTGGCCACAAAACCATTTTCTTCAAGGAGACCTCAGTGACAAAGCACAGGAAGTTTAGTTTCTGACAGCAGGAAAGCTGTGCTTGGTTAGGAACTAACTTCTGCTACAAAGATTTTAGGAGAAGTCAGTGAAACAAAAAGACAAAAGTTTGTGTTAGGGTACAACTAAGTGATAATTCTTGCTGATAGGTATCTAGGAAATCAGGCTAGGATGAAACTGGACTGACTTTTAGGAATGCCTGTTTTCAGAGCAAAGCAGTAAACTAGATAGTTCAGCAGCCTCTTAGGAGAGCATTTCAATCTCCAGTGTATATACATGATCAGTGCTGAAGAATATTTATTTCTTCAAGTCATATGCTTGCCCAGGCTAATGTAAGGACACAGTACATAGCTAACCCAAGAAATGGTTTGAAGTTATGTCAATGCTTGCTTACAAAAAGCTCTGAGATAACCAGAAGTGAAAAAATTCAGAAGAGCAAAGCATGCCTATATATCATATTGTTTTGCATGTTTCTGCTTTGGTTTTGACGCAATGCATTACTCTAAATATCCTCCTGCAAGGAACCTGATAAATAAGTGGAGTAACAATTTTTGAGAACAGTTGCTCCAGTGGTTAAAAAGGTTTTACTTTAAAGATTAACAACTTCATTTTTTATAATGTTTACTTGTTAAAAGGACTAGGTGCTCTCTTCAAGCATGTGTGACAAACTTGGAAATGAAAGTGATAAAAAAATGAAACTCTCTAGATCTTGCTGCAGCTGTGGTGCAAAGAGACATTCAGATTAGCTCAACCTCCCTTGAAAGTGAGGATTACAGGAACCAGAGGGGTGGTAGTTTTGTTTACAGCACATTGTGCTTGAGAGTGGTAGGCTTCTTGCACCTTGGAATTACTTATGGAATACATGAGAT
Organism: Calypte anna; assembly: GCF_003957555.1. Classification (NCBI taxonomy): domain Eukaryota; kingdom Metazoa; phylum Chordata; class Aves; order Apodiformes; family Trochilidae; genus Calypte; species Calypte anna. Next base: position 14,728,079 of record NC_044274.1, read on the forward strand.
TTCTTCAAAGAAAAAAAACTCTAATTTGGCTAATGTCCTCTAGACCTAAGCTACTAGAAGGGTTGAAATAGAAGAGTAACAACAGACCATGTTCTATGTAGAGCAATAAGCAATACAGGGAGAGAGCTGAACTTGCGGTAAGTGCCCTAGAGCTCAGTGAAGCCCCAGAGTAAAAACTGTGTGATGGCCTTACTAAGAAGTTGCCACACATTCTTTCCTTTTCTCCTAGTCCCGCAAACCTCCACCCATCCACTCCTCTAGCAACAGGTCTCCAAAAGGAGTGATCAGACAGCAGTCAAAAATTATTTAACTTCCTCTATTTAATTTTATTTTAAGAAAACTAGAAAAATTATATTTTAAAAATTTTAGGGTTATCTCAAAAGTGTGGCCCCAGCTACCCAGTAATTACATGAACTTACACAGTGTTCCTCCAATAATGTAATTTATCTAAAGCATAAACACTTCTATTAACTAAATATTATAGTATTGTCTGTTTATTTATAGGGCTCAACCTTCTCTGTTTGATACCCATAAGGAGTTCAATTTGGCTTCAATAAGACAGTGATTGTAGCCACTAGGGTAACGCCCTGTCCTCTCAGTTTTTGCAGAAGGTAGGGTCAAGGCTGCAGGGGAAGGGGGTACTTAAATCTAATGTTTCCTCATTCTCCTAACAATTATGTATTTCTGTCTGTCTGCAGGTACCTTCCATAGATCTTCAACCACATACTCTTGGACTGCAAGTTAGTTTCTAACTAAAACCCTGATTGGGAGAGAGATTTGAAGACACCAATTCACTGCTGTCAGCAACAACTCAACTACAGCAGGTCAAAACCACAGTTTCACTGTCTAAAATGACCAAATTCTTTTCTAAGGCACTGGGGTTTTTTTTGGGTCTTACAATTCAATTGCCTTCCACTTTCAAAACTGACATAGAGGAACAGGATGTCCCCCATTTGTCTTGCCTGCAAAATGGGGTATTTTCACAGCTGGAAAAAAAAAATCAGCAAAAACCACAAACCACAGTTAGTAACAATGAATAACTGACCCAGAAAATACTTGCAGAGCTGACAGTGGTTTCTGTGTTAAAAAATATTTATTATCCATTACATCCATCTAAACTCTGATAATCTCTGTGTTACATCCAGCAATTCTATTTCCTTACATTGGCCATGATTTTGCAGATGTTTGCAAGATATGCTTATCTGTATGCACACAAGTGGGCTCAGGGAAATACATAATACTGTATTTAAAAATAACCCTGCAAGCAGTCAGGTATTTTATTTTAAATTACAGATGTAATAGTTCAACACAGGCATGCAGGATATTTTTGCATGGTAGAGAAGCCCCTGTTAAGTGAAGTCATTAAAGACACTGTTTGTTACTCACTGTGTTTAGCTGCAAATATGAAATTTGTTTGGTTGGTTGTGGTTTTTGGGCTTTTTTGGGTTTTGTTTCTGTTTGGGGTTTTGTTTTTGTTTTGGTTTGGTTTGGTTTTTTTGCTTTGCTTGGTTTTTAAGTTACCTCTTCACAACTTAACAGTGTTTACTGTTAACTTTCTACAGTGTTAAGTAGATGACTATAGTTTTACTCTTTTCTCAGACCAAAGACCCCCCTGTTTCTAAGAACTCTCTCTTTCTCATTGGAAGTTAAAAAAACCCTTTCAACTGATTTTAAAAAGTTTGAAGATATTGAACGTAATTGTTGATAATTAGGGTAAAAAGAGACTAAGACAAATGAAGCAACTTGTACAAGGGCAAATTGGCCAGATGAGTATCTCTTTTCTGCTTCTTTGCTTAATGCAATCAAGGGAGATCAACTGTGTCCTGTTATAAGGATAAATGATCATATCTTTGGTTATACATCTGAGATCATTGCTAAAAGACGTCCCAATATTTTAGCCAATCAAAATGTTTTGCAATTCATTAATTTGGACTTGTGTTTCAAAGAAATAATCACTCTGCCCTTGTTCCCTCTTGTTATTTTACATTGACAGGAGTTTGTTATAGATGTTTAAAGAAGATTAAGGAAGATTTCCAGATGTCATCTTCCTATCCTAAGGCACAGTAAATTATGCCCAAGGAAGTGATGGAATTTCTATCCCCGGTGGTGTTTAAGGAAAGGGTGGATGTGATACTCAGTGCCATGGTCTAGCCAGTGTGGTGGTGTTAGGTCATGGACAGGACTGGATGACCTCAGAGGTCTTTTCCAGGCTCAGTAACTCTGTCATTTTGTGACCAATTCTGTGATTTCTAAACATTTCCTAATGTAGTCATAAAACATTCCTGGCTCTCTTCTTATACATGACAGAGAAGGTTGTGAAGCTTCTGAGATAACTTGTTGCTGACTATTTTCACTGTTACAATGTCTTTGTGCCTAACTTAGATGTACTTGCTGGCAATTAAAGCCTATTATTTTTTGTTCTATCCACAGGAGATGTTATTACCTCCCATTTTGCAACAGCCTTTTACATATTTGAATGGTGTTATCATGTTTCCCTACAGTCTTTCTCCTGTTTAAGAATAAACAAATAATTTTCTTTCTCCTGGGTCATGTTCTCTTGACCTTTGGCCTGCTTGTAGCTCTCCTCCGCGCTCTCTCCACTTGAACTGCATTACTCTTGGGAAATGGCTGAGAACGTGCCTGCACTGCTTGAAGTGAAAGCATTATTCCTTCTGCCTCAGATGTGAAACTTCTGTTTGGCTATGTCATTGAGTTTGGAATTTTTTTTCCACTTTGTATACAGTTTATGATCAGTTTTAATAACCAATGTCTTGTCTGAAATCCTGCAGCCTACCATTCTTCTCCTGATTTTTTCCTACTGAACTGTAGTAGTTTGTAACTTGTATCAATGTATTTGTAAAGAACATGTTGATTTTGGATCCCGACTCTCAAAATAACTGAAATATCATCTGGTATGAAACATGGACAGATTGCTTGGAAAGCACTATTTAATATCTTTGTTAGTGACATGGACACCAAGATGTGCGGTGCAGTCAACACGCTGAAGGAAAGAGGTGCCATCCAGTGGGTCTTTGACAGGCTTGAGAGATGTGTCTGTGTAAACCTCATGAAGCTCATCAGCATGAAGGCCAAGTGCAAGGGCCGGGCAATACCAAGCACCATGAGTGGCTGGCTAGAGAATAGATTAAGAACGATCCTGAGGAGAAGGGCCTGGGGGTATTGGCTGATGAAAATCTCAGAAGAAGCTTTCATTGTGCACTTGCAGCCCAGAAAGCCAACCATGCATCAAAAAAAGAGTGGAGAGCAGGTTCCTGTGAGGCTGGTGAGACACTGGCACAGGTTGCCCAGAGAAGCTGTGTATGTCCCCTCTCTGGAAGTGCTGAAGGCCAAATCACTTGTGACTGCAATCTCCTGCTCTTTCTCTGTACAAATATTAGCCAATGAGACCTTGTTAACTCTAACTGTGCGTTGAAGAATGTTGAAGCTGTAAGGATATGCAGAAGCCAGGGCTGGTCTGTGTGGACTTGTTAGTGATAACTTCTTTCCATTCTGTACTTCAGATGATATTGCCTTAAGTATTGGTGGTTGTTTCAACCAATTCATAAATTTGGAAAAACGTAAAAAATTAGGAGACATGATGTGGTGATACTTCTGGCTAGTGCAAATACTGTTTGGAGATGCATCAGCAGGATGAAAAAAGTAGTCTTTTGCTCTAAAAGCAAAGGCATGCAATTTTCCAACCGCAGTTTTCCACAAATCTCCAGGGAGATTTAGCAGCCAAGCATACAGATGAATATTAATAATTAGAAATAGGGACAGATAATAAGTTAATGCATTGTGCAGGTTGGATAATTTCTCTAGGTATCTTATTTCCAACCTTTGTCAAGGAGCAAAGCTAGCAGAAGTGATATTCCTGAGCACCAGGAAGCAGGGCTCCTCCACAGGCAGTCATGTAATCCATACCCCTTGCTCTGGAAAAAACAAAAAAAAAAGTAGAAAATAAGAGCTGCTAAAATCCAGATAACAAAGTGCCTTTTGTTCCTATTTAGCCCAAGCCTGTCTCAGCAGCATACCTGTTATCAATTTTTATCACTACAAGAGTTTGTCTTTTTAATTGTTCAGGGTGTACCCTGTGTACTGCAGGTTTAACCAAGAGGTATTGGTGTGCAGCATGTACTGTCAGGGATTTTTCTTTGTCCTAGTGATGTTTTTGAAGGCCTTGCATAAGGCTCACTGTTTTTCAAGAAGATAAATGCAAAGGTAAAATAATCATGGAACTCCCTCAAATCATATTCTCCATGCTGCTACATACTGCAAGGTTTTGAAGTTTGGGGTTTTTTGAGTATTTATATGATGCTAACATGGTACTGGTTGATAAAAAAAAAAAAATAGTGAAATCTTGCCATAAGAAATTATCTTCTGATTCAAGTGGACATAAAAAAACAGTTTCCATTAACAAATTTTTTAAAAATTTCTGAAACTTTCTGTTTCAGCAAGGTCAAAGAAGATCAAAGTACATTATTTTCTTTTTACTGTTATTTCTAATTATTCTGAGGTCTCATTTGGAACTCCTACATGGAAAATCCAGCAATGAAAACACTTAAATTCATTTTTTTCTGATGGAAGAAACACAAATAGCCAGATCCAGTTGAAATTTAAAGCAAAACAACAAAAGATCACTTGGAAATATTTACTCATGCTATGATGTTGTTTTTTCAAACTTACCACGAAGTCCTGGAAGAATAGACTGAATTACAGGTGTTCCATCTGTGATCCATCACAGGTAAATAGTTATCTAGAGAAACAATTAATCAAAAACTTTTACATTACACCCAAAACATCTTGCTGTAATGCAGAAATACTTGCAAGTTAAACTGATTCCAGACTTCTGAGCAGATATTTCACTATACACATTCTGGATAAAGGTATGAATAAGGAACATATAAAGCCTGTAAGGTTTAGTATCTTTCCACACTAAATGTTAGTAGTCAAAGTGTCTGCCTGATATAATAAAAAAGAGTACCAGTCTGCTTGGTTTTTTGTTGTTTTGGGTTTAGGGTTCCTTTGCTAAGCGTATTTGATACGAAGCCAGACAATCAAAATGCCAGCAAATTTCTGAGCACTGTTACCCAGACTCCTGATATCTAACTGAAAATAGGATTGTTCATAAGTGTGTGTGAACATTCATGTTTGCACGCACAAATGGTTCTTGTAGAAGTGTGGCACTTTGTTTGACATTAATCTCAAAACAAGGGTACATGCTTTATTTCTAGAAACCTGGTTAGTGAGCCTTTCAACTTGCTTTCTAATTCAAACAACGTATCAGATGTTGCTCCTTTCCTGCTGGAAATGGAAGAGGGCTTGTTAGCTGCTTTGGAGAAGTCAGTGTGTTCCTTTCTCCTAAGCTGCATTTTCAGCAGTGTCCATTACTCATACTGTCCAAACATGCTGGAAAATGAATCTCATTGTGTGGGTCTGTTCTTTATACTCAGGTGTCACTGAATGACTTCCATTCTCGTGCCATGAGTTCATCTCAAAATATTCCAACTTTTACTGACTGAGATCAGAATAATCACTATATTCATACTCCTACCTCTATGATGCTCCCATAATGTTTCAAAGGAATTCTGATTGTTGTTCACTGATGTAATTCTCAAAGGATGGTGGATATAGAAATCACACCTTTCATTTTCAGAACTACATAGAAATACAGAGTACTTACACGAAATACTGGCATTTAGTGTCTGGTTTTTGTTAATGGTATTTTCTCCACCATGTTTATCATATTACCATCGTTATTTATATGTAAAAATCTATCCTAGGAAATATTATAAGGATGAAAAAGAATGTAAAAAATAAATGCTAAATCTTCTGGATGCATGGAGGAGCCCGAGAAATCCTGAGGGAAAATAACCCAATCAACCAACCAACACACACACAAAAAAACAAAACAAACAAACAAACAAAAACCCAAAACCAAACAAACAAACAAAAAAACAAAACAAACAAACAAACGAAAAAACAAACCCAACTCTAAGAACCATGACCAGAAGAGAGAATTAGACAAAAAGAAAGCTACATAGTGCAGGAAGGTTTAAAAGAAAATGAAGGCTTCCTCACCAAATGGCTGTCTGTGCAGAGTGGAATCATGTAGAATATCTTCTTTGGCCAAAAATAAATGCAAGAAGGAAGGAAAGAAAATGCTGAAAACTTTGCCAAAATGTTGCTCAACTTCTTGTAATTTGGAGACTTGGCTTGCAAAATACGAAGTCAGTTGAAAATTTTTTTTTCCCTCCAAGAACTGTATGAAGGAACCACAGCAAAAAGCAATGAATAGAGTTTAACTCTAGAGTTTGGACACAAATCAGGATGTGGTGAGGTCTGTTTATCAGTCCCGGATGGCTGTTGTTCTCCTATTACATTACCCATATACTTGAAGCAGCTACCATGTAAAGATTGTGCAATGCCTCGTGTGAAGTGATCTCCATCCTGCTCCTGTTAGGCCTTTGTCAAGAATTCCCTTTGTCCTATTTGGCACTTGGTGAACCAACTTGAGATTGCACTTCTCACATTAATCCAGCCTCTTCTAGTGTCAAATGTGAGCAAACAGCTTCTGAGAGGGGCATTTCCTGGGGCATAAATTAGCACCCACTCCTTTTACATGAGCAGATTGAAGGAGGTATAAAGGAGTTCCTGTTGGGAGAAGATACCAGAGAGAAAGTAGCAATGATACCAAGATGATGAGGCCAAGTATAAGTTCTTTTTCTTATTCTGAACTTACTTATTAAGCAGATATAGATGACTTAAAAAGTTTTTCTGTGGCTTGTTGCTCTGTTCAAGATAATACCAGAATCAGGCAGGCTAACTAGAAAAGAGCTTATTTATGGGGTTTGTTGAGAATAGTTCCTTTTCTATTGAACACCAATGCTGTTATTTTAGCCTAATTAGCAGTGCAGTTAACAGAGGAAAATTTCGGGTTCACACAAAATGCTTCCTGCCTCCCCACTGGAAAATCTCAAGAAAAAGCTTCTGAAAGCAAGTCCAGAGAACTTGTTGACTGACTTAAAAACTAGAGAGAATAAAGGAAAAAACAGAAGTTAGCAAAAACTTTGAAAATCCTTCTGCTTGACTAAAAAGATGTTTGTTTCGATAGCAAACAAAAGAAGACTTCCCTGATCTTTAATTCTTACAAGAATAGCTTTAAATGGGGATCTGGTCAGTTTCTGTTGAAGAATTTCTGTCTAGATATTAATAGTACTATGAGCTCTGTAATGTCTCAGAAATTCACCATGCTAATAAATTTACCCCCATAAATGCACTTTGGAAACAAGATTTATTATGCCTGTTTTACAGATTTCACAGTTGATGTCATCTAGACAACCTCACAGAGCATATCTGAAAGCAATGAAGGAGCAGGCTCTGAGAACCTTGCTATCAGTCCTGGGTGCTTTAACATAAATCAATCATTCTTATCTTCCTAAGTGTAAAACGTTTACTTGGAATAGGCTGTAATAGCACAAAGCACTCAAAAAAAAGAAAGTAATTTGTCATGAAGGTGCAATCAAAACACTAGGAAATGTAAGATGAGCCACTGTATCTGATATGAAACGAGTTTCCTGCACCGGAGGCTGATCCACATCAGATCTACATCTGCCAGCTAGCCTATATAAGAGCAGATTGCATTTTTATTTGTTTATAAACCAACAGTTTATTTTTAGAAGATGTCAGCAGTCAGTCAAAATAGCAACAAATATGACCAAATGTGGTATGTTTCCTAAGAGTTGTTATTTGGAGTACAGCTCTTTCTCAGTGGTTTCCTTTTCCTCTTTGTTGTTTCATAAGGGACAGACCCTAGTGCTTGATTTACAGGTCCTGTGCTTTACACAGTCATAGAGAAAAGGGACACCATCTTCCTCCTCAGGAATATCTAGGGTCTATGCAGCTCAGTCTGTGACAGTCCATGACTCTATTTCTAATGAAATATTTCTCTCTATTTATTTATATGGCTATATATAAATCTATCAATCAATATCTCTATATATCTCTACCACAGGTATTCTCAATCCTTCCTGTCTCTCATGAAGCAAAAATTGAAATCTAATGTGATAAAACCAGAAGTTTTATCTCTTTGCTGGTGATTTAACAAACAATAGAAATCTTGGGTTAACAATTGTTCTTTGTATTTGAATTTCATTGTCTTGCCTTACTGCCTTACATAAGAGAGTTACAACAAAGTCTGAGATGTTATTTCATTTTCTTATGCTTTAGTATTTAGGAAGTTCCCACTATTTTTGAATCCTTTTTACCTGTCACTCAGCTGTTGATAAATCTTTGGCAGATTAGGGCCACATTCCACAAAAGAAGTTTCTAAGCACTGTGCAGAGAGCAAGTCTTAATTTCTCACGCAGAAGACAGAGACTTAGCAACTGAAGACTTAAAGAATAAAAACATTTTCTGTAAGATCTGACTGCCCTATCTGTGAAAGCCAAATGTCAAACTGATGTGCAACTGTTTGAGTGCTATAGGCCAGAGTATTTTTGATGTATGTGATTTGAGCCACACACTATGCAATATCAGAAAAAATTGATACTAGGTATTCAAGGAATTAGCTAACTGAAAGTGTCAAAAAAGTTAAGAAATCATCATTGAGCAAGGAGATGCTCCAAGAGGGACTACAGTTGGGTGTTAGTTCTAGCTTTATTCCAGACATACAAGAATGAGGTGGAAATATGTATGTAAATCATAGAAAATAAGGCCTGATCTCTTAAGAGATCATAATTTCCAAGCCCAAACCAGAATGCTCATGCTTTTGCTACAGCTACTGCCCAATTTGCTGTTAATGCAGTCCTCTTCCTCCTCTCAGGACATCCTCAGCCTCTACAGACAACAGCTCCAGTGCTACAGGAGGTTCATGATGCTTGATCATATCTGAAGTCAAAGTGAAAAACAGATTATTGCCCTTCTGTTTCATACTGAAGATTTTTATTACTTTGTCCTCTGATGTTCTCTTTTCTAGACTGAATACTCTTGACCTTTTCAATTTCTGCATATAGATACTATTTCTAGATATTTTTGTTTTCTAGTCTTCTCTGTTTCTTCACTGGACTCTCTTCACTTGCTCTATGGTTATTTGAGAATGGGAGGTAGAAGGAGGAAGAAGGAAGTTACCTAGATTTCCCTAATACAGACATAATATTCAAGTTTTACCAAGGCCAAGTAAAATTACTTTGTGAGTCTTACACTCTTCCTGTTTGCCTTTTTCACAAGATGAAACTGTTGATTCAAGATTGCTTATGATCATCTGCAAAGCTCAGACCCTTTTCTTCTAAAATGTTTTCTAGACCTCTGTACTCCACCTTGAACTGACAAAGCTGATTGTTCTGACAAAGGAAGTCTTATATTTAGGCAAAGTTCTTTTTATCTGATTTTCTATTCTCAGGACATATTACTCTAATTTTCCAAGTTAATTTTGCATTCTGATACTGTCCTCAGATGCACTAGCAGTTCCTCCTGGATGCGTGCATAACTAGTAAGCTCTGGGCCTCATGAAGTCTTGATGAGAACAGAATAATTTATAGGTCAGAAAACACTATTATATTCTTTGGGTTTTGACTTGCTCATCTATTTGATGAATTAAACACATGCAGGACTCTCTAGCATCAACACAAGCTTCGTAGATTCTGTCCATATGACTAAAATCGAGCTCATGGCACCTACATCCAAATTGTTTGTGTGTTGGGTTTTACTCTGCATTAGTTACTGACAGGTATCTGGAGATCATCTGAAAGGGTAACATTTTTCCCACCCAGAACTGTTCAAGCATTATTTAATTGTCTAGGTAATAAGTTCCACTACTTAAGAACCTTTTTTGTTTTTCAGTGTAATTTACTTGTATTGACTTTGCCACAGAGTTTGCAACTAGGCAACTCTAACCTGGCCAGCTGAAACACGATGGCAGGGTCCTTTCTGAGTGCAGCTGTAAGCACTGACACTTGTGTTTGAACAGTCAACAAGAGATGAAGAGTTCCACTCTGGCATTGTAAAGAAGATGTCTACCTACCTGCTCTCTGATGTAAAGCAGTAAATTACTTTACTATCTTAATCTGAACCAAAATCTTTCCTGAGTTAATGATTTAAAAATAGGCAAAAATCTAGCAGAGATTTACAAGGAGAAGGATTGGTCCAGTGATTGGCTCACTGATACCAATTACTCTCACAGGGTACTAGCACGCACAGAAAGTGGTTCAGTCATTCAGAGGACTCTGTACCTAAGACAAGATGAAGTCCCAGGATCTATGGTTTACACTCTGATGTGTCTGGTTACATATTTGGTTCCTTGTAGGAGTAAAACTTATTTCTGAAAGATTCCATTAGTGATTGCCAGTTGAAGGAAAGCATAATGTTTCTCTTCTCTCTGGTGAGCAATCATTCATCAATGCTTTAGATGCAGTACAAGATGGGGCATGAACATCCAGCACTGTGTTTGGCACCAGCGAAGCAGTTCTTTAGTCTCTAATCCTGTCATTTCTTGATTCATTAGAGACAGAGGACTGCTCTATTTATCCAGGTTCTTGTACTGGATCTTGTCCTGGAACATTTCAGATTATGCAAGTACTTACAGTCTGAACAAAGCATCATTTGATAAACATGTATTTGTAGGCTATGCAAAAGGCTTTAGCATCCACCTGCCCCTCCCCCCCCCCCTCTCCTCCCCCCTCTCCTGTGGTGCCCAAGGTCAGACACTAGCTTCTGCAAATACCTTTCAGGAACCATGAGACCTTGAAAGTGTGCAACTGGTGAAGCTTTTGGGAAGCACCAGGATCCATGTGGGGGCTGGCAAAGCTCCAAGGTTTTCACTGTTGCCGAGATCTTTCCATGAGTATGTAATACAGTGTGTGCTACAATTCCAGTAAAGTGAGCACGGTGCACAACCAGGCAGCAGTTCCTGTCACCCATAAAACATCCAGACATCAATATGGGGCTTCCCAGATGTCGATATTTCCTTATCTCGTAGAATACAGGACCCTGAAAAACTCACCCTCTGGAAAAAGCTTATAGGTGACAGCAGTCTCCCATTGCTTTCAGCCAAATCCACATGCAAGCTCCCAGAGGCTTCTAGAGAGTGCTGGCAGATTCGACCTCTGTTACAAATCGTAGTTGGCAGGTTTTTGTGAACTCATCTTCTCCATTCTCTGCAGTAGGGCTGTTCTTCTTAGATGATACTTTATTCACCTTTCAAATACTTTTTATCCAGGGATCTAGGTGCTGAAAAGCTCTCATGTTGAGGGACCATCTACTTGCAGGCAGCTAGCCAAGCCTCCAGGGTATGGGATATCTAGATGCAAGCTACTTCTCTTCTTTCCTTTTTTTATGTATTCAACTCCAACTGGTTTGGGGTTTTTGGGTTTTTTTAGTTGTGTTTTTTGGGTTTTTGTTGTTGTTGTGGTTGGTTGGTTGGTTTTGGTTTTTATTAGGTTTTTGGTTGTTTCTTTTTTTCTTTCTTTAAAGGAGTGCTTTTACAACTGCAGCATTCTTTTGGTCTCAATTAAAATCTCTTCTAGATGGGAAGGGGAGCAAGTTCAACAGCGCAGATGGAAGGAACCCAATTCTGCTGCAATTCTGCTATGGCAGAAGAGAAAATTGAGTCTTCATGTGGATATCTGTGCAGATCCACTCATATGGTGGTGTTAGTTTGTTTCTACCTGGAGACCTTTACCAGTTGTATTTCGATTTATTTACCAAGACAAAACTTTTTTTCTGTCTATCTCTGTTGTGTACCTGCAAAGTAATCAGGAGACAAATACATCTTGGAAAAAGAGCTGCATCACGAAAAACATGAGGCAGGCCCTAAAATAAAATTAACACTTACATTTGGTCTTTTTTTCCTTTTTTTTTTTTTCCTTCAGTTCTGTTGTTCACATATGAATACCTTTACAGAATTTGGTTTGAAATCTCTTTTAAAATGAAATATTTTATTTCTCTTAAGGAAGGATTACTTCAGGAATCTGTGTATAAATCAAGAAATGTGTCATTAACAAAATATAGTACAGCTTTTCCTCATTTGTTTTCTGGATTCCAGTAAAAAAGTGGACTTTTACTTCACTGAAATTAAAGTGAATAGTGACAAAGGCTGAGTTGACTGTTTAGTGCTTCCCATGTCCTGCTACTTTTCAGGGTCCTGCTTGTGCCCAGGGTCTTTTCTGTGCTCTCTGGAGGAAACTAATATCCAGAATTTTCTACTGGTCAAATGAAACCGTTTTCTCACCATCTTGTCTGAAGGGAGTGAATCCTGCAAGAAGTCCTTTTGCCAGTTCTTTCTCTTTTCCTGCTCTCAGCTTCTTCCACTGCTCCCAGCTGACTCCTTATACTTCTTGCTTGGTGGTTTATTAGAGACAATACATATTCCTCACTTTAAAAAAAAAAAAAGAATAAAAATGTTCACATTAAGAAAGGTCTCTTCTAACCCTGGCCAGATGGAACTTCATGTAGGATTTCTAAACTGTGCATAAAATGAATTGTTGTTTTAGATCTGTGTTAGTTTCTGCTTTATAGCAGAATTAGCCATGTGCTCATACAAACTCACTATCATCATTTGTTTCCCAGGTAAAGTTTCATTTGTTTATTGTTATTTTCAGAGAAAACTGAAAAATCATCAAAACAGGCAGACATTTCAGTACATTCTTGCAGAAAATTGTATGTGATACCTGAGTTATGTGAGTTTACTTTAATCTAGAACATTCATTTTTATAGACTAATTGGATGCTGCTTATTTTTCTCTTATAACTCCCACTTCAGTGCACAATTAGGGAAAGAGAAACCTCAGCATCATAGCTGAACTGCCCATAGCATAGAAGCTAAAATGCAAATATTCAGGAACATTTTTTGTTGTCCTTTCTAGGCAATTAATGGTTGAGCATAACAACTTGCAAAACGGGAAAAAGAAATAATTAAATTAGGCTAGCATACAGTGAGGTTTTTTTTACATCTGTACTTTAGTTAGATATTGGTTGAAAGAAATTAAACAAAGAAAAACCATATAAATTTCTGTCTTAACTTTTGGCCTTCTCATGTATACAGAGATAGCATGACTGTAGATTTTGTTTGCAAACCTTTCCTAATGCTTATGAATGACCCCAAGATACAGAAGAACTTACAAATGGAAGAAGTTAAGTCAGTGTCTCTGTACAAAGATTTTGTTGATTGTTCATTTGTTTTTTTTCCACCTGGTAGCAACAGAAGCTGTTCTCACATAGTTTGTAGAAGCATAACTTTTTGTCTCCCATTTGCAGGTATGTGTGAGACCACCACAGGTAAGCAGTAGAGATTGTCCATTTGTGTTTTGGAAGAAATTTCCTTCACATGTTTCTCCAGAGGGAGGGAGGAAGGGGCATTCCTTCATTCAGAGATCTAAGAAAACTGGGTCTGTACCTGGAGGTGATGAGAGGAACATGTTTGTGTTTGTAATGGTGCTGCTGAGATACCTTGCAGCCTGTGTTACTTCACTGATCATGCTTAGGACACTTGTCAGATTTGTTCTTAATTTCTAAGTTTTTCCCTAGTCCCAAAGGCAAAGATTACTGAATCTGGTGATTTCTTCTTTGTCTATCACATAAAATATATTCTGTACCACAGGTTTATCAGGGCACATTTCATCTGGCCATTCTTCTCTACTACTGAAGGCATCCAAGATTTTGCAGACTGTTTTTTGAGAGATGTTACAAATTTTTATTGGAAAACAGTTTTCAACCCTGTGCTAATAAACACAAAATTTTCGGAGCCAGACAGACATATGTATGTCTAGACTTCCAGTGCATTTTCCCCTTTAGATCAACCTCATTTCCATGGAGACACTGCTCAAATAAGTACGAATGTGCATGCACATGCAGCACTGCAACACATTTTATCCCCAGTATAGCCACTAGGTTCTAGGTCCCACCATCTGCTTTCAGAGCAGAAGCATGCAGCAAATGCAGAGGGCTTTATCTACCATGAGGAGAAAAAAGTTAAAAGTATTCTCTCTGTTGGGAGTGGCAGTTAGAGAGAAAGGAAGTGGATGGGCCAGCTGGCCAATGTGGTTTTAGATAAATCAAATTGCTGCTGTGTACTTAGGGACAGTAATTAATCCTGTCTCTGCAACTTGAACTTGTTGACTTTTGGAAGAACCAGGTAAAACTTTACCCTTATCAGTAGAAAGGAGTAGGCAACAGATTTGTCAGGATATGTTATTCCCATTCTTTACTTCCCAAAACTAGATTGAGGGCCCCAAGGAAAGCAGAAATTTCTATTGGGAGAATTAAATTCAAGCTAACATAAATCATCACATGCCTGGAATCTGGTTCCAGTCTGGCTCTGGGGTGAATTGGGTATGGGTGAAGACATTCCTTTGAAAGGCTGGGGAGTAGCAGTGGACAGCCATCTGTCTCATCATCAGGGAAGGTAATGGGTGTGTCAGTGTAGTTTCATTAATAGTCTCTGAATGCCACTGCAGACAAGTCTGCAGAGGAAAAAAACATTGCCAGCATGTTTTGTACAGACTCACACTTCTTTGTACCCCAAAGAGAGAAAACATTTTCCACTGATATTTGTGAAAGCCAACTGCTTTGTTGTCATTTCATGTTTCTATATTTCAGTGCTTGTGGTCAGTGGAAGCACTGAAACACTTTGGCTGCTTTCCCTTATTCTGTAAGGTCTTTTGTATTTACTTTAGTAATGCACGCGACTGACATTTGGCATGGCCAAACTCAGGGCCTTCTGTCCTGTATCAACACATCCATTGCTACATGATCTTTTATTGCTATTTCTAGAATTAGAAGCAGAGCTGAGCATACACACTATAACTTGTTATATCACCTTGTTGCAGGGCTGTGATCAGAGGACAACACAAAGCTGCTATTGATCTGTCAGTACATGGTTAAGGTTATTAACCTGTTGTGACACTTCTACCTAACTATTTGTTTATAGCCTAATCAATAATTTTGGATAGACTAGTGAATAAAAATCTATCCTCTGCCTTCTAATTTAATTAACTTTCCTTACTACTTTCCCAATCTGCTGTTTTGACGAATTCCATTTTTCAAGCCAAATCATTCCATGTTTTTAGAATGATCTTGAAAGAAGCTTACCTCTATTAAAATGCATTCAATTTCTTAAAAAATAATTTTTGTAGGATTATTACAGTGTTCTGAGAATGTTTAAATATTGAATGCATTAAACTGAAAATGGCTACAAGGTTTTCCCACAGTCAGTGCAGTAGTGTATACCTCACACTCCCCTGTTCATTCCTTCCAGCACATCAGTCCCCATAAGCTGACTGCCCAGCTGCAGGTTCACAACTGAATGGAGAGAATTACCGCAAAAGAACAGGCTAAACAATATAAAACTCACCCCATTCAAAGTTAATCAAGATAATTCAGGAATAATATATACATGACAAATGTACCTGAACAAAAATCTCTACTTTGAGCATCTGAAATTTGGACTCAAAAGTTTTGTTAGGATTTCAATTTACATGGCTGATTGTCAGCTACAAGACATGAAATTAATTCCTTTTTACTCTGTGGCTTGTGTGAAATCTGCTTCTGTAAACTAGACACATTTGATTGGATTACCTTCCGAAAAGTTTTTTAATCTATGTGCTGCTATTCATCAATTAAAAGTAGCTTAAGGACAGTTGCCCTGGAAGCTTTAAGCACTGTTTTCCACATGTCTTTGGATCATTCTTAGGATTAGGGTAAACTTGTTGTAACTAGAAATTCCTGGTATCTAAGCACCTGGTACTTTACTACTTTAAAGCAATGGGTTTCCATCATGGTACACAAAATACAAAGTTATGCACAAATATATATATATATAAAGTTATATATATATATAAAGATATATAGAGTAATAGGATAGTTTCTTCCCTCCACTGATTTCAAAGACCTTTGCAGTCATTATTTTGGCTCAACAAAAAAAGATGTAAATCATCATTTCCAGCTTCAAAATTAGGCTCATATTTGGCGATATATTTTGGAGTATCAGCCTGCTCCTCAGCAATATAAAGTTAAAAACAAATATTAGGGGAAAAAAAAAAAAAAAAAAGAAAAATGTGGAATGGCTTTATTATGCATTACTCCCTGAAGGTAAATATTGCTCAAGTTCTTTGGCAAGTTCTTTCAAAAAATAATAAATGCATAGCAGTAGCTTTCCACTTTATTTGTGTTGAATGACCACATATTAAATATATTTATCCAAAAGCTTGTTTTTGAAGAATACTTAAAATATCTTCAACTATATGATAAATAGTGAATTGAAAGAGTGAATTGACAGCAGACTGTCAGAATATGCTTCTTCAAGAGAGATGTCTGACTATACTACTTCATGAAATGTGGGACTCAGATCAACGGGATGACTTGCTCCTTTTTTGAAAGGGTCACTTCATTGAGAAAGCAAGGATCTGAGCACTTGCACAACAGCTCCCTGGGATATACCTGTAACTTGCTGCAGAAGCAGAACACAGATGGTCTGGAAAACAGTCGATTGGACTCCTTTGTTCATTATAAGGAATTACTATCGAATAATGCTAAGAAAAAGATGCAGCCAACACTACTGTAACACTAGGCTGACTGTGAATATAAGGCAATATAAAGACAAGTAAGGCAAATATACAGATGGAAAATGTAGTGAGAGAAGAGTATGCTGTGTCGGAGTGAAAAAAATGGAGAATGTTAAGAAGTGAGCATACATTTTTAAGATATAAAATTATCTGGATGAAATATATATATATATATATGTTTATAGTATGCACATGCATCTGGCATGTATTACATGGCTAGCTTTGTTTGAAGAAACAAACCAGCCCAGAGTTATGACAAGTCCCTCCTTGTTATTAACATCTCTGGTTCACAAAAAGGGAGCCCACATGCTGCCAGTTCAAGTGCCCTGAGAAATGTCCTCCAGAATGTCAGCACTTCTGATTGCTGCCCTTGTGTTGCTGCCACCCGTGCAGGGGAAATCTTTTCCCATCTCTCCAGGCATGCTGACTGCATGTTGCCAGCTGCCAGCCTTGTGGTCAAGCTGTTAGGGATGATATCCTAGAACTTGTGCCTCCTGTGGATTTTTAATTTGATGTACCTGTGAGAACAGCCATTAATAACAATATTAATTCTGACTTGAGGCTTCATCTTGGCTGTAAATGTAATCTGTATGGCACAGTTCAATTTGATTTAAAATAGAACTACATCAAGATTAATATTCCCCCACCTCCACTCATCTTCCAAAACTTTGCTTTTATGAACTACAAACTAAATCCTAAGGCTGGAAAAAGATATATTCTTTCTTTGAACTTTACTTCTAATAATAACTTCCTAACACATTTCTCAGGCCAGTATCAAGATTCAGAATTAAGCCACTTGCTTATCTCTGATTATGTACAGGAAGAGTTGTCTTGCACGTTAATAGATACATTCCCTCAAGTCCTGCTTTCAAATTGCCATGTGCTCTCTTTCATGCATGAAAAGCAAGTTCTGAGCAGGATTTTCAGCAGTAAATTACACTCTAAGGGGAGTTACTCATATTTATAATAGTTCATGTTTTCTTGAGAACTTTAGCTGTTTGGAGAAGGAAGGGTCAAGAGGCCACATTTTCTACATTTCTCCCTCTCTAACTAATAGCTACAGTGTATAATTTATGATTCATCTGAATATAGACCTAGACCTTTCCTATAACCATCTCCTCTTGGGGGAGGTTTGGGACAGCCCAAACAGTTATTTTTATCAACACCTCCACTCTTTATGATTCTGTGTTTAAAACTGCTGGATATAAAGACTTTCAGTGCACTAATCCCAAACCCAAAACTGTAAGCAATGCACCTTCTAAGCTTGATATGGCTATGACATAACAGGACTGAAGGGGAGTACCTGGGGATTTTGAGTCTTGATATTCCTCGTCTCCCCTTAAAAATTGTTTATTAAAATAAAGCAGCTAAAAGAAGACTTCATGTTCTGTAATAGATATTTGGCAGCCCTACTGAGATAAAGCACTTCTGAATTCAGGAAAATTCACCAGGCAAAATAAATATGTGCAGCCTGAAAATAATCTTTGGCACACTGATGTGTATTCCTCCACCCTGTTTTGTAGTCCTGACCTGGGAAATTTTCTTAAGGATAGATAAGTATAGGAATCATAGACCTAAATTTCCTGGGACCTGGATTAAGTCTGTAAATATTATGTACTCTCATAATTTGCAGTCACACCCTTCCTTGTTTATCTGAAATTAAAGGATAGTTCTTCTCAAAGTATTATTCAAAATGAACTTCCTTTTTGTTTTAATCCATCAGAACAACATGGTCATTCATACCCTGTTCTGTCAGTCATTTTTACACCATTTTTAATGTTCTATTTTACAAAAAGATTTATGTAATTAAACTAAATAATACCTTTAATCTTGAGTACACATTTTAGGAGCAGGTCTAAACTAGAAATTTTGTTCTAGTATGTGCTAATAAGCAGTAAACTTACAATGTCCTCATATACCATGAACAAACTACTTACTCCACTGGCCTGGCTGCTGTGAAGCTTGGACACTGAAGGTTTCACTACTCTTTTCTGTCTTCTAAGAGTGTTCCCCAGAGCCGCACATTTTCATCTATCCCTGATGACTCCAGGAAGGTTAGTAAGTCCTTCTCCTCTGCTCAGAGGGACAACAACTGCTTAAAACAACTGCCTCTGACATGCTTTGTCCTGGCTTGGGATGGCTTCCTTTGTCTTCCATTAATGTATCTTTCTCCTAAGAGATGAGATTTTAGGGGGTCTTTTTTTGGTGCTCATTCTTCTGCCTTGTCTAAGAAGTCTGGGTCAGTGAGAAGGCTGTCTTTCTCCATGCTACATTATGAATGTTGGCTGTAAAAACAAAGATTAGCAGGTGTCATCACCAATTTAAATAAGGGGGCTGCAACCTCTCTGTGTCACCTGCTAATGCCACCCAAAACTCAGCACTCAGCTCACCAAAAAGAACAAAAGCAGCCACAGGGGACTTCCCGGTGAGTTGTGGAGAAGGGAGCAGTTGGTTTGCTTAGCTCAGTAGCGGATAATAAAGCATGAAACAGATGTTGAAGGCTGAAAGGATAGTTTTGTTTACCAGTTGCTCAGTATCACAAAGTTCATTCTTATGTAAGGTCTCGTTGCTTAAAAGATAAACAGACAATTTACAAAATATTGCACACTTAATCAGTTCTAATGACATTCTTCTTAAACTAGTTACAACTGCCTTTCTCTCTGCTTCCAGGGATAACATTTTTCCCCTGAAGAATTAATGGCCAAAAAGAAGCAACTTCTGGAGCTTATCACACTCTTCTGAAATATTGACTTATCTGTCTGCTGCCACTGGCAAGTCAGTGGTGGAAATGGCCTTTGTCTGGTCCCAGAGACTGAGTTTAAACTGCTTTTAAAACTAATTCTGGGAGAGACAAAGTACTGCACTGGTCAAAAAATGCTTAAAAATATGATTAAAGTGACCATAAGCAGCTTTAGAACAAAAAGTATGTGTAAGTAGATCATAAGGAGACTGATTTTGAAAAATCACCTTTTGTTAATACAAAGCTTTCCAAATCAACTTTTGTCATCACCTATTCATAAGAAATTTGGCAGGTATGTACCAATCCAACTGGTACTTCTTTATAAAGCCAAGCAAAACAAGCAATGCATTTACATAGTCTAGATTCTGGTTTACCAAAAGCTATGGAAAACCAGGGTTAAACAGCCCTTTTCTTCTCCTTTCCCACTGATTCCAGAAAATTTTATGGCTCTATACTGACATTTCAGCAACATTTTCCTGATATAGTGTTAATCTTTTATTTTATAGCCAACCCACTCAGCATCTATAGTGCCTTTGATCATATCCAGAACTGCTTTGTGTCTTTCACCACCATTGTACCTCATCCTGGGCACATCTCAGACTTCCTGCAGAGCACACCATAGGCCCAAGACCAGGAAGCACCTGAGATGCAAAAATGGGATCACACTTCCAATAAAATATGTTGTGGGCAGTATTTGTCTTGTTGAGTTTTTTAAAAGTACTTGCAAAAGGAGAACTCTTTGTGGTACCCTATTCTTTTTCACTCCTCATTAAGATAATAGTCCAGTAATTGAATGATTCATGTAGAAAGAAGAAGGGTCCTGAATTCATAACCTACTCAGGATGAATGTGTTTAGTTCTCCAAGTATGAAAACATATGTTTGGAGAATATTTTTGTAGAAAGTAAATGCAAGCACCAGCACTTTATGTTGCATTATGGTATCAGCTACGGTTCTCAGAAAGCATAAATCAAAACATTTCTGTAGTTATCATTCATTTGTAGGGACAGCCAAATCTCTTAAGGAGTCAAATGAGATGTTCTCATTGCTAATAGAAAGAATCCAAACAAATGTCATTAAAAAATCATTCTTAAATGTGTGGGATGACAGCTGATATCTGTACCATTATTATTCTTTGCTTTTACTGAATTCTGGTCCTGTTTGCCTTTGTGAGGCAGTCATAGTTACATGGGAAAAGGCTTCATCAGTGCCTTGTTATTTTGGAAACTAAAATCTTTGAGACAAAAATATTTCCACTAAAACCCAAGGATTTCTATTTAAGAAGAGTGTTCAGCTGCCTGTTGCCCAAGTAACTTGTTTGTTTAATTACATGGTACTTGTAGATCCCTTGTGAGAGAAGGGGATGAGGTTCACAAGTTAGGACAAGGCAACAAAAAAGGCCACAACTTCATCTTCCTACATCTTCCTCTGCTGTCTGACTGAACTCCACTGGGATGTGGATTGGTTCACAACGAGACTCTGGAAAAAGAGAGCATCAGCCTCCACCCACTCATTCCAGCTGTCCCTATTCAATTGTTGCTGCAAAGACCACCAAAAATTCACAAAGGTCTTGATAAAATACTGACAGTTTGCTGCTCTCTCCCTATTCAAGTCAGAACTGCTTCTTACCTTTGGACCATGGTCTAGGGAAGACAATGAAGCCACAGAAGGCTTGCCCTGGTTTATTATCAGCACATCACTGAGGTCAGAAAGGCAGAAGGAAGTTTTAAAATAGCAGTGAAGAATGTCATAGTCACTTTAAGTGTGATTTCCTAATGTAAGACACACCTTTATAGAAGCTATTTTTTGTACTTATAGCTCTACCAGCAAGAGAATAGCTGAAGAAATGTCAGAGAAGATCTGCTAGTACAGCAGCACTGCTAAAATTTGGAACTGGATTTCACCAACAGCTTGACCAATTTATCTTGGAATACAGTTGAAGACATGAGATTTATTTTGAAAGGAATGGAATCTGGCCTTCAAATACATCGCACTTGTCCTTCTTGTTCCATAGAGACTGTATATCATTTTGATCAACACTTGAAGTTGAAGTTCCCCCAGAGTCAAGAAAATGGTATTTACTGAGCCATAGCCAATCAAATATTTATGAATCATGTCACATTAAGTGGAAACAGAAAATGAAACAGTGAGAGAAAGTAATGTGTAGATTTATTTCCCTGTTTAATTCACATCTGAAGTGAGTCCTTTCCAAGATCTTCTTCAATGTGATTTTTTCCACAAAAAAAAAAAGAAAAAAAGAAAAAAGAAACCAAAAAAGAAAAACAAAAGGAAAAAAATATAAAGAAAAAAAAGGGGAAAAAAAGGAAAAAAAAAGGTGTAAGACATTGTAGTGTGCAGCATATGGGATGGGATGTGCAAAGCAAAACTGATGACTAACACTATAGGCATTATTTATTAACTTTAATTCATACTATTTCTCATACTCCTGTCAGCTCACTCCTCCCCCTTCTTTTTTATTGTAGATGAATGAAAACTGATGCTTTTACATTGTCTTTAAACCATTAAAACACATTAATTATTTACGGTAAGGCATCACAACGAATATGAGCTGGTTTTCAGCTTCCTGTTGCAGCATTTTTTAAAGCAAAAGACATGAAATTATCTCAAACCAAAAAAAACATCCCACACTTTTCTTCAGGGTTTTACAGGACCAACTTTCAAGGAATCAGAGATTGCCAACAGTAGGCCAGCTTTCTGAAACAGTTTAACTCTTGTGCATTCTAGGGTTACATGTCCAAACGTCCTTTCAAAAGCTGTTTCATCACAAGAAAAAAGGACAGATAATGAGAAGAGACTGTCTGTTGGTGTAGGCTCAGAATGCAACACTGATTTCAGTGTGAAAGTATTTGTCTTGAATATATTTAGCTACAGTTATTGAAAATCTTATATTCAAATAGATGTTGCAAGCCTGAGCCTTTAGGCCTCTTTTCTCTAAAGATGAACCCCAAATCTAGAGGTTGGAACTTGCTAAATCAGCATATGTATCCCTGTGGCTGCTGAGAACATCTGCTTATTCCAGGTCATCAGGAGCCAGGAACATGCTCCCAGGATGTTGCTGTAAAAAAAAAAATGGGCTCATATAATACAGTTACAGTGTCTTTACAGTTTTATAACACAGCAAAGCCTTAGTTGTCATTATGCAGTAAAGAAGATACGGCTTCAGCTCTGGTAATGGTGTATGAGAGATGAAACCCTTTGCCCATATCTTCAGAAAGGTTGCCAGACACTGATCTGGGAGGCATATTCAATTCTTTTCATTCCCTTAAGGGTGTGCCACAGTGAACAGAGGGCTGATAGTTCAAATTAGAAGAAAAAGTGCATGAAGCCAGCTGTGACCCTGCAGCTCCTGATTCATGTTATCAGGATGAGCAGTTAAGGGACTGCAGACTGCCCTAGAAGGGCTACAGCAGTATTTTAGCACTTCTACGTGTAATGTCTATCTTTTCAGTAACACTGCAGGGCAATTAAGCAGCCAGGGCTTCATATGCAAAGAAAATCTACATCTCCTGCTGTGGTGATAGCTGAGATCTATATGTTCCCTTAATTAAATGAAGCTTTACAAGGAGGTCTCTATGATTAACCAGACTTGACACAGGTACTGCTGCTCAGGTGCAGCCCATGATCTGTCACTGTTTCCCCACACAGAAGTAGTTGGTGTGTAAGAACTACAAGCCTAATCCCTTAAGGCTCAGGCTTTTTGTAGATCACAACTACTAGATACTGGTTTCTTTTATTTGTGTAGCACAATTCACATCCTTTTGTGATCAGCAAAGTAGGGTGCAAATCTGCTTCTTTTGTTGTTTCTGATACATGTATTCAGTTTAAATTAATATCTCTTTAGACTGTGTGAACTAGAGCAAAAGAAGTGGTATTATTAATGGATCTGAAAGTCATGAATCAAGGCTTTGATGTAGAATGATTTATTCTTGTCAATGTTAGACCCTGTCATGGTTTTCTTTGTATTTGTGCAATGCAAGTTATGTTGGCATCATGCAACAGAGATGAACAAGGTAATACCCTATCTCCTTCCAATTACATGGTGAATGGTGAGAGATATAATTCAATTCTATATGGTCCTAGGTACAGCAAAGAAATTAAAGTCAGAAGTTCTGTATCTCTAACAGACAACCCAAAGTTTTAATCTTGCAGCTTTAAAAACATAATTATATGCGTATGTAGCAAAAATCCCCCAGTTTAACAGTATTGGAAAAAAACCCCAAAACAAACAGTTTTGAGGAATGCAAATGTAAGAGGGAATAACTTTCAAAATGAGGAAAATGTCACTTTGCTATCCTACATTTCATAGTTGCAGCAAGAGCTGGACATAAATGTGGTTGAAAATTGATGGAAGCTTTCATGACAATATTTCCAGGTCAGGAAGAGACAGGAAATATCAAAAATCTTTGGGGATGGAGGACAATGAGATTAGCACATTAGTTTTTTCTATTTGTAGAATTCAGAGAATTTGGGAAAGACTTTTTGAGCTTATTGGGGAAAACAGAATCTTTAAACCTCTGAAATCCCACTGTAGATTCTCATAAGCTAAGCTGCCAAGGCTCTCTGGCAGTCATTGTATGTCTGGGAAGAGCATGTGATAGTTTCCATCTTCCTTCATAGCCAAGAAAAAAAATATCTTTCACTTCACCAAATGATTAAGAAATGAAATGGCTTAAGCTACAAGACATTTTCCTGTATCAAACCCTGAGTAAATTTAACTACTTAAAATGTTGAAAAACAGTTTGGGGAAGTCATAGCTATTCATTACACAGCCCCACCCAAAAAAGGGTACTCTTCAGAAAAGGTTTTGCCCAGAAATTGGACCAATTACACATAGCATTATATCACAGAGATAAGACTTAGTTGAATAAACTGAATTTTAAAATTATAAATATTTGTGAATAAAGTTATTATCAATAGTTACAAACACAGTCGCCATTTCTGGGATTTTAGCAGGTTCTGCACTGTCCATTTTCTTATTTCTTTGTTTATGAGCAGTAGTTACCAGCTAACAGAAAATCATGAAGTATCTCTTTGATGGTGACAGTGTTTATCTGATCCTGTGATATCTGCTTTGTTTTCATTGCACCACATGACTGGATCAGAAGAAAAAGGGACCATTTGTTTCTGTTTTTCTATGATGACTCTTGTCAGGTCTTTGGGTCAAAACTTGCAAAGTTGTTAAACTCATATTCTACCGATTGCCTTGTGATGCTCATCACAGCAGTAACTTCAGATGGCTCTTTACTGATGGAGACTTAGGGTCTCCTATAGAGAGTCCAGAGAACCATGAAACCTCTCTTCCGAAAATCATTCAGAAACACGGTGAACATGAGCCAGCTGGCAAATGGAGTGCATATGCACTCACAGCAAAGAAATGTAATGGTCCCAAGCATTCATTAGCTCCACTGATTTGCCTCTTCTGCTCCCTCGATTGTGTAAATTTCTTTGTATCTGCGTGATGTTAGCATGACTGTGAGCTCTCCACAGCAAGGAAGTATTGCAAAATCTGTCCACCCCCTGGGGGAAGCTGTTCAAGCCTGAGTGTGAGGAGCAGAGGGAAGGGAAGGGAAGGGAAGGGAAGGGAAGGGAAGGGAAGGGAAGGGAAGGGAAGGGAAGGGAAGGGAAGGGAAGGGAAGGGAAGGGAAGGGAAGGGAAGGGAAGGGAAGGGAAGGGAAGGGAAGGGAAGGGAAGGGAAGGGAAGGGAAGGGAAGGGAAGGGAAGGGAAGGGAAGGGAAGGGAAGGGAAGGGAAGGGAAGGGAAGGGAAGGGAAGGGAAGGGAAGGGAAGGGAAGGGAAGGGAAGGGAAGGGAAGGGAAGGGAAGGGAAGGGAAGGGAAGGGAAGGGAAGGGAAGGGAAGGGAAGAGACTACTGGGCAAAATACCTAGAATTTAGTTTTCCTCTTTTACAATTTCTCCCTTTCAAATTATTTTTACAATTTATTCCTTCTTTTCCAGTTATTTTTTCTTGGAATCTAAAAAGACCATGTGCCGAGTTTTGAGTGAAGCCACACAAGCAAAGACACATTAGCAGAAGCTGCTCTCACTTTTTGTTCTGGCGATGCTCTCCAGTGACTTCACTAGGAAGGCATCCCTCTCAAAACACTTCAGGATTGTTGTCCCTAAACTTGTGGTGTGGTAGTAAAAATCAACTGCTGTACCTCAGAGGTAATGATTTAGTTAGAGAATTTCAAAGGTTTTAGAAATATATATATATATATAAGTGATTGCTCAGTTCCTGGAGAAGAAATGGCTTAAGAAATTTTGGGGTTAATAGTGTATTTTCCATAGAAGAATCTTTGACTGAATAATGCAAAGCCAGAGTGGCATAATCTAGACTAAGAGAAGGCTATAAATGATGATGAACAAGGGAACTTACCAGAAAGAGGTAATATGTGGATCATCATGAACTTTTGTCTTTCTTCAAGGGTGGCAAGAGAGTCAGCTTCTGTGCAAATTTCTTTTGACTTTCTTGACCTTCTGGACCTTGATGAATCTTTCCCTGCAGAACAAGTATACCAGCTCATGCTCTATCTCTGGTAGACATGCCCAGTCTCTGAATGTGGTGGGTTTTTTTCACTTTATACCACTGAGGTAGACATGAATGCATCCATATCATTTAAAAACATGAATGTTCAGATTATTTAATTTGGAAAAAAAAAATTTAGCCAGACTGATCAATTATCACCAGCATATTCATCCTCTGGAAACCTACACCTTTCATGCAGGATAACTATATTTCCTTAATATTTATCCCTAGCAAAAATTTTACAAGAGTCTTGTCAGGAAAGCGATGCTATAAAACTATTGTAAACAAAGAAATTTTACTTATGCTCTGAGTTATATCTTGAGTATTTGCTGTCTGTTGCATTTGCCTATTTCCCAATTGGTTAAGAGGTTATATAAGCAGCTGACCTAAGACTAGTAAGTACAATGGGCAAGTATTTAAATTTCCATAATTTATGCCCTTTTTTTCAGTGAGGTTAGTCCTATTTTTTTGCTACTTCTTT